>NC_026150.1:17369440-17437750 GCF_000512975.1 Sesamum indicum
CAGTTTTGCCCGCTTGTGCTCAATTGGGAGCCCTGGAACTTGGAAAATGGATCCATTTTTATGCAGATAAAAAGGGATTATTGAAGAAGACTTGTGTATGCAACGCTTTGATTGAATTGTACACGAAATGTGGCAGTGTGAACCAAGCTCTGCAGCTGTTTAATAAGATGTCGGAAAAGGATGTTATCTCTTGGAGTACTATGATTGCTGGGCTAGCACAGCATGGCCGAGGTCATGAAGCAATTGAACTGTTTCAGAAGATGCAGAAGTTAAATGTTGAACCAAACGAAATCACATTCGTCGGCCTCTTATCAGCTTGCGGGCATGCAGGTTTGTTGGATGATGGAATGAAATATTTTGACTGCATGCAAAATGATTACAAGATAGAGCCTGGAATTGAGCATTATGGCTGTCTGGTAGATCTTCTTGGGCGCACAGGGCATATTGACCGAGCTCTAAAACTCATAACAAGCATGAAAATGAAGCCTGATTCAGCAATATGGGGATCTTTGTTGAGTTCCTGCAGGACGTACAGGAATCTTGAGACTGCTGTTATTGCAATGGAAAATTTACTAGAGCTTGAACCAGAGGACACCGGGAACCTTATCTTGCTTGCAAATATATATGCGGATCTTGGAAGGTGGGACGGGGTTTCAAGAATGAGGAAGTTCATTAGAAGCAAAAGCATGAAGAAAACACCGGGTTGCAGTCTGATTGAGGTGAATAGTGTGGTTCAAGAATTCATGTCAGGAGATCATTCAAAGCCATTCTCCAAAGATATGTTTCATGTAATAGATTTATTGGTTTTGCATCAGATGGAAACAGACGAACTTATAGCAGAAGATCTTTAGGATAACATCATCTGGTGCTCATGTTGAGTACTGTAGGGAGGGAAATTGTGTATTTGGCTTTAAGTGGAGAGAGAGGAGAGGCAAAGCCATTGACTTAATCATACTTTGTAGTTCTTAATATGGAATTTCCTTTTTTTTTCTGCACAAAAACTTTTGCAACTGTAAGGAGATGGAAGTATATCAAAAAAGTAGTGGAAAATTAAAAAGGTTGAAGAAAATGTCAGAAGTGGGATTTGAACCCACGCCCTCTCACGAGGACCAGAACTTGAGTCTGGCGCCTTAGACCACTCGGCCATCCTGACTTTTGATAGCTAATTTCAAAAATTAATGATTTCAAGACATAGGAAATGTACTAATACAAAAATTTAAAAATATTAGATTATATTTGTAGCTTGAAACCTGTCGACCATCATAGTACCAGATTTTACAATTCAATTGTTCTTGAAATTTAAATGGTAATTCCATTTCTTTTTATCCGGAGAATCAGTGGTTGTCAAATTGGCAGAGTTGTATGGACCAGCATTTATCTAACATTGAACTTTTAACTAAAGAGGAAAAGTGTAGCTGAATGTTGAGAGTACCCAAACACTGAGTCAAGCAAATTGAAATGTAGCATGAAAAAATTGTCAGGAATGAAACCATAAATATTGACTGAATATAACTTATGTCATGTATACTTCACACAATGGATATGGAGATAAAGCAAAATCTTCCCCTGAAGTGATCAATTCAGTAGATTAGATGACTAAGATTTGCCTTACGTAGCATGGCAAGCAACAAGTTCGCAAAGGAGCCAGCTATTAACAAATCACTACTGCCGCCTTATATGATAAAACTTAAGTAAGCTACATCACCACATATCATACTAACACTCTGCTGACCTTCTGTTTTCCAACTACTATAACATAATTAGGGCGCAGAAGAGGTTGCAGAGTACTTCAAGGTTTCAGCACCAAAAAGACAAATTAAGACAACTAGAACTACTTTACAAATGTCTCAAAACTTTCCATTCACTACAATGCCAAAACTCTATGCTGTTGTTAGTTGCATCAAAACTTCTCTTGCCAGCAGCGTGAAGATTCTTCCAAAATCATCATGTATCAACGATGGTGAAGGTTGATGACAACTTGGATCAGTTTCCAAGATAGTCTTCATCTCCCGATGAGCTTTCATCTTCTGAGTCGGGAACCACCACAGACTCGACAGCAGTATTAACAGAAGGCCTTTGCCTCAACCTGTTCTTGGCACCTAAATTCATGCTTTCTGGGGCAGTATGACCGGGAATTCCAGCAAGCCTCTTACTGAAGCGCAACCCCTTGGACCTGTGGAGAAACAGCATATTTTGCTCATGGGAGTGGACTTTTTGGTGATCTCTGTTCCCATTCTGATTACCATCATCTTCCCTTTCCCCATCATATTCTACTTGGCTGGAGTCATCAGCATCATCACTTCCTTGCTGACTGTCTCTCTCAGCATCACTTACAGCGGATTCACCATCTCTTGAGGTAGTGTCAGAATTATAAGATCCATTTGAGGCAGTTCCCATCCTTTTGGCACATTGCCTCTGATTCTCTTCCTGTTTTCTCTCTTCACTAGTCTTCCTTTTGCTAAAGCACAGAAAGACAGAACAAAAAGAGAACTCAAGAAAAATAGAAATCACTACAGTCCAGTGTTGTTGAAAAATGAAAATATAAGGTAAGCATGACGTTGTAAAAGGCTTTAGCATATTATACACATCGTGAGCATGGACAACTTACTTGTATTTCAGCAGTCAAGATCAGTGGGTTTGATGGGATTATATTTCTATCTTGATCAGCCATAGGTCCATCCACAGGACACAGACGTAGCTATGTTATTACTTTTCACTTTGATCAAGTACAATTCAAATTTGTTATATGATGGTTTCAGTGATTAGTAGTGTAAATAATAACCAGATTCAACTATTAATCCTGAAAGGAAGCAGGAGTGTGTTATCTTTATGCCCTAAATAAGGACAGTTTAGCAATCAAAAATATCAAATTAATTAAAGGATGAGCCCTAGCAACTCCAGCTCCATGATATTCCACCACACTAATCTATTAGTTGATGAAAGCCAGGGCAAAACTTAACTGGTCTAATAAATTTCGAGTTTCTCAAACACAGGAAAGAATTACTTCATCTTCCTTGTAATTCAGATAAGCAAGAGAAATGATATACATGAACTACAAGCATAAATGTAAAAGAGCTTAAGAAGTAGATACTTACTTTGTGTACTGTATGGCCTTTGTAATTGCCCTGTCATAATCATCTGTAATTTAATAGCGCCAGTAGTCAAAGAATCAGGGAGAGCAGGTGGTAAAATACTTTAACAGAGTTTGCGCAACTTTTTCCAGGTACATATCCAATCTACCTCATAATAGAGAGGGTATAGTGATACACACCTTAAGAGAACAACTCATTAGATTTACAACATGCAAGCACATGTAGATGCAGGATTAGTCCTGTGAGACACTGATCCGCATAAAGAAAATATTTATGTTTCTATATTCATGTTTTTGTTGACATTGGAAATAATGAATTGAATAGAACGAATTTGCGTATTTTCCATGGAATAAAAATAAATCTTGAAAACAAGATGGTAGGCAAATACTTCGACAATTCAATTTAGGCTACATAGGAAACAACGCAATGTCAAGTGCATCCAAAAACATGTAAACAATAGTTCAACATTTGGAACAAGTCTATGAAGTGCAACCACTTTTATCCTGCATCATAAGGCTGACATTAACTGATGTGCATGCTTTGTCTCCAGAGGGTCATGTTTTCAGGAAATACACATTTTTGGAATATGCAAAATTTCCCTCTACAAGTGGGAGATAAACCAAAGATCAAGCTGATAGTCCATGGTGTGTGGCATGGTGAACAAAGGTGGTTTATTAAGTAAAGAAGACATCTATTGCTATAGCAGGCAACTTCAATTTAGTTTATGCCATGGCTGGGATATGCAACAAATTGAATTTTAAAAAGAAAAAAATCTCATACCAAATCTATAATCAATGGGCTTGTGATTACGGCTAGATCGAGTTTTTCCAGAATTTCGGAAACCATTTAGGAGCATCTGTTCCCTTCTTTTCCGGTGTTGTGCCCTTTGTTTCTTCTGTCAAAGGCAGTAACATATGAAATGTCCCATTAAGTGAAGCCATCAGAAGAACAAAACAAGAACAAGTATAGTTGTGGAAAGAACTCAAATTACTAACCTTCCACTGTTTTTCAAGAACAGGAATGACATTGGCCGCGACGGACTTGCTGAGATCAACCTCCCACTTAACTTCACTAGACGAAAATTCGTTCTACCATCCAGAGAATGTAAAGAATGAATGCAATCTGACAGCAAGGAGGAATTCAGGAACAGAAATGTATACATACCACAATTTTGTTGAACTCTTCAAGATTAGTTGCAAGGGTCTCCCATTTAGAATTGATTGCTGGCAGGGTACCCCTACCTTTGGCTCGCTCTTTTTCAAAGAGGAGTACCTCCTTGTATAATCTGTGACCAATAGTTTCATTTCCATCATACCTGTAACAAAGAAAATCAAATTTACCACCACCACTATCAATTAACTCTACAAACATGATGACCATAGGATTACCAAAATGTAATCCCATTTCCATTGCTTGCAAGCTTGTCCTTTCGGAAATTAGAAACTTCTGCACCATTTTTCATTGTCTCGTTGATATAAGACACAGCATCATATTGCTGCGAAGGAAACAAATTATCAGAACCATGACATGAAAACTCAAAGAATTATCTTGTGAACATTATGTTGGTGGAATTATCAGAAAGATCTGCAAGTCCACCTGCAGCTATAATGGAAACAATGGGACCAAATAGTTTCTCTGGAGATATAGCAGCAGTAAAAATATAGATATAAGCATACAACAAAGAAAGATCCTGGTTATATACATCAGCACGAACTTCACAGAGAGCTTTAAGCATAAGTAAACGAGTTGTTGGTTCAAGTTCCTTGTAGATAGATATCTCCTCCCTGACATGTGACGGAACAAGAAAATGAGAAGGAAACAGTGAAATCCCTAAATTAATAGAACTGTGACACAATGACTAAAAAATAAAAAAAAGTAGCATGTACCCTTTGGCTGCAGTGACAGGAAAATCCCCTTCTGCAACCTGCAAAGCAAGAAAGTGTAGTAGCATCTTCCAATATCCAGGAAGTATCTCCATCATGGGACGCTTTTTATTTGGCAGTTTTTTGGATGTTAAATACTATTGGATGGGTTACTTTTTATTGGCATTGGAAGCACATCACATTATGGCAGGGTGGATCACAAGTTTGGCTTACCCAAGGCCACCACATTGAGAGTGTCTTACTGAGAGCAATCATCCAAGCATCACAAGACTTCATTGTTGTTTTCACTGGGAGAATTCCCTGAAAAGAGTTCAATCAGCTATATTTTATAGAAACAGATAGAAGAAAAAACAAATCAGCAGTTATGAATGATTAGCCATTTTTCTCCAGTTTATTAAATCCTCCATGAGGATATGAAGCTGCTATATTTGGTAAAATAGTAACAAAGTATCCTATCCCTACTTCAAATGTAACAGTGTGATTTGAGTATTAGCTAGTTAGCAAGCTGATTATGAAAATTATAGATGATAACTCAATCCAAAATTTCTCAACAAGTGTTCAGCGAGCTTGCTAAATACCATGTCTTGAGACATGATCAGGAAACTCTACCATGATTCCAGAAAATATTCACCAATTTTCAGATAATTTTATGGTATGCCTACTAAAAGTTTGAAGTATCAAAAACAGAAAAGGACCATAACTTAATTTACAGGTACATGTTGTTAAGAGATGCAAATGAAACCTTTAGAAGATCTATATGTAGCTGAGCAAGTATGTTATTCTGCTCAATTAATGCAGTTTCTATATCTTCAGCAGATATCTTCAGATCACTCCCAATAACCGGCTCAAAAACCTGTATGAGCATTTTGCAAAAACATCAGAGATCAGTGTACATGCATAAAAAATTATCCATAATAGAAGTCCGGAAACTACACATTTTTTTTAAGCCTGGTCTATAACAGAACGGTGTGATATACAGATACATGTATAATCAAGTATTTGTACAGTAAGTACATTTTTTTAGACCAAATGCTGAAGTAGAGCGATACATAAATGAGAAAACTCTATCATAATAGTTCCCTGCTTCCGTGATGGAAGCTTTGTCTAACAATACAAACTAATGCATAAATAATATAATCTAGTTTACCACCACAGAAGCAATGTCCAACCTTTTTGGACTAGTGTACCACAAGCAAAACAGTTCCGGTATAAAGGTTGTTTATCACTGAAATGCATCATCCATGCAGATTAAAAGGAAGAAGGAAACAGCTCGTAAAAGGAAAAAATTGAATAACTGAAAGGTCGAATAAGAATGAGAAGACGAACTGATCATGACAACGGAAAATAAAAGAAATGAGTGTTATTACGTGCAGAAAGTTGAGAACAGATGCTAACTCCCATCGCTCGCGGAGTTTTTTCCGTACTGGCTCAACGTCCAGAGGCGGCGACATCGTTGACTCTGAGATTGCCAGTACTTCACCGTTTTGTCCGTTTCCGCCCATCGCCACCTTCCGTCGACGAGACATGGTTTAGTGGAACCAACTTTTATGCAGAATATTACACAAGAAAAATGAATTTTGAAACAATACAGCACTCAAAAACCAAGTACAACTGGGTATTAATTGGGGGGAATTTCAAGAGCTGAATGTGAAATTTTAGTGCTTTCCCGCCGAAAGTCATCGCTGCAATTTCTATTCTTCTTCTTCTTCTTTTTCCCCCGTTTTTCATTTTTCTAATCCCTCGCTTTAGGGCTCTAAATGGGCTGGGTTCGACTCAAGGCCCAGTAATATTGGTCTGTATTTGAAGAAGGCCCATCAAAATAAACTTTTAAAGAATATTAAGCACGCCCAAACTAAGTGAATAATGTCTCTTCATTTTTTCAACATTTTAAATTTGCCCCCTCAACAATTGAATTTCTCACTCTGCCCCTCCGATTCATGATATTTGATTATTTTGTAGTCCATAAATTTTTATCTAATATCAATAGCACCCTTTAAAGTTGATTAATTTACTCCTTATTTTGTATCAATATTATGTTCTGCTTTATAATTTATATTTCTTTAGATCTTGTTCGTTCTGTTGTATGAGATAAATAAATGATACGATAAATTAGGATTTAACGTCTGACAAGATCAAAAATTACGTATTTTATTCTATAGAGTTAATCCAAATAACAAAATTTCCAAACTAATATTACATGTGTATTAATTATAAATAGATTTCAGGAGCAAATTGCACGATAATACATCATATTGTAGCTTACCCATATTCTTATCTCTATAAAAATCGATAATATTCAAAAATTATGATTCAACTTAAAAACTCTTAAAATATAACATATCTACTGATCCAAGCTATGGATTTTCAAAACAAAGAGTGTAAGAAAACTTCAAAAATAATATTTGATTTAAGTTTCGAATCCATTATTGTTGTCTCTCAGCCTATAAAACAAAGTTAACAAGAAAACAAAATAACATATTACTGATTAATCTTCAAAATGAATGTAGAAAGTAATCATTTCAACCCTTCTTTTATTTTCAAGAGAGAGGAGAGAGCAAATAAACCACAACTCAAAAGTTTTTGGCAAATTATAAAATTAATCCTGTAAATATAGTGGTGGCAAAATTAATCATAGGGCAAAAGACAATTTTCGTCCCACAGCTATAGGCCATTTTCGTTTTAGTCCCGTAAATATCTAGGGTTTCAATTTAGTCCCGTAAAATTGAAAAATTCGCAATTTCAATCCAAACTTCGCCCGAAAATTTTGTGGGTCGCCGGAAAAAGTCACATGCGATGCATGTGACTTTTAAAATTGGGGGCTCGATCCTGATTGGCTGGAGAAGCTGATGTGGCGCATATGTGGAAATTAAAAAAAAAAAAGAAAACGACTCACATGGATTAAAAATCGCCCGCCAGTCGCCGCCACCTTCTCTCTTCAATTCTGCCGCCGTTACTTGAAATTTCTGGCCACCACATATACCATTCGATTCCCCATGGCAAGGAGAACAAAACCCTTCAACCAATTTTGAGATCCCACCACGACAGCGACTGGGCTTTGAAATTGACAGCCGCGGACAATTCCCGTCGATTCACCGGCGACAGGACGACCCACGATCGCGGATTGGTACCATTGGATTCGTCTCCTCACTACGGTTTTAATGGGACTAGTCTCATCCATTTTCATCAACTAGGTGCAAAGATCCATCATTTTGAAGATCTCGATCGTCGTCCGCTGCGACTGCACCTTCCGCCGGCTTATTCTCCTTCGTCTGAACGAACCACCTGCTCGAAAGACCATCGTTGAACGCCTCTCGTTCTTTCGAATCTTTTGAGACCAGTCCCATCGATTTTGGTCACCTCTGTGGAAAGATTTAACGAAAGCCATCCTCCGCCTTTGTTGACAATCGCGAGCTCAATTTTCGTCGTTTTTTTTTTTTATTTCCACGTATGCGCCACATAAGCTTCTCCAACCAATCAGGATCGAGCCCCTAATTTTAAAAGTCACATGCATCGCATGTGACTTTTTCCGGCGACCCACAAAATTTTTTGGCGAAATTTGGACTGAAATTGCGAATTTTTCAGTTTTACGGGACCAAATTGAAACCCTAGATACTTACGAGACTAAAAGGAAAGTGGCCTATAGCTGTTGGACGAAAATTGTCTTTTGCCCTTAATCATATAATTACTAAATTGACAATTTTAGTCCTATATATTTCTATTTAATGGAAATTTTGGTCCTTTGGATCAAAATTATTCAAAAATTAGCATACAAATTGGGGCTTAGGTTTCCGATTGCCAACTGATCTCAACTTAAACACATGGCTGCTGACTGATAATTCTGGTCAAAAGGCTTGAAATTCCCACTAAATTAAAACATATAGGACTAAAATTGTCGCTAAATTAAAACATAAAGGAGAAGTCAACCGATGATAACGCCATGACGTGAATATACCGTTGACGAAAACTGATCGGAAGGATGTGTGCGCCATTGGGAGCGAACACAAGGGTGATGGTCTACTGGCGAGATGATTGCTGGTGATGGAAATATGGCAGAAAAACTAATGGTGAGCGCGGAGAAAAAGTGGCAAAAATAAAAACGAAAAGAACCGACCGAATAGTTCATGAAAATGGATGGGCTTGGATGCAATCAACTCGTCGGAGGATAGGGAGTTGATTGGTGGTGGTCCCGAACAGTGGGTAGGTCGGACGACGGTGAATCGAGAAGAGAAAGAAAATAAATCTAGGTTTTAGGATAATACTACAATCAACAATTGGGTGCATATTTGAATTTCGATCGAAACACATATTATAGGGTTGGAATCAGCGTAGGATGACGTAAGCGGTGTACATCACGCACATGGGGTCCGATTTTGCTTTATTTTTAGCTATAAAATGACTATTATATCCTTAATTACAAATAGTTAGGTTTTATTTAAATATACACAGCTGTTCAGATCTAATAAACAATTCAATGGTCTATATTTTTTGCGATTTAAATCAACAGTATATATTTGATATACAAATCAATGGCTTATATCAATTTGAATTAAATCAATGGCTCAAATTCATTAAAATTACAAAAATAAATTTATACAATAAGTAATACATAAAATATACATACGCATATATAGATATACATGTGTATATACAGTATTTAGAAATAAAAAAAATACAGAAAAAATAAAGGGGTGGCGGCAAAGGGGGAGGAGCAGGTGGATCTGGGGAGGGGGGCGTTGCATGAGGAAGACGATGATTTTTTATTTTTTATATATATATTTTACATATAAATAATATATAATAAATTCTGGTGATTTATAAGATATAAAATTCAGCAATTATAAAATAAAGATAAAATAACTAAAAAATAAAAAAAAGAAACACCACTGGCGTGAATAGGGTGTTTTGCACATATTATAAATATTAAGGGGGTAAATTGCTCTTTTACTTTTTATAAGGGGACTAATTATCTATTTTTTAATATGACATGTAGATACATGAGTGGTCATCTACATCTGTATATATTTAGATACTGTATTCAATATCACCTCAGGTGAAATATCAGTATAGACGCATTCTTTGTAAGGATAAATGTAATATGAGATAGTCGTAACACCGAATAAAAAAAAACAGAGAGTGGTAAATTAACGATTCTTCTGCTTTTTATTTTATTTTCCCACAAATAAAAAGAATCAGTGAAAAGGAAAACACATATTCAAACGTCGTCGTTAAGTCGCATCATCGAACTCTATATAATTCCTTCCGACCAATTTCACTCCTCCATTTTCAGCTCAACTCTCTCTCTCTCTCTCTCTCTCCCTGCTCCGTCAGCAGAATACATGCACATCTACACATTTCTTCTGAATTTCCAACCATGGAAGACAAAGACACCGAACTCCTGTCCAAAGTTACCGCAAACCACTTATTCCTGGGCCAATTCGAACCATTTCGGGCCACTCTCCGCAGCCTCCGGGCTAGAAGCCCGGACCTAGCCCGAACTATTATACAGACGATAGTTTCCCAGGGCGGGCGTATGGGTGTGCCGGACCCCGTTCATTGGTCCGATTCATGCCCTTCTCCCGCCATCCTCACCTTCCTATGCACCCTTGAACTACTCCAATTCCCCGACCCAACGTTGAATATCTGGTCGTTTGACCCGAACATGTTGAAATTGCGCTCTGAATTTTTGTTGTATGTACATGTTGCCAGTTCCAGAGTTCTGGAAAAAGTTAAAGATGGTGAAAAGATGGAGGGAAATGAGAATTTTGAAGAGGGCAGTGTGGGCTTTGAAGAACTGAGGGTCCTGGAAAGAGTTTCAGATGTTGGATTGAGTCGTTTGAGGCCAGATTTAATTGATTTGGAGGTAATGGAGGATGGGGTTGCAGGGGCTTTGGATGAAGGGGAATTGATGAAACTGAAGGGGGTTATTTTGGAGAATTCCGATATTTTTGATGTGTTGTGTGTGAATATAGGGGAGCAATTGGGGCATATCGAGAATGATGATTCAGGGGGTTTGGCAATTGCGTTGAGAAAGGAGGTGAGGCGCCAGGATGAGAAAGCGGAGAAGACACTGAGGTTGGTGCAGAAGTGTGTTCAGGTAAGTCATCTGGATGCTATGAAGCAGTGCTTGGAGAATGGCGATGAAGATCGGGTGATCCCGCATGTTAGGTTTCTTCATTTGAACTATGGAGTTGAAGAAGCAGAATATCGGTATAAGTACTCCTTATGCTAATGCTGCTAACCTCGAGTGTGATGTTTGTGCACGATGATTAGTGGAGTGATGTGAAGGAACTTCACTTGAATTTTATGGCTGTGATTATTATACTAATTTGGGATTAAGTTTTTTGTTTACTCCACATGCATTATGTTATGTAGTAAATAACAGACAAGCTACAAAGCGACTATCGGTGATAACCAATGTGTTCTTTTTGGATGAAAAGATTCAGTAGCTTCTGACCATGTATTTGTCTTCATTTGAAATTTTCCTGAGAAGAAGGATGGAGTATAAAACTTGTATTCTTCTTATTTTCTCCACTATGTTACCATCGAAGCTATAGAGATAAAACAAAGAAACTTGTATGTGAAGCTTGAGTCAGTATTTCATGAGGGGCTTAGCCAAAGAACTTTCACTATCTGTTAGTTCTTATGAGTAAGTTAAAGGATTTTATTAAACTGAAAAGCCAGCCCAGAAGCTCAACAAGTTTGCCTGCAAGAGTCTACTGGTGAAAACAAATACGTATATGAAGTTACAGGCACCAAAACTTAGACATGGATATCACCATATGGTTTTTGTCAAATGACTTTCTCCTGTATCAGCTGAGTCTTAAATTGTATGTGGAACTTTCGAGATAAACAAAATGTATAGCGTATTTCTAAAATTAGAAGCAGCTTTGCTGATCATTTCAAGTAACGCTCAACTAAGTAAACACTTAGTCAGTCCCCTTCAGTTGGACTGGGTCCAAAGACATTGAAATCTTGTTTTATTCTGTGGATTTCCTCAGGCTCTTTCCGGAAAAAAAACATAACAAGATTGAAGTAGAATAAATTATGTATGTTTGCCCCAAACTAGTTAGTTGTTGTTTAGTTAGTAAGGATGTGGTGGGTGCTTTTAAGTTGTGCTAAATCGATGAATGCTCCTGGGTCCTTCCTGCATCACGCCTCTCCCTTTGAAGTTTCACATGCCAATTCTGTGTTTGCTTTCTAGTTTAACACTTCATATGACTGGCAGTTATTTCTTTTCTCCTTAACTGGGCTGTTGTGTGGGAAAAAGAAAATAATATTACATGGTTGTTGGCTTTCATTGTCAGATAAATCTGCATGTCTATTTATTGTTGTTTTTCTTAGTGGCTTCTCTCTTCTTCTCTTTTCTTTTCTCTTTTTCATTTCAATAACTGACTTGTACTCCTAAAATTTTCAATAGCATGGTTTTGCAAGATCTCCTAAAGCGGGTGTTAACAGGAGAACATGATTATGGAGACACCTCACTTGCCATGCGAAATAAAGTGTTCTCAGTATATGTGGAAGCACTTTCATCTCGTTGCACTCGTCTTCTTCAGATGCTTCAGGTTGTGTTGATGCTTCTATCTTCCATTGCCACTATATCATTGTTTGGAGTGAATGATCTTTTACTTTGGTATACTTTATGCATTCTGTTCTATATCTTTGACATGAGTCTATAGCACTGAATTCACTTTATAATTTGTATCATTATGATGCAAAGTGGTTTTTAAGCCAGGGAAGAAAGTTGTTGAATGCATCCGTAGGTTATGTTCAGACTTTTAAAATTTATATGCTTATATTTTTATTCTTGTTTCTTCAAATAGAAACTAAGTTTTAGGATAAAAACAAGTTCATTATTGAGGGAGTCCATGACAAATGACCTCAAGGGACTTACCAAAGGAACCACACTTGAAAGAAAGAGGTAATTATTCTCGTTCGTTTGTCATTTGGAATATCTTAAATAACCTCAAGCAAAATAGTGGTACTTAACTACTTATCTAAATATCTTAGTTTATCAAACATGAGGTTGAGGATTTTATCCCCCATGAAGATGGGAGACTTATCTTGTTGTAAGTATGTCCTGCTGATGGGCTGCAATCATGCGATACAGTCTATGTTATGTGAAATATTTCCATTTTTTGGTTGTTTGTAAAATTTCAAACTATAAAGAACTAAGTCCAGATGGAGTGAAGAATGGATCAGAATATTGCTGAACTTGCTTACAGAAACTTCAGGTCTCCTTTTGGGTTTGTGATTACAGGAATTATAGATGTTAGGTGGGAAATACATACATTTCCAAGATATCTGCATCTGTGCCTAAAGATATGGATCTTACACTAAAAAAATATCTTAGCCTATCGTTATATTGTAAATTACAATGTTATCTTAGGCTATGCATAAAAGTGATGATCTATGGAGAATAATGCTGTTTGTATGGTTTGTGAAGGAGCAGTATGTATGTACGTATATTTGGTATGAAGATATTGATAAAATTTGTTCATACTCTGTGCTTGCTAGCATGTTCTTTGTAAACCAAGAAACTGGTCTTGTACAGACTATTCCAGATGCTTTATCATGCAATTCAGAGGGATTCTCATAGGTGTGATTGGTCTCACAGAGCATCCAAGATGACTTACTCTCTGAAGAAATCGAGGCCCACAGCACTCATGAAGGCGACCAGCTTCCTCTCCCCTTTCAGCGGCTTCATAATTCTATTGCACAATTGAGACCTGAGACAATTTCACCTGACACACCCTTGTCTTTAAAAAATGCAACAGCTTTTTGCATGAGAGATATGTTCCATTATGCTCGTGTCCGAGGTTTGCATGTACTCGAATGTGTTGTCGATACTGCACTGTCGTTTGTGCGCAAAGAGCAGATTCAAGAAGCCTGCGAGGTTTGTCCTGTAGTATTTTGTATTCAAAAGATATTATCTGCACTGCTGCTCAATGATTATGGCTCAATCTTAAGTTTTAATTGCAGTGCCTCCTGCTTCTTTGTTCCATTATTGAGCTCTTCCACTGACTGCTGTTTACCAATTGATGTTTCTTCCTTGAAATGCTGATGTTTCATTTACAATTTTTTAATTGCTCAAAATGATCCATAAACACCATATCCTAATGCAGTGCTTGGTGTACCTATATTTTTATGTATCCCTTCTGTGTAGAGCGGATACAAACCTGTGAACATGTTTCCCAGGCTATTCATTATTATTCTGTTTAGAATTTTCTGGTTTCTGGCTTCCTCTTGGAGGAAAAGGAAGCTTTTAGGCCAGCAGTTTCCATTGACATGCTTTGAAACTTCTCCTAAGAAAAGGGCTTACTATTTTTTCTCATGAGGTCATCAGTGTCTCCGTGATCCTGTTCCAAAGTTATCAGTGGATTTAATACAATTGGTTGCCACATTGCTTTGTTTAAGAAATGCCAATCTTTTGTATGCATGCACATTAGGTTCTTATGCTGTTTCCCCGGCTTCAACCCCTGGTAGCTGCCTTGAGTTGGGATCTTTTGGCTGGCAAAACAACAATGAGAAGGAAACTGATGCAGTCTTTATGGACAAGTAAATCTCAGGCGCTTCGGTTGGAAGAATCTTCCCCTTATGATAATAAGTTTGATGAGGTAAACATGTAGTACATTTCTTGTTCTGCTACTCACCCAAATTTTATTCCTGCAGTGAACTATATTTTTGTATGTGCTCATGAATATTCATTATATTCTCCTGAAATATGCTAGCAATTGACTTTGCTTAACAACTTTCTTGTTGGCAGGTATCCTGTGTAGAACATCTTTGTGATACATTATGCTACCAGCTTGACATTGCTTCCTTTGTTGCCTGTAACAATTCTGGTCAATCTTGGAGTCTGAAATCCTCTATACTATTAGCTGGAAAAGACTTAGTTGAACATGGCAATGAAGATGCTCGATTTGATCCATTTGTGGAAAATTTTGTACTGGAGAGATTATCAGTCCAGAGTCCTCTTCGAGTAAGGCTCTAAAATGAATACTGTAGACATATATGCACCCTCAACTGTGCTTTTTTGTTCAGATGCCCTGAACGTGTTAGCCAACTTTGACAATTATTTTGTGTAATGGTCATGCATCATTGTTTTTGATTTTCGCCGCTTCTGGTTTATAGTATTTCATCATTTTTCTGGTTTTTGTAGGTAATATTTGATTTAGCCCCCCACATAAAATTTCAAGATGCGATTGAACTGCTTAGCATGCAGCCAATTACTTCCACTCCAGCAGCTTGGAGGAGGTGTGCTTATAAGTTCACATTGCATTTGTTTTTGTCTTTGTTATGTGAAATTTATGTTTTTTTTAATTTTAACTACATCTCAAATAAGCTAATAGAATCAGCTGAGGGCAGTGGAATTGCTGCCTCGCATATGGTAGCGAAAACTTCTTGTTCTATGGGCTTATGATTGCATAATTGTGCGAATTTGTTTTTATTTAATGCTTGGTTTAGTGGTAATATCCATGCTTCAGCCTCCAGGTCAACAGATCAGCTCTCCATGTGTCTGTGAAAATCATAAATTTAAGATGTTTTTATCACTCGCGCTTCCCTTGAACTCCTACCTTCAGCTGTATAGCTGAATCCTACTTTTGTTGCCCTTTCTAGTAAATAACCATCTTTAAATCATGTTGGATTTTGTTATTAAGACCATACTCAATGCTTTCTCAAGTATAAAAGGTTTCAGTCCTCTTCCTGTTTGAGTTGACTGTAGAAAATCCTGTGTATGGTTTGGTTCTGATGCTTATTCATTAAAAATAAGGGAAAGTACCTTTTCTAGTCTTTTCTTGGCACGGAAAATATTAAAAACTAGGTTTTAAATTTTAATTATAGGATATGATATCTTGTTCTAGAGCTTTGATATGGTATACTGATTTAGTGGATAATTGTCCTATTTTCTCATGATTCAAGAAACTATTTTAATGTTGTCTTAAATGTTGGTCGATCTGATTCATCTGAATATTATATAATTAATGATACTGTGCTATTCTTTTGTAGCCAATCAATTTTCTGAGCGATAGACAGTCAATTCAATTATGAATTATTCTTTTCTCTAACTTTATATCTCTATTTGTAATATCTTCGCAAATTAGTATTGACTTTGTTTTGCACTTGAGTGCAGAATATTGCTGCCTTCATTTTCTGCTTTGTAATTTTAACTGCCTAATGAGATATTGCTTCTACTATAACTCAAATACTTTTGCCTGCAGCCTCTATTTGTTCATGCATTGGGAGGATTTTTCCTTTTTACATCATTCACGTGTTCTGTTTTGTGTTGTTGATTACTGTTTTATTTCACATTACATTTGTGGCAGGATGCAAGACATTGAACTTATGCACATGAGATATGCTATTCAGTCTGCTGTTCTTGCGCTTGGGACTATGGAAAAGAGTAATACTGTTGCAACAGTAGATCAACAAATGACTTCATATTATTTAAAAGAACTGAAGAATCATTTAGATGCAATCACCAATACTTCCCGCAAGGTTTGGCAGCTATGCACTCTTCAAACCATCATAAAGTAAATATTTTGCAGTAGCCATTTTCCATTTTCTTTTCCCTCCAAAATCATGGTTTCAGCTCAAGAACCAATTTATATGCCTAGGCCGTAGTTGGTTTGGAAAGGGCTTGTTATTGAAAAGCGTGAGAGAGGGTTGTAAGTAAGCTTGTTTTGCATGTGAAATGTTCCCCTTTTAGGTAATAAAAATATATTCTTAGGGATTGAGTGAAATATGTCTCACAAAATAATGAGAACCTGGAATAGATGACTGTTTTAAAGTTGCTAGCAAATTCTTTTCTTTTGATTCGAAATTCCACATTTTGGTTCCTTGCTACCGGAATGTTCTTAAGATTTATCCAACCATTATAACATGTAAACCTGTTCTGGCCCTTTTGTGTTGTGCATCTACATTGTTATTCATTTTGTTGAAGTGAAACATATTGTGTGTCTCTCTCTCTGTCTCTCTCTTTTCTTTTGTTTGTTAACTGCCTCCTTTTAGTCAACACTTTGACTAATATAACCTGAAGCGAGAGGATCAACAAGTCCTATGGTGATTTAGAGGATATGGCGATGCAAGGAAAACTATCATACAAGTATTTTGTTCACCAAGAGTAATTATTTTGTCTGTTTATAGTGTGGTGAAAATAAATAAAATATGAAGTTGAAGTACAGAGCACAATTTCTAGAGTGCACTTTACAAAGAGAAAACCGCTTTTAATCTTGTCACTGAGAATGAAATATAGGTGAATAAGTATATAAAATTCCCCTTCTTGAGGCTACAGAGACCTTATATACGCACAAAAACTCTAGTAAGAAAATAAACAGCAGCACTTGACTAAACTTTAATCTAAAAAAAAGTATAATTCACAAAATACACCGTAAAAATTGCTAGAATGGCATTGCTTGAAGAATTCTGATATTTTTCCCCTTAATGGTATTGCACAGTTACCATTAACTGAAGAATCATATAAACAAATAAGAAAAAAAGTAGAATTAGAATAGCCTTAATTATATCAAATTCAACGTTTACTCCTTTATAGTTGTAATAACTTCATCAGGAACTTTTGCATATCAGAACAGATTCAGCTAGTATGACTTCATGATTTAGTTTTGACGTTTCAAGCTAGAAGTAGAGTAACCTGATTATGATATGGACAAAGGAGGTATAGTTTTCGTGATCGCCCTTCTGTTTCTGTATCTACGTCCCTTCAATTTCCCTTTTCCTTTCTTTTTGTTGGGTTGGGGTGAGCTGTCTTCTGTCATTTTATATTGCTTTCTCAAATCTGCAAAATCATCTTCCACGCCGTATGAACACAGCTGTGGCAACCAGGAGAAACGGATACAAGACTGTCCTTGAATTGCTTGTTAATTGGGTGAATTCTCCTGAGTAGCAGTGTGCAGACTCAGATAATGCTATTCAATTTCAGACACTCAGTTCAGTTATGCAAAATACTACTGCAGTATGCAGTTATATAGCTACACGTGCGTCCTGCTTTATTTTCCTAATGTCCAGCAATTATCATGGTATCTACCATCTTATTAATGATCTTTGCCATTAAGAACCTAGTTGCTGTAAATGTGGAACAATTGTGCTGATAATGAACTTTTAATATGAAAGTAAGCATCTCTCTGCTGAAGATCCAGAAGTGGTCTTAACCTTTCCATGCTCATTGCCTTTCAATTCAGTGGACCTAATTGGGTCTTGTTTCACATATTTTGTGCTTAACTGGATTGAATCTGCCATATTGGCTGCAGACTTCTATTTTAACCCCTAGCATTTGTTTTTCTTTTTCTTTTGGGTTTATAAATGCTATCTACCTAATATTTTTGCTTTTCTATTCGTTCTCCTTCATGGCTTATGCAAGGGTGTGTCAATTTTCAATGCAGATATATATGGTGAATATTATTATATCACTTCTATACATGGACAATCTACAACTTGATTTAACATCTTATGATCCAACAAGAATTTCTTCCAACTCATTTAATGTTCATGGTGGGGGACAAGCAGATGTCACAACAGTTGAGGGGGGAAATGAGATGGTTATCTCATTTATAGGACAAGTACTTGATATTTTGAGGCAACAACTTCCATTATCACTATCCAATCTTGAAAATTCCTTGGATGGCCGTGTATCTGCTGGAAGTAAACAAGCTTTAGAATGGAGAATTTTGAAGGCGAAACGTACCATTGAAGATTGGGAATGGCGCCTGTCAATTTTACAACGCCTCCCGCCATTATCTGAACGTCAGTGGAGGTGGAAGGAGGCTCTAACAGTGCTGCGTGCTGCCCCATCTAAGCTACTTAATCTGTGAGTTGTTCTATTGGTCGATACCCGTAGTCTGCTTTCTTGTGATTTTCCCATTCCCTTACCCTATTGTATCAATCGCAGCAATCTTGTGTTTTGGTTATGGATGTCATATGATTTTGTATAAGATTCATTTTGTGTGATCTATGCAGATATCCATGTGTATTTTATATAGGCATATATATTGTATGCTTGGGAAACTGTATATTTTCATGTCCCATTGTGATAGGCGCTGATGTTTAATTGTACTTCAGATGCATGCAGAGGGCAAAATATGACATTGGGGAGGAGGCTATTTCTCGTTTTTCCCTACCTCCAGAAGACAAAGCAACTCTGGAATTGACTGAATGGGTGGATGGGGCCTTCAAAAGAGCTTCTGTATGATCTTAACTCATGCCTATATATATTTTTAGCTCATTGAAAATCTTATGATTTCACCGATGTTCAAGTTATTTTTTATGTAGAACTTCTTGACATCTTACACATCTAAGAATGACATCTGGTCCATGCAATGTTTTATTTTTTTGCTTTTGTTGAATGAGTTGTCAGATGCCATCTAGTGAATTCTTTCTTACTTTTCCCTTGCTTCCTCTGTAATACCTCGTCTATTGATGTGAAGGGAACCTCTCTCTCGTGCTTTCCTTAGTAATGCTTCCCCCCTGCAATTTTTTGGAACACACTAAGCCACCATGAATGTGACTGTATTGGCACCACCCAGTCACACAATAAGAAAGGGGGGAAAACCAAATGAACAAGATAGGCAAGCTGATAAGTCAACAATTATTGTGTTAAATGCAATTAACTATCTCGCTGAGTTTTAATTTGAGGTTTTATTTCTTACAGGACTTCAAATAAATTTTGTTTAATTAAAGTTGTCATAGAGGTTCCAAGAAAACCTGAAACTGATGTCTGATTTAAATGAGTATTAGGTGGAGGATGTGGTGTCTCGTGCTGCTGATGGTACTTCAGGTCAAGAATTGGATTTCTTGGCACTGCGCTCTCAGTTGGGTCCTTTGGCAGCTGTAGGTGTTCCCCACTTTCCTTGGCCCTCAAAAGTCGTTGCAGTAGTGAAGTTGCTCAATGTATTCTGGATGTTGTTGAGACTGACTTCTTTTTTCCTTGCAGATTCTTCTATGCATCGATGTAGCTGCAGCGTGCTCGAAGTTACCTAATGTGTCTTTGAAGCTTTTGAATCAAGTAACATACCCTACTGTGCTTTTATAGTGCTTGTAATTAGTGAATTGTCTAGTTAAATGTTATTTAATATGTTCAGTCACCCAATATATTCATACTACTAGTTTAATCTTTCTTTCTTTTTTTGGAAGATTTCTTCTTCTTTTTCTTTTCTCCAAGATGGGGGGGGGGAGGGTTTTATAACTTGCTTATTCAGTATGTCTTCTGACTTAGCTTCAGTAATGGTTGTTGAGTTATTTTTTACGGATCATTTATGATCTAACATGAAAGAAATGCTTGAAAATTGGTTTCAGTTTGACTATGTGATCAATTTTGACATGTAGGCACAAGTTATGCTTTCTGAGATCTATCCTGGTAGCGTCCCAAAGTTTGGATCAACTTATTGGGATCAAATCCGCGAAGTGACAATAATTTCTGTTGTTAAACGTGTTCTCAAGCGTCTATGTGAGTTATTGGAACAGGTAATCTGAGCTTCAAGTTTGAATCCAGAGTGTTCTTTTTAATAACCAGAGATATAGACATTAGTTATTCCTATCTGTAATTTCTTTACATCTGAGCATGTATTTAAGCTGATTTAATCCTGTATTTACCCCTGAATTAGCTGATATATTGGCATACATCTCATCCACAAGGCTAGACAGGTATTGACTTATGTTCCCTTGTCAAGTGATGAAAATACTTCAATGTGTACATGCACTACATTATGTTTGGCATTCCTCTGTACCCATAGTTTTTGACAACATGTTCACTTTTATATTATGCAAAACTTGCTGCTCCCTCTGGGTCTGTGTCTTTGCTCTTGGGCACGCACCATGGATACTCCACAACGACCTCATGGAGATCATTCTCCTAACTGATTATCGATTGTGTAGTGTGGCATATCTTTACAATAATTCTTTTCAACATTAATTCATCTCTTCAGGACAAACCACCAGCTCTTCAGGAATTTTTATCTGGTGAAACGATTCTTTCATTGTCAAAGGAGTTTCATAGAAAAGGAAACAGAGATCGTGCACTTGTTATGCTTCATCAGATGATTGAAGATGCTCATAAGGGCAAGCAGCAGTTTCTTAGTGGTTAGCTTTTTCACCTCTTACACAAATATTTCTAGATTTATTGTTATTGCTCTGCTGGCTCTCTAACAGACCTGTTGATGAGGCTTCCGATCCTTATTATCTGTTGAGAATATTTCAGGTAAGCTTCACAATTTAGCAAGAGCTATTGCTGATGAAGAAGCTGAAAGGGATCTTGCTAGTGGGGCTAGCGGGGAGGGTCCACATTCTGATGGGAGAGGGCTTCCAAGCTTTGACAAGGATGGAGTTCTTGGGCTTGGTTTGAGAACCTTAAAGCAGTCACCTATGACTCCAGAGGCTGGTGAAAGCACAGTAAATTCTGCAAGTTATGATGTCAAAGAATCAGAAAAAAGACTTTTTGGCCCTTTTGGTTCCAAGATGACAACATTCCTCTCTCAATTCATTCTACATATTGCTGCAATCGGTGACATTGTTGACGGGACGGATACGACTCATGACTTCAACTATTTTTCACTTGTTTATGAGTGGCCCAAAGACGTAAAATTCCTTCATCCTCTTTTTCCTTTATTATTGTCTTTATTTTTTCTATTTTTTGTGAGATTTATCTTTCCTATAATAATTGATGTTGATACACAACTATGAACTATGATTGTGATAGTTTCCCTTAAGCTTCTACATTCTTCAGTGACTGAATATCCAGCTTGTCCCCATAGCTGCTTAACTTTTTGGTATTATGAGAATTACACAAATCTTTTGATCCTGTTTCTAACATTTACTCTCAATGCCAATTATCTTGGCTTGTGCATTGAAAAAAAGGCATTGATCAGTCTTGGGGGCAGATGGGGGGGGGGGGGGGCCTCTTTTTCCTTTATTAT
This sequence comes from Sesamum indicum, assembly GCF_000512975.1. Taxonomy (NCBI): domain Eukaryota; kingdom Viridiplantae; phylum Streptophyta; class Magnoliopsida; order Lamiales; family Pedaliaceae; genus Sesamum; species Sesamum indicum. The sequence goes on from NC_026150.1 coordinate 17,391,338, forward strand.
TGTCTTTATTTTTTCTATTTTTTGTGAGATTTATCTTTCCTATAATAATTGATGTTGATACACAACTATGAACTATGATTGTGATAGTTTCCCTTAAGCTTCTACATTCTTCAGTGACTGAATATCCAGCTTGTCCCCATAGCTGCTTAACTTTTTGGTATTATGAGAATTACACAAATCTTTTGATCCTGTTTCTAACATTTACTCTCAATGCCAATTATCTTGGCTTGTGCATTGAAAAAAAGGCATTGATCAGTCTTGGGGGCAGAGGGGGGGGGGGGGCTGCCTTCTGCAATAAAATGAAAAGCATAAAGCCTACCTGGCACAACCCGGCTTATATTGTGCTGTCAACTTCTTGCAGCTTTTAACTCGTCTGGTATTTGAGCGAGGCAGTACTGATGCAGCTGGAAAGGTAGCAGAAATAATGAACTCGGACTTTGTCCACGAAGTAATTTCTGCCTGTGTACCTCCTGTTTACCCTCCAAGATCCGGTCATGGTTGGGCTTGCATTCCAGTCATTCCGACTGTTCCTAAGAGTTATACTGAAAACAAGGTCCTCTCACCTTCTTCCCGAGAAGCTAAACCCAAGTTTTACACTCGTTCTTCTGCCACTCCTGGAGTCCCTTTATACCCTCTCAAGTTGGATGTTGTGAAGCATCTTGTCAAATTATCTGCTGTCAGGGCTGTCCTGGCATGTGTATTTGGCAGTACCATGTTATACCGTGGCAGTGATACAGCTATCTCTAGTTCCTTAAATGGTGGATTACTGCCGACACCTGATGTTGATAGGTTTTTCTATGAATTTGCTCTTGATCAATCAGAGAGGTTTGTTTCAGCCAAATAATGTGGCGACATTGTGTATAAATAATTGTACCGTAACTTATGTAGCTATTTCCTTCTTCATAAGCAGGTTTCCAACCTTGAATCGCTGGATACAAATGCAAACTAACCTTCATCGAGTATCTGAGTTTGCGGTCATGTCTGAACATGGGAAAAATGATGCTAAAGATAACTCAGAACCCAAAACTGCTATGAAGCGATTTCGTGAAAATGAAAGCGACACTGAATCAGAAACTGATGATATGGCTGTCGGCAATTACATTTCATCGGTACTGCCTGATGTTAAGGATCAGAGCAATGTTGCTTCCGATGCCTGGCATGAATCTCCAAAGTCCGAAATTGCTGAACTTGATAATACAGTTTTCCTTTCTTTTGATTGGGAGAATGAGGGACCCTATGAAAAAGCTGTAGATAGGTAAATATATTTGAACTCTCATGTAATTTCTTTGAAATGTAGGCAAATATATATATATATATATATATATATTTTAAGAATCTAGTGCATACATTTTTCCTCCTCTTAAATGTTATGATGTTTTCACTTTCAGCAAGTAGAAAACCAACATACCGTAAACAATATAACCAGGGTAGCTTTGAATTATATATGATGGGCAGAGCACTTTAAGAGAGTTGATAATATCAAAAGTTCTGTAGTCTGTGTTAGTGATTTCAGGTATTGTGCTACAATGGCTTTTATTATGTGTGCATTTGTATTGTATGAAGTTATATGGTTTGTAGATATTGCATATGGCACTTGAAACAGATTGGGGTTTCAATCTGTATGGTGGACTGAGGCTGTTGATCCTACTCTGCTAGATTTTCCTCGGGTTTGATGACGACTTATTGACCAATCATATTCCTGCTCTTGTTTATGTTTTTTATCTTTTGTGCTGTTTTTTCTTATGCATCAGAGACCTCATCCCTTTTCCGGGCATCCTATAGTTTACTTGATATAAATATTCTTAGAATCTTGCAGTTGAAGGAAGTTGGCATGAGAATCTCTGATCTAAACATGCTGTATCTATTGTTTGTATGGCTTAGGAGAAAAATTATAGCACTAATTTGACCATCAGAATGAAAGTATATATTACCGAAGACCTGATTGGGAGAAGATCGTTGGAGTTGCCTATTTATTTTGTTTCTTCTCTATTGCTACATTACAGGGTCTTATCCTTGACTACTATGCGTTGTAGGCTTATTTTGCTTGGCAATTTTTCATATTACTTGACAATTCTGGAAATAAAGGAAACTTATTCGTACTTGGTTTTGATCATTTCACTGTCACAGGTTGATAGATGAAGGAAACTTGTTGGATGCCCTTGCTCTATCAGACCGCTTCTTACGCAATGGGGCCTCAGACCGGTTGCTTCAGATGCTCATTATAAGTGGAGAAGATGATACTTTTCGAGGACAACCTCAAAGTAGTTCAGGCCTTCGAATCTGGAGCAATAGTTGGCAATATTGTCTACGCCTGAAGGACAAACAACTTGCAGCTAGACTTGCTCTGAAGTATGGCTACTGGTTCAATTCTGTTGATTCTTTTTTCTCTTTTGGTGCTCTGTGATTCTTTTTCAATACTTGTAGTTGAAAATCAAAGATAATCATGATCTGTTTTGCTCTTTCTGATATTTAAATGTTATATTCATGTGAAATCTTCACTGTACTTAGTTATTCAATTTAAGATTTCTTTTGCTTTCTGCCCAGTAAAAGCTCTTTCTTATGTTTTAATGCTTAAAATCTTTGTTTTTTTACTAGTTGTTTCCTTTTACTACTGCTTGTTTAACAGAAACTGTATATTCTCTCTTTCAGATATTTACACAGATGGGAGCTGGAAGCAGCTTTGGATGTTCTCACTATGTGTACCTGCCATTTGCCTGATGGTGATCAACTTAAAGTTGAGGTACCTAAATTGGCTTTTATTTGTTTCTACAGAAAGTGGAACTTATGTTAATACTTGGAGAATTTCGTTGTGGTGGGAGCAATAACATGTCGGCTGTTATATCTGTGCCTTTTATAAATAGGTTGTTCAAAAGAGACAGGCTCTCTGTAGATATAAACGCATTTTATGTGCAGATGATCGTTACAATAGCTGGCAAGAGGTGAAGTTTATTTGCTTTAAATATTATGCATAAAATAAATAAAATTATGAATTTTTTTTTCAATAATCTCTTTGCTGGATTCTTATTATAAATCTCTGTTCTTTCCATCCAATTTTATTTCTATCTAGGTTGAGAGAGACTGTAAAGAAGATCCAGAGGGTCTTGCACTTAGATTGGCTGAGAGAGGAGCAGTATCTGTTGCCTTAGAAGTGGCTGAAAGTGCAGGGCTTTCTATAGAACTGCGTAGAGAACTTCAAGGCCGTCAACTTGTCAAGCTTCTCAATGCAGACCCTGTAAATGGTGGTGGCCCTGCAGAAGCTTCACGATTTCTTTCTTCCCTCCGCGACTCTGCTGATGCTTTGCCTGTTGCAATGAGCGCAATGCAGCTCTTGCCCGATCTTCGATCCAAGCAGCTTCTTGTATGTTGAGAAGTTTCTTTCCCTTTTCAGGTTGATGTCTGAAAAATGACAATGATTTTTGACTTGTTCTGGCAAGTAAAGTTTGTGTTTGCTTTCAATAAGGTGCACTTCTTCCTAAAGAGAAGAGATGGTAATCTGTCTGAGGTTGAGGTCTCCCAGCTGAACTCGTGGGCTTTAGGTCTTCGTGTATTAGCTTCCTTGCCATTGCCATGGCAGCAAAGATGCTCGTCCCTACATGAGCACCCTCGTTTGATTGTAGAAGTTCTGCTGATGAGGAAGCAACTGCAGTCTGCTTCTCTGGTACATTACCTTGTATGTTATTTCCTTGATGTATGCTTCACTAAGTAATGAAACATTTTGTGTATTAACTGCTAGCAGATTCTTAAAGAGTTCCCCTTATTGAGAGACAACGGCATGATTCTTGCATATGCTGCCAAAGCTATTGCTATTAGCATGAGTTCCCCTCCCAGGGACTCCAGAATTTCAGTTTCTGGTCCAAGACCAAAGCAGAGAATGAAGGCTAGCACGCCCACACGGTCATCATTTACTAGCAGCCTTAGTAATTTGCAGAAAGAGGCTCGCAGAGCATTTTCCTGGACTCCTCGTAACACAGGAGATAAGGGTGCACCGAAGGATAGCCAGAGGAAGAGGAAGAGCTCTGGATTAACGCAATCTGAAAAAGTTGCCTGGGAGGCAATGACTGGTATTCAGGAAGACCGTGTTTCAGTATTCACTGCAGATGGGCAAGAAAGGCTTCCGTCTGTTTCCATTGCTGCAGAGTGGATGCTCACAGGTGATCTCAAAAAGGATGAAGCTGTTCGATCTTCTCATCGATATGAAAGTGCCCCTGACATAATTCTATTCAAGGTACTTAGCATATATTATGGAATTTGCACAACAGATTTGAAAGATAGTGATCTGCCACAATGAAGTTTCCTTTAGTAAAAGACTTTGGACTTGGCAATATGCGATTTTGTTTGAATATCTGGGTATCTTGTGAGAAATTAGGTTTTAGGTCAAGTGGATACCATTTAGCAATGTCTATCATGGAGTCACAAAAATAGTTGTGTTGCTTTGAGTGATACCGTTAATGTTTGTTCTGGTGTCTTTGTAGTTTGTACCGTGCTAAAACCACATAACCTTGAACTTTATTCTCTCTGTCAAATAGTCAGCAGAAGAATAGCAGTATATGAAATGAAATAAGATTTATAAGCTATGCAGGTATAGAAATTTTTCCATGGACTGTTTAAATCATCAGTGAACGGCCGAGTAATTTTGAAGCTATAGCACACTTTGTGGAGAACTGTGTTACAGTGCACGAATCATAGGGAACATTCTTGTGAGACAAGCTGACTGCTTTATGTCGTCTAACTTAGCCAATCCTACAGAGAGGAATACTATATGATTCTGTCCTTATTGACTTTTAGCAGGCACTTCAGTGTTGCTCATTGATTAATGCTGTGGGGCATCTGATGTCAATTTGTTGTCCTATTAACAGGATTTGTTATTTCATCTTTGATGCCCAACCCCCACCATAGGCACTGTATGTGGTGCCTGAACCTCAGCGCAATCCTGAGGACCAATGTTAGCAATTAGGATTAACGTGTTTCTATGGAGCCTCAAAACCTCCTTTTAACAAGATATAGGACAAAAACAATTCAAACACTGAGCCTTTCATTGGCATCAGAACCTGATTTACTTGGCTTTGAGCCATTAGTGATTTATGTGTTATTGCATGGAAATTTGTGTTTTCATGTAGAAATTCATTTTTAATTTAAATGTTAGGATTGGTAAGTTCTTCCTGTATGTAGTTGATGCATGTCCTGTATATCTGGTCTGCATTGATTGCACTAATGCATTTATTTAAACTATTACTAAAGTTTCATAGGCAACTAATCATTGCATCTGTTGTCCCAAGGCATTGCTTTCATTATGTTCAGATGAAAGTGCATCCGGCAAGGGGGCTTTGGACTTGTGTATTAATCAGATGAAAAATGTTTTGAGCTCCCAGCAATTACCCGAAAATGCATCTATGGAGACTATTGGCCGAGCATATCATGCAACAGAAACATTTGTGCAGGTTGTTCAGTTTGGAAATTCTCTTTTGAACTAAAGCAGAAGGCTTCAGTAAAGTTTTAAAATTTGGTGTTCATTCTGCATCTTGCAGGGTCTACTCTTTGCTAAATCCCAGCTTAGAAAACTTTCTGGGGCCAGCGATTTGTCTAGTAATTCAGAGAAGGGCAGGGATGCTGATGATGCATCTTCTGATGCTGGCAGCTCTAGTGTTGGTAGTCAATCAACTGATGAACTCTCTGAAGCACTATCCCAGGTTGATATCTGGCTAGGACGTGCTGAACTGCTGCAAAGTCTTTTGGGTTCAGGCATAGCTGCCTCCCTTGATGACATTGCTGATAAAGAGTCTTCTGAACGTCTTCGGGATCGACTCATCCAAGAAGAAAGATATAGTATGGCTGTATATACTTGCAAGAAGTGTAAGGTACAAATATGGAATGTCATTTTTATGCTGAAGTATTCCAGTAACAGCCATGGTTGACATTTTATCCTGCCCTTCAGATCGACGTTTTCCCTGTTTGGAATTCATGGGGCCATGCCCTAATTCGGATGGAGCATTATGCACAAGCTCGAGTCAAATTCAAGTAGGTTAAAAGTTGATGAAAGTGCAGTGCATGAGCATGCTGAAAGCCTGTTGGATGAATGACTTACTGTGATTGGTTTTCTGTTTTTGTCTTTGCTATATAAGTTTCGTTTCAGAAGATGTGTGTTTCCTCTATTTGCTGTAGCTCATGTGATAATGTACAGGCAAGCTCTTCAGTTGTACAAGGGCGATTCTGCACCTGTGATCCTCGAGATAATCAATACTATTGAAGGAGGTCCACCAGTTGATGTTGCTTCTGTTCGGTCCATGTAAGACTGCACACCTGAAAAATATGTACTATTGCAAATATCCTGTCCTATTTGATCTGTGTTTGTTTGTTCTATTTTTCAAAAGAAATAACAGAATTGGACAGAGATCTGCTCTCTGTACTATTACGGAATCAAATGCTGGTGCAATGGGATATTATGTGGAAGAAGTGTCCATCCACTAGTGAAATACAAGTTATAATGTTTGAGTAACGGGACTGATGCTTGTATATTGGAACTGAGATTAACTAAAGGATGCAGCTCAATGATCTTAAGATCTGAAGAAGTCAACTTCAACAGAAAGTGCTGCCTGGCTCCAAATTTCTCCCTAGTTAGAATAATTCATCTAATTGAACTCTCGGGAAAGGAGGATGGAGCTGAATTCTGAATTCGATCTGAGGACTGTTAGGATTGAGAGGACAGTGGGAAGGCAAATTCTGAACTTGCTAAGGACTAGAAGGAACTGGAGATAGCGGATCATTTAAATTACAAATTCAAGATGGAACTCTACAGGGGAATCAGTTTGACTACAAATAAAAGTGATAATTTGGCCTGTTTGAATTGCTCCTATGAAGATTTTAATGTGTAGCTGGTCTTCCATTAGTATAACCAAGATTATCGAAGTATTTATTGCACCACGATTAAAATAGCAGCAAGCCACATGAAACTTTTTTTAGTTAGTTGTATTTAACTGCTACTGCACTCTGGATATATTATCATCATGATACCCTTGAAATGGTATGATTATTCATTGAACGTAATAATCTATCAAGAGTTTTTACAGCAATTCCCAACAATCATTTTTTCACTCAAGGACAGGAATTTCCTACTTGGACTTAAGATTTGCGATTTTTTTTTTCCTTTATGGTGTTTAATATTTAAGTATGATTTTCACTTACATATTTTCTGTTTAAAGGGCTACATCTCTGTGATACTATGGTACTTTATTGAGATATTTAGTTTGCTTCTGTGGAAGTACTAACGAGTATTATCCATTCAACATATGATACAGATATGAACATTTGGCTAAAAGTGCACCAGCGGTCTTAGATGATCCTCTCTCTGCTGATTCCTATCTCAATGTTTTATACATGCCTTCTACATTCCCACGTTCAGAGAGATCTAGAAGGTTCCAAGAAGCTGCGAAGGATAGTTCCACACATACATCGGATTTTGATGATGGGCCACGTAGCAACCTAGATAGTATTAGATACCTGGAATGTGTAAACTATTTACAAGAAGTAAGTGCAGATTAATTGGATTTTTTTTCAAGGTTCCATCATTCTTGACTCATGCTTCTGTCTCTTCAATCTTCGTTTTGTTTTATTAGCTGCATACATTCTATTTGTGTTTGCTAGAGGAAAACATTATTTCACTTTCATGTCCATAACATCCATTTCATATCTATGGATAACCTGTTCCACCACGTTGTTGAAATGGTTTATCTACTTTGGTATTGATATAATATGAGAGTATTCAGTTGTTAGTTAAACTATGCTTGTTATTGGACAACATTGTAGCTTTTTTGTCCCTAGAGTTTGTTGGTAATCTTATTGCATGATTCATCTTTCACATGCTAGTAATTTTGTACATTTGTTCATCTGTTCTATTTAATACTTTATTCTCATTTCATATTGTTTACAGCATTCTCTCATACTGTCACACTTTGTTTGGTTTCCATCCTCTTGGCTGTGCCTATGTTTTGTGTTGTTTCAGTCAGCTTCATGCCAGTTTCATTCATTTACCTTCTGTGGATAAAAATGTGCTTAATAAAGTATTATGTTCACTTTGCAGTATGCTCGTCAGCATTTGCTCGGTTTTATGTTTAAGCATGGCCGGTTTAAGGAGGCATGCTTGTTGTTTTTTCCTGCCAACTCTGTTCCTAATCCACCTCAGCCATCTTCTCTGGGAGCAGTTGCTTCATCTTCTTCTCCTCAAAGACCTGATCCTTTAGCAACTGATTATGGAACAATTGATGATTTATGTGACCTGTGTATTGGTTATGGTGCCATGCCTGTCCTGGAGGAAGTGATATCATCGAGGATTGCAACAACACAAGATCAGTTGGTGAATCAGCACACTACTGCAGCCGTTGCTCGAATTTGCCTCTATTGTGAAACCCATAAGCATTTCAATTATTTATACAAATTCCAGGTGTGTGCACTTGCGTATTCTTTACTTCCCTTGTTTTGACTTTTAACTTCAGATAGAAATCAATTACAAAAATGACATATGGCTCATCTATATGGGTCTTCCCTTAAAAAAAAAAAAAATGCATCATGTTTTAAAATCTCTGACTAATTTCTTAAACAATTTGGCCTGACACATTCAGCAGGTCCAATTTCTAAATGGACCTGATGACATGAAATAGTCCCGAACTAAAAGATAAATATGATGATTGTTGCATAATCATCACTATAACAGCATAATATGTACTTTCACCTCAAAAGTCTGCATTTGACATCTCTTCAAGTTCAAGTTTTGCTGTTAACTTGTTTTTAGTATCCTAATTATAGGTTATTAAGTGAACAAGCCACTGTTGAGTACGCGAGACAAAGATTAGTGTCTCCCTTGGGTAGAATAGTGAGCATTTGCTCAACTGGATCCTGATTGATGTATGAAAAGCCAAGAGTCACATTTGTTATAAAAATTAATCAATGCTGGTTCATGGCCACGTGGGACTTATATTGCACACAAGCATGTTGAGCAATATTAACATGATGAAATTAGGACGAATGGAGTATTAAAGTAATTATTGAGATAATTGTTAGGAAAGATTTATTCAACTGCATAATGGCAATATGGCCGAAAAATTGCCTGATACTTTAGTTAGATGTAACTCCTGCTCTGCAGATGTTGGGGTTGTGCACATTAAGCTTGAATATAAAAAATATCTGGATGTACTAATATAATTTTTAGCTCCCTTCCCCCCTGCGGGACTGTTTAGATGGACTTTAATCTACCATAGCTGGTTGATGAATTCTGGAAAAGAGAGAAAAAATAATTACTGCGTTGCATTATTGGGCCCCTGATTCTTTTCTCCTAATCATTGGGAAGCATTCTTTATTTAATGCGTTTCTTTCTCTCAAGGAAACTTTTGATCTAGTCTCTCTCTCATACACACGCACACATGTGCACAGCCACATACTGACACACACAGATTGTTTTAATAATTTTTAAATCAAATAAATTGGCTTCTGGATAAGTTATCATTTACTATATTTGACTTGATGGATTAGGTAATAAAAAAGGACCACGTAGCTGCTGGCCTTTGCTGTATTCAGTTGTTTATGAACTCTGCTTCTCAAGATGAAGCTCTAAAGCACTTGGAACATGCTAAGGTAATCATTCCTTTTCTTTGCTTTCCTTGTCATTCATTCCGTTCATATGTGCTGAAGGTTATGCAGAGATTGTAAGCATCTGATTTGCATGAATCATGCTTCAATGTGGGTGTGTTAGAAACTTGCTATACTCTGAGAAGGATGCTAAAATAAATCTTGTCTGGACCAGCTGTGATGTTTCAAAATGGTGACTTGCATTATATTCTCATTTTTATTCTTCTGTATATCTTAATCTGTCTTTGGTGCAGATGCATTTTGATGAAGGGTTGTCAGCACGATATAAAGTGGGAGATTCCACAAAACTTGTCACCAAAGGTATCCGGGGAAAAACTGCTTCAGAGAAGCTTACTGAAGAAGGATTGGTCAAATTTTCTGCTCGCGTTGCAATTCAGGTATAGATATGCAATAATTGTGGAAGCCACTAGCTGGCCAGGATTATATCACTTGCTTATGGAGAGGAGTGCATATATCGGTTCTGGTTTTCCCAATATAACCAGCTCATTGTTAATCAAATATGAAAATATTTTTGGCAGTGTTGGGTGCTTATTGAGCTTGGTGACTAAAGATCTTAGCCTTTCTTTTCCATCTTAGTTATTGATAAAACTTTCATTGAAAATCTGCAACAGAATGCCTGTCTAAACCTTTTTCGCTATATGTATGATAAATCCATGTGAAAATGGCGTATTATGGCAATTTTAAACCTGGATATCTCTGGAATTTTCTTTTCTGAAATGCTTGTTTTTGGGACCTTCCCCTCAGAAGATTAACCTGTCATTTAGCCAATTTCACGGCATGGAAGGACGATCTTCTCTGGATGGTTGCCTTCAGTTGAACAGTTCAGATTGGATTTGACTATTTCACGGCTATTTCTCGTCAAGATTTTTCTTTTTTCTTTTTTAATGCATTTTGAAATTTGTAGGTATTAAACTGTTTCTCAATCAGTCTTAAGTTAACTTTGTTTCCAATGTCCTTGATGATTAATATTACCAATTAAGTCATGAAACATGTAGCTTGTATCTTTACATTTCTACTTGGGTTAGATTTTCACAATTCTTGTCAATGCATAGATGGATGTCGTGAGAAGCTTCAATGATGCAGATGGATCACAATGGAAACACTCTCTTTTCGGCAATCCAAATGATCATGAGACATTCAGGTTCTATAATATTCTATTTTATTATTGCTGCTCAAGTTTTCTCATGGTTGACCATGTCCAACTCAGTATAGGATAGCATGCCTTGTACAACTGGAACGAAAAAAGATCTCTCCTCCGTGGACCTCAACTTGGTGTAGTGTTGATTAGTCCTAAGACATTATCAACTTTCACCATCTAAATTTGAGTACAAGGTTATGTGTAGTTATCCGGAATTTCAATTTCCTTTTCTAGAATTCAGACCGAACTCCAACCTGGGTCCTTTCTGCCTTTTTTTCTCTATTCTTTCTGAACTTGGAGATATGGCAACATTAGAGTATACATGTAAAAAATCATTAGAGTAATGCTCCCAAAAAGTTGAATCTGGCTGAGAATTATCACATTTTTTTCCATTTTCGTAGTATTGAATTGTTGAGGTTACAGAGTGAAGTAATGAAATTCAGAAAATCAACCTGCTATGGAGCTTCTTATTGCGTACCAGATTGATATCAGCATTTCAGGATTCCTTATTCCATTTACTGTCGCTCTTAGCAGGAACTCATCTTGAAAGTTTTCTATGCCAACTGAAGTGTTAAACTCTTTCGCCTTTTTCCTCCCTGCTCCCTTTTCTCTGAATGCCTAACGCCTTCATGTCACTGATGTGAAAGTTTTAGTTCATTATTAAATTTTTAAAATGGCTTTAATTGAATATGCAGGAGAAGATGTGAAATTGCAGAAACTCTTGCTGAAAAAAACTTTGACTTGGCTTTCCAAGTAATATATGAATTCAATCTTCCAGGTAATAATTTATCAAGTCAAGTGTGAGTCCTTCGTTGCTGTAATAGCTCCAGTATATTGTGTTTATGAAGATTTACATGTCTTTGTGCTGGCATCATTCCAGCTGTCGACATATATGCTGGTGTTGCTGCATCACTTGCTGAAAGGAAGAAGGGAGGTCAACTAACCGAGTTTTTCAGAAACATTAAGGGTACCATAGATGATGACGATTGGGATCAGGTACTATAGCTTTCTTCCGTCCCTCTGGAAGCAGTTTTCCCTGTTGTAATAGATGAAACCAATAATTTTGTGGACTTGTACAGTTGTAAAGTGAAATGAGATTATGAAAAACCTAAAATACCAATGTTTTAGATCGCAAGTACTAGTATAGCTTAGACAATAGCATAATCTAAGTTATATATTGTGCAGCAAAACTGGTTATCTGACTTAAGAAGATAAAAGATTTTTAAGCCTATGTTAATGCTAAATGACCCGCCAGCTTTGGCGGGTAGTTTATTGGATGACTGACTGAGATGTTTTCGGTTAAAGAAACTAGACGGACCATTTAGGAAAAATGGTACTTGTCCGTGTAATTAAGAATATTTGAGCCTTAGTATTTCAACTTTGAGAATGGGCTTGTCCTGTCGCTGCCCTGGCCCAAAGCTCTTCAAGCAGGATGCGGATGCAATAGGCTCCAGTAGCAACTACTCCATTCATCTTCACTTTGGGAATATGGTTAAGCAAGTTGCTCAAGAAATCTATTGCACCAATGCAAAAACTAATTCAAATATCTTCCCACAATAACAGCAGGGTACTTCTCCTCATGTCATATGTGGGATTAGGTTATTCTTTAAGGGTTCATTTACTTTTCAAGAGTTGATTAGGTTGTGCTTAAAATCATAATTAGCCATGTAATGAATATTTAATGTTATGTTTACATCAGTATTTTAATAGTCGTATTAAATCTTGATTTTGTTATCTTTGGTTTGTTTAATAATGTTAGAATGTGCGATATAGTATGCAATTGACCTTTTTACATTATAAGAAGCCAAAGACATTCAACCTCAATTTACTGACAGATGATACAAAAGTCTTTATGGGTGTTCAGTCAAAATGAATTGTTAAAATGGCAGTCATGGTGCATAAAATTAATACAAACGCAATGAGCCATTGGGAATACATAATAAGACCCCCAAGGCTTGGACCACGATCCTTGCATAATCCTAATGTGTAGCGGGCTGCATGTGTTAGTAATGGGCTTGGGCATTCGGAAGTAAACGAAACATAGAACACGATTAAATGGGATATGTGGCTCAATACCAAGAAATAAATGTGCCCTAAGTTGATTTTTTTGTACTGGATTCTGTTTTACTTTTTCCACTATGGGGGAGATAGACCTCTATGATTTACTTCATGAAATTTAGCTTTATGATGTTCTATTAAGTTTATGTTGATACAGCAGCTCTTAAATCGTCACTTTAAGTATTGAGTTACTTGGCAGCCACATATTTATTGTGAATGCATCTAATGTGCTTTTCAGGTATTGGGAGCGGCAATTAATGTGTATGCCAATAAACATAAGGAACGTCCTGATCGCCTTATCGACATGTTGACTAGCAGCCACAGGTGAAATTCCTTTTTACCTATTAAACAAGAATTCTGAGTTGCACGCCGATTACGTGAAGCATGCTATCCAACAATATATTGATTCATGCATGCCATTAGTATATCAAAAGAAGTAAAATATGTGTATCTTAAGTGTTTAGCCTTGTATATTAGATTGCTCTATTAAAAGAACTGGACTACTGAGTCAAAATGAGTATGAGGTTGGGACCGCATCAGACTTTCCTCCCCGCATCTGACATGAGATTGCATTTCCAAACTCCCTGTGCAAAAGCAGCTTTACATGATAAATTTCAGAAAGAGTACTTGTGGTGAACGTTGTTAGACATTAAGTAGTCCATGTAGTCAATGTTGCTTGTTCCCACATTGTTGGCACTGCAACTACAAAGATGATAAAGAAAATTGATTGGGCATTTTACAATGAATATTTGGTCTATTAAGAATCTCATTTTCTTCATTCCTTTTAACTTTTTGCATCACCAAGTGGAATATGAATGTCTTAAGTCTAGATTGGATTTTGCAGGAAAGTACTGGCTTGTGTCGTCTGTGGTCGTCTAAAAAGTGCTTTCCAAATTGCATCTAGAAGCGGAAGTGTAGCTGATGTTCAGTATGTCGCACATCAGGTTATTTTCAATCTCGAAAGTCAAATTATAATTAATCTGAAATTGGTTCTGCTTCTTCATCATAAATTAGATATCGTGCCTTTAGTTTCTACATGAAACCTAGGTGATGCAGTGAACTCGAGTTGAAAGTATAACAGTTACTATGGTCCTTTTTTGTGATCTATGTGACCTGAGCAAACAATGGCAGTTTATATGACATATGAATGGGGTCCAAAACTGGGTGAAACCTTTTAGTTTACACAGTCTAATGTTCAGTTTGTGAGGGCTATAGAATTTAGAAGAGCAAAGGTGATATGTAGTAACAATGAACGCAAGTGTTATCTATTCAGATTCAGGATATCGGTGAGTTACTCTCCTGATCTCATGATCCGTCCCCACTTTGTGTCCTGTCTAGAGATCATTAGACTTTTGCTCCTTTTCTCTGTAGTTTATACACACACCTCACTTATTTACTTTGTCTACTCAATAGTTCCTGTATGTCCCATTCTCTAACAGTAAAAATACAGGTCGTAAATAGATTATGTGTTAAGTGAAGAAAACAAGGAATATTTATTGGACAAAAGGAAAAAGTAGAAGATGGAAAAACCTTGGGAGAGAAGATAAAGCAACAGTTAGAGAAATGGGAGTAATCTTACATCTTCTCAAATTTGTGAAAGTTTTGTAAAACAGATCATGTCAAACCAAGGAAATTTTTTCAGGTCATATATTGGATTTTTGCTTTAATCGCACTATTATTTTAATTGAAGTTACTAGTTTTGAGGTCTCCTAGAATATTACTTTGAGAGAAGCCCTCTCCTTTAACTTTGTACTGTGAATGTTGTGTTTAACCCTGAAAATATTAACATATGAACCCCCCTGCAGGCATTACATGCCAATGCACTTCCAGTTCTGGATATGTGCAAACAGTGGTTGGCTCAATATATGTAGCTTATCACTTGAGGAAGTGACAGTTGATTTGAGGTAACTATATAGCCCATGTTTTGCATTTGCAATCTGGGTTATGCTGCATGGTTTTCGTGGATGCTGGTGCAAAATTTTGCATGCATGGTTCAGACCTAGGACTCAATTTGCTTGGTTCCACCCTGCCTCTAGTTGAACTTTTTTTGACGGCTAGCCCTGCACAGTTCTGCTACAGGCATTGTGATTAGAGTTGATTCATGGGAAGGACTGTGTTGCCACCAGACAGATTGCTAATATAATTGTACAGAAGGAAAAGAGCATTTGCAACACTTGCATCAGTAAAGTACAAGTCATTGACTCCAGAAACCGTTGGGGAATGTGAAGTTGAAAAGGCTGTGTCTGTATCAAAGTTAAAATTAAACTTGTTCGATGCTTGTGCTGTTCATACAAGATAGATAACCCCCATGAATGAAGGGGATGCTTTCTCTTTTTGTTCCTTTCACTCAAAGGAGGGGGTTCGATTTTTAGGGTTTCCCTCTCAGGTAATTTGGCATATAAGGTGTGTATCATTTGGTATGAACAATATCTTATGGTGTTGTGTATTTGGTGCTTGCATGACCCCTTACACCTTATTACATTCTTTCATCCTGTCAAGGGTTTGATTTCTGGAAATAATGAGTATCTCTTTGTTCAGTATATACACTCCTTCCTTTCAATTCCATTACATTTGCTATTTTGAGATGAAAATTCTTGAGGATTTCAAATATCTTTTCCTTTTATATTAATGCCTAAAATCAATGACCCAAACAACGTGGTGGCAGTGTCGACAACTACACTGATTTCTTACAAAATGTTTTGGCACATCTGAAGATGATCTGTCATACTCTGATCTCCGTGGACTTTTACCAATTTTTTGATAGGCCAAATTGTATATTAGCCTCCTACGTTTTTTAAATTCAACTAAATTTTTTTCTATTTTTTTAAAATTCAGCTAAAAATCGTTTAGAAATAGGCAGAAAAATCCCTCTGTTTTCTTAAATATAGTATATTTGTTAAGTGAAGTTAATAGCATTAATTTTTTGTTAACAGATTGTTATGCGCTAATTTATCATATATATATTTTTTATTTTCACGATTGTTGGGTATTCTTTTGTTGCATAATAGCCGTAAGATTTGATCAATTTATCTCAACCATTAGATCTTAAACGACCAAGTATCAAATTGAATCAATTTTGATATATATTATATTTATAATCATAAAATATAAATATAAATTATTATTTATAAAAAATAAAATAAAATAAACCCGTCCCCTCCCCTCCCTTCGCCCCACACTAAGCACACTCTCCCTCCCCCCTCAACCTTTCGCCAGGCCCAACCCCCCTGCCGCCACCCATCGGTTGCCCAAGGTAAGTAGGCGTTGCGCAATTTTTTTCCTTTTTCATATTTTTAATAAATTAAATTTTTTATTTAAGAAAAAGAAAATTTCTAAATAATAAGAAAAATTGATTATTTAAAATTAAAAATAATAAAAAATATTAAAGTTTTCATTATAGATACATATAATAGTAATTTAAATATAAATATTATTTTATAGTACATAATTCATTAAAATATATTTAAACTAAATATTAATTTAAATTAATTAATAAAGTATTATTATTATTATTGTTCATTAACATGTATATTGATATAAATATTTAAATTTTAAAAAAAAAACTTAGTATATTTTTCTGTATCATGATTTTAATTCACTGTTTTAATTTAAATTATAATTTTATAAAAAAAATATATTTTTTGTATTTTGATGATATTTAAATAAATATATTTAAGAACAAAAATTATTAATTTTTTAAAGGGATGAAAATGCAAAAAAAAATCAAGAAAAACAAGATTAAAAAAAATAGTTTTATAAGTTAACAGCCAAAAAAAAAAAAAAAAAGATCAAATTATATGAAAAAATCACACCCACCCACACTATCCGAGAGTGCACCCCACCTTCCATTGGTTTATTAACGAATGAGGGTTTCACGTAAAGTTTTAGTAATCACGGGGGAATTTTCGCTTATTTTTAGAATACAAAGGAGTTTTTAATTATTTTCAAAAAATACAGAGGATAAAATGTAATTTGAAATATCCAAATTTACCTTTTAATTCTTTTCTTTCATTAAAAAATTAGCCAAAAATAATTTCAATATTTTTTGATAATTATATAATTATTTTTTTTTCTCAACCATTACTCCATATTTCTCTCTTACATTCTCCATGTTTTTTCCCCAACAAACTTTCATATTTTTAATAAATTTTCAATTATAATTTATTTTAAACTCACATCATTTTAATATATAATAATTTTTTTATATATTTATAAAATACGCATACAACAACAACTAATTTATTTATAAGTCAACGATGTTGCCCGCCCATACATTCATTATCATAAGATCTTTGTCCAATTTAGCAATAAAAAAAACAATACATTTCCTGATTAAGTAGGCTCATAATGTTAGAGCCAACTGTAATCAAGAAAAGTCGACTACTGCTCCTCCTCATCCTATATCTGGATGGATGGGGGCGCTGAAGTAAGGCTTCGGGATTGGAGCAACCGTTATCCCACTGATTTCGTTTCCGGAGTCGGCGGTGATTATTAATAGCAGTATCAGCCTTTTCATCCTGAATCTATTCATGTGCATTTAAGTTTTATTCAACCAAAAAATAATTCAACCTTATTCCAACAAAATTAAAATTTTACGTGATAAATGTATTATATGATTTATACAAATTTGGTTTAAATTAAAATATTTATAATTACGACAAATATTTTTGGAAAATTCATTAAAATTTATTCAAATATAATAGAAAAGCTGACCAACCATCCATTCTATCTCAAATTCTTCTGTCTTTGAAGTAACTTACCATGACAGACAAATTACAAGGTAGAATCAATGAATAAGATCAAAGATGGGTGTCTTGAACCTCTACTCACAATGTTTCTCCTAAAATGCATTATCAAAGCAGAAAAGTTTTAGACTAAAACTGTATGTGTATCTAGGGGATCACGGGGCTATTTTGTAACTCAATAAATGCACCTCTGACTTTGAGGACTTCAAAGTTCAAACCATGAATCCTTCCATGCCAGACAGACAAGTGTGTGTATAAATTAAGCAAATCCATCTATTTGTTTATATATATACATATATATGTATGTATATACATAATATGATAAGTCAAACACTCGATTGTATGTAATATACTAACACATTATCTTAACAAGTAAAATATTATTAACTGCAATTAATTAATATAAACTGCTAAACTTGAATGCATAAATCAACCCCCCCATCCTTTGAACACAGAGAAAGCAAATAAACATGGCGGCAGCATCAGAGGGAAGGTCACCATTGACATCAGAGATGAGGTCGCCGATGCCACTTCTGTACCGGCGGCACTCTAGCGGTCAAATCAGAAATCTAGCATCAATTTCAAGCAGTCTGTTACCTGCTTTCGGTACAGTTGTGGGTGAAGGCACTCTCAATTTGAGAAGATTTGTTATTGCCCCTTATGACAGAAGATACAGGTTTTTGCTTTAATATTTCTCATCACTCTCTTACATCTCTTTTACTACACACACAGAGATAGATTTGTGTGTAGGTGTACTTCCATATATATATATATATATATTGCTGCATATTGTTTGAAGCCTGAAACATGTAACTATTTGCTGATAGGATTCTTTTTCTTGTTCCTGTGATCTATATAACATATATATAGACTAGTCTAATAGTTGGCTCCGGTCTGGGTTAGAAAATCCCATCATACGATATGCAAACAGACACAACACAGAGTGATCGCATGTGTGTATGTGGGTGTGTGTTTTGGCACAAGCAGACGAATCTATTTCTTCTGTTTCAGAGAAACCAGATGATGGTAATGCTTGCTTATGCCATTTTGACTTCATGAACGTTGTCCACTAGAAATTAAGGTAAATTAAATGGGTAGGGTATGTTAAAACAGTTACATCAGATCGGAATAGGAGATCCGAAATTATACAGTTTTTTACAAATCAATTATTGCATATTGAATAGTAAGGAAATCTTGAAGTATACATGTTTAAGTTTTTGACAACGCGTGGTTACGGGGGTGACGCTGACTACTTATATTTCATTGATAAAGAAGGACAAAATGATTCTGAAAATTAGATACCTGATTATTAGTTCATTTTTTTTAGTTCAATTTGTACGTGCAGCACTGACAGTAAATCACCACCAGCAATCAACATTTTCATTTTCATGACTTTTAGTTCAATATTCTTGTTAGGACCAGTGGTTTGGAGGTAATATAAATTTTTTATTGTATTTACTTAATTCGGTGAAAGAGAATGATGATAAAAGTGACTAACTTATCATAATTACTTAAATATTTTAACTTTGAATGTTTGTGACTAGAAACTATATAAATTCTAGTGATGAAAGAGAAGATTATTATTTGAAAATATGTTGGGGTATTTTATTCAGCCCATATTTTATCAATCGAAATCAGTTACTCTAAAGTTCTCACACTCAATAAATTGTACAGATATGTAATTTCTTTTTCCCACAATTGAATTAATTAGTTCGATTAGATTATCATTTTCTTCTTGAAAATATTCTTATATGAAAAAGAGTTTAATGCAATTTACTCTCTGCAAAATTGAAAATGAGCAAATTATCTTTATGAAGAATAAAAATACCAAGCTACTTTTCCATCTATTTTAATATAGAGAAATTTATCTTTTCACGCAATCTATTTTTAATTTTCTTAATTTGATTATAAAATTACACTTATATCTTTGGATTAAGAATTATTTGATCTGATTTGAATTTAAAATCCAAATTTGACTAGTATTCGGTGATTTCGTCCAACTCAAACACGAAATAGAGAGTACAATCTTATATTGCATCTCTTAATTAGGCATTATTTGATTTCTACTTTTTATTGGCAATTTCTGACCTTAGGTAATACGTGCCTACACCTACGGCATGTTACAATAACATGGCTTTCTTTGCTTTTTAAAATGGTAAAATAATTAAAGTAGAAATCACTATTTTTAATTCTTCCAGATTTTAGAGAAGAGCACAACAGCCCATGTAAGCTGCTGTATATTTTCCTTAACCAAAGCGTATCTTTGGTAATTGCCACAAGGGAAATAGTGGAATCATGTGATTAGCAGTCACTAAAAAATTAGACCCTACTTAATTATAATGTTCTAATTTTTATTTGAAGTTTTAAATTAGACCCATTATGTAAATCAAATCACATGCATTTAGAGGCTAATGCATACCAGATTACAAATTGGTCTCGTTGAGATAGAAAAATGAGGGTTTTGTACCCTTAACTAGACACAATTAAGTAATAAAAATTTATTTCATGGTCATAATATCTTGAATTTCTTGTTTAATATTTTAATCTTGATCTAACTACAATTTTCAGATTCCAATATTATTCAATAATATATATATTTTTTAACCTCTGATGTTTCATTGGATTCTAGTAATTTCCTCAACATCGTGTTTTGGCCTTGATGAAATTTTTCAGCTGTTTATTTGCTTATAGAAATTAATTTAAAGAATTGTGTGACCTACACATAATTAAGCATCAAAATTGAGAGGGTTCACATGGATGACTTCATTATGGCCTATATGAATCCTACTAACTAATTTTCCATTCTTCTTTTTCTTTGTCTTTTTTTAATGGTATTACTTTATGAACCAAGAAGCTGAGTAAGACCTTTTCCATGATCATCCCATCTTCCTTTGCTTTTTCCTTTTTCCTTTTCAACACCAAACTACTCAATCTTTCTATAAAACCTATTAGAATTTATAAAACATTAATAGCAACTCTAATTCTTTTGGCTTCTGAGCTTGATATCTCTTTAAACTCTATGAAATGGTAACTCTGCCCCTAGAAAACTTTACATGCCAACATCTAGTATAGTGGTATGAGTAAGTTTTGGGTTTATTTTTTCCATATAAACACGTATGAGGACTACAGTACCCAAGAAATATAGATACAAAGATCATTGTTTTCAGAATACCTTGTGTGGACCAACATGCATGTAGATTATGATAAGTTCTTGAAACTGCAAGGTGGTCAATAGCCTATTAATTCAAAATATAAAGGAGATATCAAGAAGAATTGGAGGGTGCAATGATGGGAAAAACATTCAAAACTAGAGAAGGGCCGTCCCAGTTTTCCCTCCTAAAGTCTATGACATCTAAAATAATCAATAATCCCAATTAATTGCCTACAGTGTGAGTAGATCATAAAAGAGAAATTACCTTCATGTGATGCAGGATGTGGCAAACATTTCTGGTGGTGTTGGTTGTGTACTCTGCCTGGGCATCGCCATTCGAGCTAGCATTTAGGAAAATGTCAACCAGTGCACTCATGCCAATTGATTTGGTGGTTGATGCCTTCTTTGCTGTTGATATCATTCTCACGTTCTTCGTGGCTTACCTGGACAAATCCACCTATTTGCTGGTTGATGATCATAAGAAAATAGCCTTGAGGTATGAATTTAAGGGCCATTAATTTTCAAATTCTAATCAATTACATTTTGGGGACTATTATAGCGAACAATATACAACAACTGTTGCATTGTTTCAATGACATTTACATAATGTTTCAGGTACATCTCACATCTTTGGTTCCCAATGGATGTGGCCTCAACTTTGCCATTCCAAACTCTATACAGGCTGTTCACTGGGAAGATGCACAGGGGTGATGTCTTTGGCTTCCTCAACTTGCTCAGACTATGGCGACTCAGGCGTGTCAGTGAATTCTTTTCTAGGTATGATTTTAAAATGAGTATAATGTACTCTTAAGATTATATGGTTGTTGAACTCCTATGATGCAGGCCAAAAGAAATCTAGTTAACCATGTCTTTCACTTATTCTGAATGTAGCATAGTAATGCAATCTAGATTATCAAATTTCAACATATCAAGGCAAAATACAATCTCCATTAAATTATAACCTAAGGAGCATGTAAACAGATAACCATAATATTAACATCATCAACAGCCAGTCCTAATTACCTCAATTCTATCAGGTTAGAGAAGGACACTCGATTCAGCTACTTCTGGACACGATACTGTAAATTAATATGTGTAAGTATCTCTTCCCGAAGTTGATGTTCGCCATATCTACTTTTGTTCTCACTCTGTGATAATAATCAGCAAGTGATCCCTGTAACATGTGATATGATCACCCACCACCTGACAGAAAGAGAACTCATTTTTCAAGGTTTTTTTCTATTCTTCATGACAGGTGACACTCTTTGCTGTACACACAGCAGGTTGCTTCTACTACTGGCTAGCAATACACTATCGGGTGGCAGATAATACATGGATTGGAGCTCAAGTTCCTGAGTTTGAGAATAGAAGCGTTTGGTTGGGATATACCTATTCCATGTATTGGGCAATTGTCACCCTCACAACGACTGGATATGGCGACCTACATGCAGAGAATACAGGGGAGAAGGTTTTCTCCATCTTCTACATGCTTTTTAACATTGGTCTTACAGCCTACTTGATCGGCAACATGACCAATCTTGTTGTCCACAGTTCCACTCGAACATTTGCCATGGTAAAATCTCACTCCTGTATATATTACCCTCAACCATATTCTAGAGCCACTGCAATTAATTAGTACCATAGATTTATACACTTAATCACTGAGTTAGTACATTATAACATTGATTTGCAATTAAGCTAATGCCTTCTTTATCAATTTTTCTACAACTGATGAGTCAACCCTGTAACTCCAAGGGCCCAAGTATTCTTAACGACACCTAAAATATTTCAGAAAACTTGGCATGTATTACAAGCAGTGACATTAATTACTTGTGGCTTTGAAGAGGGATGCCATCCACGAGATCCTTCGGTATGCAAGCAAGAACAGACTTCCAGAAGGACTAAAGGAACAAATGCTAGCACATGTCACACTCAAATTTAAGACAGCAGAACTTCAGCAAGAAGAAGTACTAGAAGACCTACCAAAGGCTATAAGATCTGGCATTGCACAGCATCTCTTCCGTACAACTGTAGAAAATAGCTACCTTTTCAAAGGAGTCTCTGAAGACTTTATCGTCCAGTTGGTAACGTCATGTTTCATTACAATTACTAATATGGACGTGCTTCCTTCTTTCTAATGGTTTCCAAATTGATATCATGATTTCTAATATTTCACAATATTTTAGGTTTATGTGAACTTACGAAGCTATATAGTGTAACAACACCAAGAAATTCTTATTATATCAATAATCCTAGAGGAGAGGGACCTTCTTTTAAAAAGAAAAACAGAGGACAGTAGCTTATTGTATTATAAATTTATAAGAGTGGAAAAGTTTGAAATGTTCCCTAAGCAGTCTCTTCTGTTGTCCTTGCACAGGTTCCTGAGATGAAGGCAGAATATTTTCCACCCAAAGTAGATATTGTCATACAAAATGAGATACCAACAGATTTCTATATTATAGTATCTGGTGCAGTGGTACAAAAAGTTATCCTGTTTAAGTTCTTGTTTGACATATCCCTACAAGCAAAATCTAATAATTTTACTAATGCAGGATGTGATTACAAATAAAAATGGAATGGAGCAGGTATGTGTTTTCTTTTTCTCCCCCACCCCCCAAATTTTACCATGTCCACTTTATCATTTTTAATTAGTTAACTTGGAATATGCCCCAAAATTATTTCTGAGTTTCTCATATGAAGATCATCAGATGCAGTAAGGTTCTTATACACTGAAGTGCTGTGCTGTTGTTTAAAATTATCATAGTATTGCAGTCTCATGGAACTTCCACAAAGGAATAGATTTTTGTGGCATTATAGGTAAAAAGTATCCATCTGTCGGAGCTCAAAGGTAAAAGAGCAGGGAAAAAATGAGGCCCGTGAATTGACTATTTATTTTATCCATGAAAGTTATGTAGTATCAGATTCACTGAACATCTAAATGGAAATCAGAAGTCATAAAGTCCAAAGAGATTTACAGAATCAGCTAGCGACCTTCACATTTTGTGAATTAGTAATAGAAACAGAACATATCTGTTAAACTGCATCCTTCAGTGCCATCCTTCAGACGGTATATAAAGCAAACCATAGAGAAGCCTTTCCATTAGGCTTTCTTCAAAATGTCAAAACACACAGAAATCCAGAAACAGTATTGCAGAGTGCTGTATACTATTCCTGCAAGATGCAGCTATTATTAACAGAATTCCAAAGGTAATATGAGCAGGGAGCTGGAATCTTTTGCTCCTTCTTATTTAAAAGATGAATTTGCTGCACATATATATTATTATAATGGGCAATGCACAGAAGAACGGAAGTGGACCAATGTCCAGAACCACCCCCAGCCCCAGCGATCCAAATTGCATGCATATATCAAACTTATATCTCATTCAGCAGGCTTTAGCAGTAACATCCCTAATGACAGCAGTTTTAGTTCAATTGAAATGAACATGAATTATGCACAATGTAGACATTAACCGACAACTCTATTGATTAAGAAACTTCTGTTATGATTCATCAAAAAAAAAAGTGACTGGGGATTTTCCAGTTCCTGTCAAAACTAGGGTCTCCAGATGTGTTCGGAGAAATTGGGGTGATCTTCAATATTCCCCAGCCTTTCACAGTGAGAACAAAGAGGCTTTCTCAGGTTATCCGGATTAGTCACAATCATTTCAAGCAATTGGTGCAGCCACTTATGGAAGATGGAAAGACAATCATCTCAAATTTGCTTCAGGTAGAATCTTAAAAACCTTTTAGTTCCTGTGGATTAGACATCACTACTAGCCGAGTTGACATTATTTTGAGCAGCTAGTAAGTTACTGCTCAAGTGTAATTGTTAACTCCTCTTTCACTAGTCACAATCCTTTATTTCGTTGCTGCATTTCTGAAGTGTAATCCTACTAATGCTTCTGAATCTCAGCATCTAAAGGACTTAAAGAAGGAGGAGCTAGAGGAGATGCCATTTGTAACTGAGTTGCTTGGCGAATCAAAACCTGAGGTAACCTAACAGTTTTTTGCTAACAAAATCCTAGATAATGATTCATGTAAATTTGCAAAAATGAAGAGAGAAACCCTCCCCTATAAGGATGTGAACAGCTGCCATTATTCAGAACTTACCGACATTTGTAAAAGCAATAATGATATGGTACACAAGTGTTGATGACTTGGTTCAATTTTGTTATGGATCCTAAAGACACGCATATTCACTCAACAGCTATGTCAAACGCACACACATATCCAGACAAGAAAATAGTAGCACTCTTAAGAATGAAACCTCAGCATACAATATTTAAGTTTGTACTAATCAGAATACCATATTTTGCACCTAATACTCCTTTACATTGTCCAATCGGCAATCGCTTATCAACAGAGTGTTCTGGAGCGCAACTCCAGCCTACTTTCATAAGCATGTAGTCCCAGACTTTTTGAATCCCTTCCAGAAGTTGAGTTTGACATTTATTTCATCTATCCAGGTGAATGAAGTACATATTTGCTAAAGCTAGGAATACACAGATTTCACCAAAATCAGAGCATGGTTTAATCCTCCCACACATAATAAACATAAGATCCATTGAAAAGAGAAATCCTTGAATATCTGTGAGTGCTACTAGAATCAGCAAGTAGTATAGCCAATCTAAATTGTGGAGAAAATTTCCAATGCTAATTTCCACAAGCGACACTAGCAGAAGAGCAAGAAAAAGCTGACAAAAGTGCAACTTGGTGGTCATTTCATCGTCATTTATGGTTAGACATTCGATTATTATTACAGAGACGAAATAACTAAAGATGATTCATTTGTCATTTTTCAGGCCCAACCAACTGAGGAACCTCAGAATGGTGTCGGACCAAGCCAAGAAGCAAACAGTAAGCCGCGATCCCACTTGAACTATTATCAACCACAAATATTAATGTATTCTTTAGTCTAAGCAATCAGTAAGAAGCAAGTTATTAGCGAAATGCAGCGGAAATATTCAGTGTCCTATTTGGTAGAATCGAGAGCATTTAAATGTCCTCCAACTAGCTTACATTTTCACTAGCTAAATTTCTAAATAAATGAATTTCTGAATTTGCCACAATTGATTAAACATAAAAAGAAATGCTTTTTGTAAGAAATGCCACCTATGAAGTGGTTAAGGTCTTTTATTTTCTTGCTTTCTTTTATTTTCATAAGCCATCCCAAACAAATAAAAATGTTAATGCTATTTACTTGACAAATGTTCATCACTGCTCAACCATTGGGGCAAAGTCTGATGCTTTTATTGAAGGTGATATACACTCTTTATTTGATTCTTTCATTGCACACACTCTGTGCGAGTTAAGGGATCAAGAAAAATTCAAGAGGTTTACATCAAAGCTGTACTTACATAACTGCTAAACTATTCAGGAATCCCCAAGCTCTATACAACAGACATGCTTCCAATAAGGGTGATACTCCATGGGCATCATCCAGATATCAAACAAAAAGAAGAAAATGGGGGAAAACTTGCACATCTTCCTAATTCAATGGAAGAGCTTCTGTCATTAGCAGGTGAGCAATTTATGTGATTGTCATGGATCTTAACAAGTAGAAGCTAAGACAGATCTTTGTGATTTTTAAGTTACAACTTCTATATTTGGTGAACCCAGAAAAAAAGCTTGGGAAAAGAGGGACCACGATTCTCATGGCTGATGGCTCTCAAGTGGAAGACATAAATGCTTTAAGAGACAATGATCACTTATATATCTTTTGAGAATAATTAACTTGAGAAAGTACAATTGCTCAAGTACTTTGATGGTTAAAAAGTACGCCACCAAATAGTAATGTACCAAATTATAATGTGTCATGCTATGCTTTTGAATTGTATGCATATATAGAATTACGAGAATATAATACTTTCAAGTCACTGTAAAGACAAATGACAAACCACAGAGATTCAGCTGATATCACGACCATCAAGCATGTCAAGAACAGCAAAAGCAGCTTTCTGAAAATGATCTTTCTCTTCTTCTAAGTTAATCTTCCTCTTAAGCACAGAGTCTTTAGACTTCTCTATCTCTTCCATTATGCCAGCAGAGTTCTGGTCAATTTCACTGTGAAGTTCATGCAAAAAGAGGTGAAACTTAGAATATAATAAGGACCAACTATAAGGCCATACTTGTTTCACAACAGAAATTGTTAACTCGTTAGATAGACATAAAATGAAGAAGATAACAATTTGTTGGACAATGGGAATCAGAATAGTTATAAGATCCTGGAAATTGGTGATGCGAACACAAGAATTGGTTCAGTGAGATTAGAAAATGGAAATCAGCAGCATCAAAAGGATGACAAAATCAAGATCTTACTATCTGAAATTACAAGTGCAGCAACTAGAGCATATAAACACTGACAGTTTAAACATGTTCAGTCGGCTCAGAGCTCACCTTATCATCTTAAGCATGTTATCCATTGCGACTTGCACATTCTGAGAGAGATCTGTTCATTTTGCAAACAAAACCGTATAATAGACAAATTAATATATATTAGCAGGCACTATAAATGATTAATTCATAAAATGATTTAATTTTCAAATATATTATATCAACTATTTGGGAACATATAGATAGGGGCATACAGAAACCACAACGTTCGACAACGTAAGCATTATAGAGTCAGACATCTATCAATGCTTTGGAAGTATACAGTTGGCTTAAATGCAGATCTTATATACATAGAATATTCAGGATTTAAGATTCATGAGGTAGAGCATCTAATATATGATTTAGAAGTTTTTACTATATCAAAAGACCAACAGAAAATTCAAAAGAAGCGAAATTGTGGTGTATGTGTAACTCCTATAACTTGATGCAGATCCTAAGGTTGAAGCCAAAACCCCATAGAAAGCCAGTATTCAAAGTCCCATTACATTTTATTTTCTCATATTCAACAGAAATTAGAATCATGTGATATAAAATTTGCACAAAGCATGTTGTAGTACTCCTTCATAAACTAACTCTGCCAAAGAAAACGGGAATTGGCATCATTATTTAGTAGCAGTGGAACAAGTAAGCCTGCTACACCCAGTTTTGCAGTTCTATTATTCTCAAAATCCTATTATGTGTTGTTAACTAGGAAAGGCCTTCATAATGGTTAACATAACTACCTGAAGTACGTGAACAATTAGATTCAAAATGTACATAATTAATCTAGTATCACTGAATTTTGCTATTACAAGAAATTCTCTATAATGAATTTAGGAAATCAACCACAATAAGTCATAGCAATAATCAAGTACAATTAGATGAATCATAAGTAGGATGGCAAACTAATGAACAAGAGAACTTACAAGACTTTTAGAGAAGTTAGTTGATCATCAAGCATCAAAACCACGCAAATATAAAGATAACAAGTAATACAGCTGAATATTACTATATCATGTTACTCTGTAAAACATTACAAAATAAATGCAGGATCTCCTTGCTCTAATTACAAAATAACGACTTAACAAAAGAAACGAAATCGACAATTGTCGATCAGGAATAACGTCTTATTTACTGAAAAGAAACTCAAAGTAAACAGTAATAGCAGTTCTATACAAATACAAGTCCAAACTGTATCCTCATTCGTCATGTAATCAGAATCCGGAAATAAGCATCAGAGATTAAAGCCACTGCAAAATCCATTACTGCAGACAAACATACAGTAATTGTGTGTTTGTAGTGTGAGTTTGCATGCTAGTCCGCAGAAGCATTACCGTAAACCAGAGAAGAAAGCTGAGACTCTATGGAGGACGGAGGACCGAGGTCTCCGCCTGTGGGAGGTGGTGATGACGTCATCCTTTGATGCTTTAGAGAGAGGTGAAAAATGAAGCTGGGAGCCCGCGCTAGTTTTTGGGGCGGGCTTTCAGCATTTATACCGTTGCTTTTGGGCTTGTTTGTAATTTTTGAAAGTTTGGGCTAAGAGAAAATTTAATTGAAAAGTGTACCTATTTATAATTAATTAGTGTAAATAGAGGAAAATAATCATCTATATTTATATATTAAGAGAGAACACCTCTGATATGTATCTCTTTTTTAGTCTATTTTTAAATATTTAATTTACTTTTTTTATTTATTAAGTTTATAATTTCTCCACATCCCCATTATCTTTTGATATTTATTTTTTTTCATGCATCTTTTTCTAACACTGTTTTATTATAAGTTTAATATTAACTTATCATTTTATATACTTAATTAAATAATAATTATTTTTAAAATATTTTATTTTAAATAATATTTCTCCTCTAATTTTTATATCCGTATAACAACGAGATATTCTGTTGGATTTTCATTCAATTTTTATATTAAACTGATCAAAATGTCATTTTAAATTATAAATTATAATTTTATATATTTTTTTGGATTTTACAAAATATTTTAACGGACTAATATTCTCAGTGGATTATTTACGTTACACAAAGAAAAATCAATTTTGTCTATTTAAAAAAATCAGTAATTTTTTGCTCTCCATCCAATGACTGTAATTATTTTTTAATATTTATAATTTTTTAAATAATAAGATGTATTTTTAATTATATCAAATTTCAATGAAGGCACTGTTTCATCATTTAATAAGAGAAAGCAAATATGAAATTAAACTTGGAGACAAAAGGGAACTAGAAATATAAAATTGAATTTGATAGAAAAAATAAATAATTATATTTACATCCCTTAATCTATGTCATATTTATCCAAATTACCCCTATCTATTCGATAATTATATATACACCCACCAAAATGTCATTGTCACTTACACAAACTATTCCTATTTTTTAACTGTCAGGAGTAGTTTCTGTAATTATACAAAAGCATTGCCCTTAATATTTATAATCTTTTGTGTAAAACTGAATTTAAAATTTTATTTGAGTAGAAACCTTCGCCAAACACTCCCTTACTCTCTTAATTGATAACAATAGGGTAAAGGAAAAATAATGATTACAAACACAAGTTCACGTGTGATGACAATATTATAAGTTTCTTTCAACATATGTAGCTATATATATATATATATGTATCATTGTACGTACGATAATACGTAGAAAGAGACAGAAAGTGTGTTAATTTAATATTAATAATAATGATACTCCTAATTGTGGGAAATGATGATTACATTCACAAAATGGGAAGTTTATTAAAACAACATATAGTAGAATTTTTCGTTACTTGTGAGAAGATATTATGTGAATAGAATAGTGGGAAACAAACATGGCCTTAAGTAAATTAGTAATATGTCAGTGTACTGGTTGGGTGTGACAGGGAGCACAATTCTGATGTTTGAATATTTCTATATACTAAAATCCAACACCCTTGGATTTGCCTCTTCCTCTCCAGTCTCCACTACTTCCCCACTCACTTTTAATCATAATTTTGTCTCCAAATTTCTTTTTACTCATTTGTCCTCTCCTCTTTGGACCCTTTTGCCTTTTTTTAATCTTTTTTTTTTCTGATGAATTCCTAAGTTTTATCAATAATATTAATTTATCTATAAGGGTATAAAGGTAATTTTTATACACAAACCACTCAAAAAATATATATACTTTACCGTACTATAAAATTCTTCTTACCACTATGAATATTACATATATTATTTTTTGTGCACATTCGTTATTCCTGGACGAAACTACTCATTACTTTCTCTTTCTCTACTAATATTAGGCTTGGGAAGCAACTGTATGTTGAGGGTAATTTTTCAATTAAATACCTTATAATCTATTACTGCATCAGCTATTTTCTTTTAAAATAATTTCAAATCATATTCCAAAAATTAAACCACATCGTGATGAGGACCACCTTCTAAAAAAAACAAGAAAACCCTTAAAATGACAGAAATGCCAGTATATTTATATAGGGGTCGATTTTGGAAATTATCATTTATTTGACCGTCAAAATATATTTATTAAGAGACGAACCAATACTTCTAACGTGTATTTTGATTTCAATTTTATTTATTGCAACCCATTGATGATCAACGGAAAGACCGTTAGACCTTGATCATTTTGGCTTCGTCTATAAAAAAATATCTTGTAATTATTTTGGGCCTCTATTGTGGGCTGGAGTATGTAAAAAAATATACATGCAGGAATCACGTGTAACGATAGCTAGTAGTATAAATACAATCCATGTTGATGCTGCACAATTTCTACGAGTTACAACCACCATCGTCCCCTCTCCACTCCAAACCTTATGAAACGTAGAAAAATTTTATCCAAATTAAATAATAATTATAATTACTTATTGTGTAATTCAGTTATTATTTTTTAAATTATACACCAACAACATAATAAATAAATTATATTAAACATATAAATAGTTGAAAATGGATGAAATTGAGTCTGATTTCGAATTTTCGACCAAACATAAGCAAAGAAAAGAGTGTTGTAACAGATGAGTCACCACAAAAGTGCGCAAGACGACAAAATGAAGGATCGAGGACAGTACCTATAAAAGAAAAAGAAAATAAAAAATAAAAGGGAAAAAGGATGTACTGGAAAGCGAGGAATAGTACGAGTTTGCAATGATGGTGGCCTCCAACTGTGGTTGTGTTTAACTCAATGGCTAGGTTATCTGACGTGGCAACCGGAAAAGAAATTGAAAATTCTGTGGCTGACGGCGCGTTGATTGCCCCTCAGTTGTGGGTGCGTGGGGATGATTGGACATTGACCCCAGTCAAAAACGCGCGCGGCCACTTATTACTATTTATTCATGTCGTAAATATCCCGACAAAATTTACCCTATTCCAATTTCCACCATTTTCTGCTCATCAAAACATCTCTCTTTTATTGTTTAAATGGATAAATTTTATTTTCACCACTTGAGATTATATTACAATGTATAAATATGTTTTATTTTAAATTTATAATAAAATATTTATTAAAACTATACAAATATATTCTTTATTTATCAGCAAAAGGTTACGCAAAGGGACGTAAATAAAATTTTACAAAACATAAGAAATGTTTTATATTTAAACACTGGGTAAATTATAGTTACCTTCCATGAGATTCGACATAATTATAAAGACGCAATTATTGTTTAATATCAATCCATAAATTATACTAATTTTTTAAAAATATATATTAAAAAATTATGTGTAGGTAAAATAAATCATCTATAATATAATATCAGTCCATAAAAATATTGTGTCAAATACTAAAAAGTATACAAAATTATAACAGAATCACTAATTATTGGAAATAAATGTTAAAATTAGGAAATATTGTAATTTCTCAAATAACTGTAAAAATATTTGTAATTATACTAAATTTTTTAAAAAAAATATTATAATCTATCCTTAAATATAAAATCAAAGGATGTCAAGATAGCTTTTTGCAAGGCGTGAAAATAAGAGTGATGAGAATATTGATTTTCATGTCCTTCAAGTCACGTGACAATTATTGCTTTATTTTATTTTATTTTATTTTTTATTATTTCACGAAAATATGTTAGAGCGTAGGGGACATTCATAAGGTAGCCAACTTTGTTCTTATAACTTTACTATAATTATTTTATGAAGCTGCCTTCCATAATATGTAGGACGCCTGTCCTTTTATTAGAATCCTATATATATATTATTCAATTATTCTAATTTTTTTTTATGGCTTTACTGTATTAATATATAATGTGTGATCAAAAAGTATGTTATAATGTTTTAAGAATTAAAATTGAAATGATGTTATAATATCACGACGTGTCTGAATACGTTTGGTTTATTTCCAAACGTCAATTTTCTGTTTTATATTATTTGAACTTTTTCTTTAAATTTGAAAAGGTCTATTTTTAAAACGAACACTTTCATATCTCATCGTTGCACGCGTTTTTAACTATATATAAGACATGACATAATATGTTGTCACGTCGTGTTGACGTTTTAAGACTCAGAATGCAATATGTACAAAATATTCATATATCGGATCGAAATAAATTCTCATTTCCATCACCTATAAACTCAGATTCTGAATTATATTATCTGAACATATTTTCATCTTCCGCACAAGAATCATAAAAAAGCAATTTCATCTGATAAAAAATGAAAATAGAAATAAGAACAAAACCATACGAGTAAAATTATTGTTTGCGATTGTAAATAACAGACGAGGAAATATCTTACACCATAATTGAGGACATTTTGTGATCATAATTTTCAATTCAAGAATAATAAAATCAAAATGAGAATTACCCACATATATATTAAATTAAAGTATTATATTCAGATAAAGAATTTAAATATTATTGAAAATTTGGTTCTCAAATCATAAAAAAGAAAAAGAAAAGTGGTGAGGGGAGTTTTGATGAGAAATGAATAAAAATGAAACAGCAAAGTACAGAGAATGGGACCCCCTTTGCTTTGTCTTTTTCCGATGAATCATCACCCCCTAAAGTGAAACACTAAATATTAATTTCCCATCCCTTTTTACTCCCTATAATCATAATAATAATAATTAAAAAAAAAGTTGAGAGTATATAGTTATTTTTTATTTCTCTTCACCAATTATTTTCCTAATAATAATTATCATGACATACATGTATGTATATCGTATGCATATACTCTATACTTGACGTGTCTATACACGTAAGTATACTGTATATGTGATCTTGATTGATCATCGTAGCGTGTAGTATTTGTGCGTACAAAAAATCAATATATAATTAAAATTGAATCAAGTGAAATTAAAAAATAAATATGATAATATATTAATGATTAAAAGATAAAATAAATTATTTGAAATAAATAAGTAATTTCATTAATACAAATATTGATGAGTGTAATTGGTATTCTATACTATACCTATTGAAAAATAATTCATGTCAAAGACATGCACGTGTTTAGCACTGCACATGTACAAATATTGCGAAATATATGCTCCATGACTATTAATTTAATTGAAAAAATAAAATATATATCACGTAAGCAACAAAATTAATTTAAATTTTCAAAATAGAATGGTTATATGGGAATATGAAAACACATTAGTTATTAATAAATCGACGTAATCTCCACTTTTAAGTGGTTTAAATTACAAAAATTTATATACATACATAATTTACGAAAAACACATAACGTATTAATAATACGTTTATCTGTATATGCACGCCACAATGTGTCGTTAAATTCAACTGTGAATATAATAAAAATCGGCATAATTTTAAATACAGATGATTTAAATTAAAAAAATTTATATTACCTATTTTAGTAATTGAAACTGTTGTCCCACATATTTTGAAAGCACACATCACATTAATAACAAATTGAGGTGGGCAAGCACGACACCTATGTCACAAAACATTGACCAGGTGCAAATATAGGAATATTACATTATTAAGAAACCAATCGTAATATAACATATATATAGATAGATAGATGTTTTAAATCACAATTTTCATAGTACATGTTTCAGCCATTCGACACTGTAACTTCCAGAGGGATTTTTCTAATAGTTGCAGTCAACCAAGGAAACAAATATAAGGAACTTCATTTATTTGATTTTTTTTTTTTATCGAAATCAATGAAAATCCAATATAATATCAATGTGTAGATGTTTTATTGCAAATTCTATTATTACATGTATCAACAATCAGAATTGTAAGTATTACGTATTCTCGCAATTTTCAAAAAGCACATACCATATTAATAAGGAGATGATTGTTACACGCACGGCACGCAAGCAACCGCGCGTGCCCATTAATAGTATTACGAACGCAATAAATTAATGATAATGTCAACAGATAGAATTTTCAAATTATAATTTAAAGATTACATGTTTCAACAATTGGGTGTGCTGTAATTTTCAGACGGATTTTATGATAATTGGAGTAGTCGACGAACAAAATAAATGAATTTTGAATGGGATTTTACTTTTTATGAAAAAGAAAAGTTTTACTAGTGTATATATGTAACCTAATAATAATTAATATGATGAAAATTGGCAACTCTTTTCCTTATAATGCTACTTGTAAATATTATGATTATCTGAAAGCTTTTGCTTGGTGAGAAAGTAAGGAAAAAAGAGAGAGAGAAATTGAATATGGTACAGAAATAGTGACGGGTACAGGGATTGAATGTAGAGAGGTATTCCAGCTACGCATACGCACTGTAATGTATAAATGAAGGCATACATGACACACAAATACTGAATGCCATGTGTAAATTTTACAAGGGAGAAAAAAATAAAAAAGGGAGGAGTATATGAGAAGCTCACTGCTTCTCTGATTTTGATGCGAGAGAGAGAGATAAAGACAGGAGAGGGGTCACCATTTTTCTTCTCAGGGCATTTGGTTTTTTCCTTCATCTCACTCAAAACACCATTTCTCTCTCAAAGATTCTGGAGGAGAGGAGAGAAGAGAACAAAGGTGGGTTTCTTCTTCCCTATTTTTATTCTTTTCTGGGTATTCAAGCACATGAAAACACACACTTGCCATATATTTATTTATTCTTGTGTGTGACTTTTTCTTGATTGTTTTTTCTAGGCTTCAGGTGCCCAAGATTTTTCTAATTTGTCAAGTTCAAATCTTTTATTTAATTTTTCTTTTTGTTTTTCATCTGGGTCATTGCTGATGCGGGTGATTTCTTGGACTCAATGGTGTGTCTCTGGCTCTGATTAATTGAACAGCGAACAAGAACTGTAGGGGGGTTTATCTTTCATCTCTCTCCTCTCTCTCTTGTGAAGATCTTGATGAGAAGGGTTTTATTTGGAGATTTAGGGATTAATTAATAATAGACATGTTTGGTATCTTAACTCCCTTACCTTTTTTTCTCCACTCCAGTAATTTTTGATACAACCATTTGGATTTCTTTCCTTTATTTGACTCTTCATGACTGCATTTTGAGTATGAAGTTGACTCATTCACTTTTTGTTGGATCATTTCTCATTAATCCTTCATTTCCAATTCTTGACATCTTTTCATAATTTTCTATTCACAGCATTGTTTCATCTTTGATTCTTGAAAGATCTCTTACCTGGGCTTTCTTTTCTTCTTCTTCCCTCTCTTCATTTTCTTTTAAATAGTCCCCATTGCTGTTTCTTTTGTATTTTCTGTATGAATTCGGTTTCTTGGTTGACACTGACACTTTCTTTTTTATTTATTTCCTGCTGTTATAAATTTTTGAACTTGTTTTCTTTGTCTGTTTAATAATGTTTTTATTTCAACTGTGTAATGCAGCTCATGGTTTTCATTTTTTCCTGCTGTGCTTTTGTCTTCTTGTATGCCTGCATTTATTTAGTAGGAACTAATTTCTGAGGGATTCTTTTGATTTTTGATACAAGCTGTGTAGGGTGAAGGTTTAAGTTTTGGAATAATGCTGAGGAAGAGAACCAGATCGCATCAAAAGGATCAACACATGAATAACTTGATGCCTGATGCTATATCAGAATCCTATTTTCACTCTGATATTTTGAGCCAGAAGCATAAAACCAACTCCTTTTTAAAGGTTTCTGGCCTATTTGTGGGATTCAATCCCAGGAGTTCAGAGTCTGACTCAGTTAGAAGCCCTACCTCTCCGTTAGATTTTAGAATTTTTTCGAGTTTTGGAAATCCATTTAGGTGTCCAAGATCGCAGAACGAGGGGCACCACAAGAGCTGGGATTGTAGCAAAGTAGGCCTAAGCATTATAGATTCTCTTGATGATGGAGCTAAAAAAGTTGGGAAGGTTACGGGATCATCTGATAATAAGAATATTCTTTTCGGACGACAAATGAGTATTAGACGTCCAAATTTTTGTAGCCATGTTGATTCTCTTGAGAAACCTAATTCATTGCCTAAAGATGTTGCTGTTTTCCCTAATGCCCGGGCTGAACCGGCCAATGTCCACAAGGGCAATTCTGATGCTGTGTTTGAAATTGGAGAAGCTGTAGTTGAACCAGAGCCGTATCAGAATTTCCGTCCTTGTTCATTGGATTCTGAAAGGTATGGATCTCATTTAACCAAATTTGGAAACCGTAAGTCAAGATTTGGGTCCGGGAGTTTGGTTCCTGAGAATACAATGAACCAAATGCCTTGGGAGTCTGCACTTCTTGGAGGAAGCCCTGAGTTAGGCAGTTTGTCTGGGGAAAAGTTGAGTTCAATTCCTCCATCCATTCAGTCTGGGACTTGTTTGCTTGACTCTATTCCGGCAAGTGAAATTGAGCTCTCTGAGGATTACACCTGTGTTAGAACCCATGGCCCTAATCCAAAGGTTACACATATCTTTCGTGACCGCATTTTGGAATGTCACAATGATGAAGTAACCGAGTTCTTGAAGAAAAGCGAGAATGGCAACGCAACCCCAGAGGCAGATGAGCTGGCTGATGTTCTTGGTTTGTATCCTACCCCAGAGGCAGATGAGCCAGCTGTCGTTCTTGGTTTATATCCTCCCAAGGATTTCTTAAAATTCTGTTACTCTTGCCAGAAGAAATTGGATGGTGAAGATATTTACATGTATAGGTTAGCCTCCGAATTTCCTTGCCATCTTTGTGTTCATTCTAGCATTCTTGATGCATAAAAGACTGCTTCTTTTTGATCTTTTAATGGATTGACTGATATCTCTTGGTTGCTTGGTTTTCCACAGGGGCGAGAAAGCATTTTGCAGTTATAGTTGCCGCTCACAGGAGATTGAGATTGATGAAGAGATGGAGAAAACCAACAATGCTTCTTCTGAAATTTCCAACAGCAGCCAAGAAATCTCCGAGAGCAGCTTGTTTATTACTACATAGATTGCAGGGATATCATAAACACTGTGGTCATGATTGATGGAACGGGCAGCGTGGGTGTGACACCGTGATCTTCTGTTTTACTGAGAGCTGTTCTTGTATCTGTTTGCAGCCTTGGAGGATCGTTCGAGTGGGACATGCAACCTCGTGTTGATATCGTTTTGTCTCTCATGGTTATAGTGTATGGAAAGAAGCTGGCTTTGTCAACTCTGATTTTGGTATATAGGATAGAAGAGCTTGGTGATGGTGAAAAGGGTAGAGCAGCCCGTCGTAGTGGCTCCCCAGTTTTATCACCTGTTAAACACGAGTTGTTGATTCTTAAGCTCTCAACTAAATTTTGGATCAATATAAATGCCTTTTCTGAATATATATATATATGTTTATTATCAGCTCTCTTCTCATATACTGAAATGTTTTACTCCTCAGTGTACTTTGATAAAATGTAGCTGGCTATGCTGACTTGGAGTTGAACCTCATTTTGGTCATATTGTTATTCCAGAAAACAACTTTCTTTGAACATTTGAACCATAATAACCACTTACATAAAATTTGTAATGAAAAATATTTTTTTGTTAGTTGAGAAAATACAGATAATCCTTCATTTTAACACGGTGTAACAAAGATACAATTCTACTAGCCTTAGTTGATTTTTCATTCAACTTTCTAATAAATTAATCAAAACGTTCTATTAATTATAAAATTATAATTTTTTATATATATTAGAAAATTTTAAAATGTTTGAACTAATAGGTCTATAAATTACTTACTTTACTCAGGCCCAAATTATTTTACATTCTTTCAAATGTTTTCTTTTTTTAACAAAATCAAATAAGGGTAAAATAATAATTTTTACACCATTATTTTGTGTCCATTTGAAAGTGGTAATTTATAATTTTTCAAATAATAAAAATATTTATAAATATACCAAAAGTCAGAAAATATAACTGTAATTTACCGTTATTGGATGCCTGGATCTTTATTTTCATTTGTCCCATAATATTTGCTATTGTAAGTTAGAGTATTCTTCATTGAGATATCTACTTACTCTTGTTTAAATTTAATGAGACATAAGATAACCGTTTTGCATTTACATTAATCACCATATATATAAAAAAAAAAAAAATCAATCAGGGGGCCATTACTCATTACCATTTTTTAACTGAAGATTTATTATTCGTATATTAATTTCTACAGGTTCTATATATCTTTTAGAATTAAAGGGTAACACTAAAAAGAAAGTTGGCCAAAACTATCTTATTTCATGAAATAGTCAACACATCATTCCTTTGCAAAACACAAACAAATTCATGTCTATGACTCCATTGAACATCTTCTATCTTCACCTCTGAACCCTACCCATGGAGCACCACGTATACGGACAGATACAATACTTTCAAAACTCCTGGTGTATTTACAGAAGACACTACCTAACATTCATCTGTTAAATTATCGCCAAGACCCAAAATACTTAGTTCTAACGTGTATGCAAGGAATAGAAATGAATCCAAAAGATCAAACAATTAAGATCACAGGCCAAACAGTTCGCATGATTCCTTACCTCAAATGGGTCACCGCGATATACAATTTAGTACATCCTGCCAGTACATTCTGCAGTACCACAATAACATTTCTTAACCTTAATATTTCCATCAGAGTCCCGAATCTGATCCACCGAATAATTGTAGTGATAGGTCAGCTCCTGCAACGGAGGAATATTATCCATTGCAAAGAGCATTACATGGGGCATTTTCCTGTCATCATGATCATAAATCACGTTTTGTGCATAAAGGTTAGGTAAACAGCTGTGATTGATGAACCTTCCAATATTTCCATACTGGGCCGCATCAATTGTGTAGCCAACTTCTTCTATATGTTCAACTGAACTTGCTTGGTCTTCAGACTTGAGAGAAGAGTCACCGTAATTCTGCCCAATATCAAATAGATATTCGTCATTGCCAATTTTTTGTTCAGCTTCCTTGTCCTCAAGAAGCTCTCCAGCATACTCACATATAAAGCTTCCTGAAGGAATAGAAGTCAGGGGCCTTACTCCCCAGCCTCTCGACTCTGTCTTGAAGATCTCAAGCTGAAATTTTATCCCACGTTGGGAGACTCTATTGTAGCAAGCAGGGGGGCATTTGCAATGGGGACCACACTCATATACAAGAGGTTTTGTTTCAACTAAAGCACCATTACGGTTGTATGGGATTTCACCTCCATTTCTGACTGCACATCGGCATTTTTTGGAGTCGGTGCATCGGCCCGTACATTGACAACCTGCTGGGGGAATCGGATTGAACCAATCGGGATACATCATCTTGGAAGTGTAGTTAAATGGAGGTGGTTTCTCATCGCCAAAAGTATTCACAGCACAAATAGGAAAGGGCTCTTTTCCTCCTGAAACATCACTGACGCATGCACCTGGTCGGTTTTTGAACTTACTTGACTTCTTCAGTTCTTTCCAAGCAAGCTCAG
Organism: Sesamum indicum; assembly: GCF_000512975.1. Taxonomy (NCBI): domain Eukaryota; kingdom Viridiplantae; phylum Streptophyta; class Magnoliopsida; order Lamiales; family Pedaliaceae; genus Sesamum; species Sesamum indicum. The sequence continues at coordinate 17,431,211 of NC_026150.1, forward strand.
GCTGACCAGGATTCCTCCTTAACTCAAACTTAAAAACCAACTTACCATGAGTCCCAGTTTCTGTCCAATAATTTGTCACCGTGTATAGGCCGTCATAAACATATGTCGTGACTGTCTTAGGTTTTGGGTCTAGAGGATCAACAACCTTTGTCTCCTTCCATCCCCGAACAACACGAACTGGAGTCTTTGCCGATATACTATTCCTTAGAGCCAAATTCCCTCTTTCAAGCTTCTGATCTTCAGGTTGCTTAACCTTCCCAACAACATTTCCGCCTTGCCCAGAGTATATCAAGACATCAGCGTTCTCCACATCATCAGCATAAGCCCCAGAAGAAACAACACTAGTGGCAACTGGCACTCCATTGAGCTTCATCCAGTCTATACCAGCCTGGTACAGGCGGTGAATACCAACAACAGCAAGTTCCACTCTGTACTGAAACTCATCCCCCACTTCAACTCCAGGAACTTGTCCCAAGATCAGCTTTTCCGTGTTAACTTCTTTTCCTTTGTCTTTAATAATCTTTGCGGTGAGAAGATCAATCCTTTTGGGTTTTTTGCCAGATTGCTTGGATTTTCCTTCCTCTTCTGGTGTTGAGTTTGCCTCTTCTTGTTGCAAGAGCTTTCTACAAATAGCATGAAACACCCGAAGAGTATCTCTCACTCTGTTGCGGGCATCAACATGACCAGAACTGTTGGGACCAAAAGGAGGCAGACTAACTTCAAAAATTTTTGGTTGAAGACTGGGAGGAGAATCTGCAAGAAAATCTCCATCATGAGCATTACCTTCATCATCTGAGAGAACCAAGGCACCAGGACTCATTTCTGCATCATTGGAAATATGAACTTCATTGTGCTTCTCAGATGGCGAAAACTTTACTTTAGGAGTACTTTTCCTAGCAACAGCCTTGGCCTTCTGTCGCCAAGAAAAATTCTGCTTCCTCTTTTTTCCTCCACTTGTTCCTCCATCAGTGATACTTAGAACTGTTTTTCCTGTCCTCCAAGGACAATAAGGTGCAGCCATCAGACCATGCACAACCTCCCTATCTACTTCATCCGCTGACCGGTAAACTCTATTTGAAGGCCTCATTTCATCACTTTCTCCCGGTGAATAAAGAACAATATCCTTTCCAACAGGTCCTGCAGAGTCATTGACCGGCCTGGCCATGGAAATAGGAGTGATTTCAAGTGGGCATTCATTATAGGCACCACGATCTTCCTCATCCATGCAGGTTAATGAACCAGGACTCACGTCTGCATCTTTTGAATCAAGAAATGCAATCTTCTTCATAGATGGTCCTCCAGAAGAATCTTCCATAACATTACTATTCAGAGCAACAGTTTCGGACTTTTGTGACCGGGACACGTTCTGCTGTATCATTATTACTGCACTAGTTTTACCATCTGAATTATTTAAAGCTACTTTCGCTTTCCTCCACGGACAATATGGTGCAGCCATCAGGCCATGTACAACTTCCCTATGCAATTCATTTCCACTATAAGGAGACCTTACAGTATCATTTCCATCGGGTGAGTACACAACAATCTCTTTCCCCACTGGCCATCCAGTATCCTCAATGCTGGAATCAACCCATGATCTCGGCCCAGCTTGTCTTGCTTCCGATTTCTCAATTTTGCTATCTCGTATGCCTCTGTTGCATTCTTCAAAATCCATGGGCCGACCTTCCATCGTGGCTTCCTTCATCTCTTCCAGCAGCCCTCTTCCACCATCATTCAATTTTTCAGTTGTTCCTGTTTTAACACAAATGTCTGCCCCTCCCTCTGAACCATTGCTTGACACAGTTGCCTCTGGTTCCACTTCAACTTTTTCAATCCTATTCGGTAAATCATTTCCTGAAGTGACCATCTGTTTGCCTTCCTCGGTTGGTAAAGGAACATTGCTCCCACAGTGCGGAGGGAAGTCGCGCACAGCAGACACTCTTCTCCGACGGTATTTATCCTTCGGTCTAATGGAAGTTTCTGGCTTAATACTCACACAAGCTGAAGACAATGCCAGAGAACTATCCAGCAAGAGCTCTTTATCAACTGAAGCACCAGCATCTAACATGGCCTTTGCTGCCTCCACACTTGAGTCCTGAACCAAAGACAAACCTTCTACTTCATTCAGCTCTTTCAACATTGTCTGACCACCAGCCTCGGTATCTTTATTAGAAGGATCACTTTTGGTGTCATTCGGCGTATAGACTGCCATGAGGTTGGTTTCTGTTATCAATTCCTCAACATCATTAGAGGAATCATCCATCATTGTCGTAGTCACTTTTCCCACCAATGCGTCCAATGATTCAGTGCTATCTACTTCAATAGGACTATCTACTGTTCCCTGGGTATGACAATCGACCTCGTCTGGCAATTGAGTTCCAACTGATCCAACTTCCATCCTTAATTTCTCGATGCCTGTTGCATTTGCCATCACTTGTTCTACTAATGTATCCAATGATTCAGTCATATGTACATCCACAATAACGTTCATTGCTTCATGTAATCGACTTTCCACTTCAATATTAGAGCTTTTGACACCACTAGAACCCACACCAATAGCCACCACAGGTTTGGCCATTTCACAATTTTTAACACCAATAGCATCCACAATCCTAGCTCCACTACCACCATTTTCTTCAGGTTCCAAAATCATTGGCAAAGCATTGCTGCCACACCCTGGTGGAAAATCCCGGACTGCAGAAACTTTCCTGGGCTTATATTTGGGCATACGACCATTCTCCAAAGGCCGCTTGCTAGAAACCTCACCGGTTAAGCTACCGCTTGCAAAAGAAACCATTATTTGTTGTCAACAATCCCTAAAAGAGTGACACCAGTTCCACCGTACGTCAGTTAAAACCTGGAAAAGTGAAGAGTATTATTAACAATGAGAACAGTAAAATCAGGGCTGGAAGCATAAAAAATAAAATTATATAAAAAGATCCATCCATTGATAAGTAAGATCAAGAAATAACAAAGACACATATTCATAAATACGTAAACAAACTAGCATCCAAACAACCTTACACATGGACGATTTAGGGCACAAAAGAAAAGGAAAAGCTATAACATAAGAAAATGTCAAATTGAATACACAACGAAATGCTTATTCCCTGATGACAGCACTCCAACAAAAGAACGCAAGACGAAGCACATCGAACATGCAAGCATAAATACATGCACAAATACCTGATGAAAGACAAGTTGTTGATAATCTCTTCGAATAGCTGAAAAGAAATTTCACGAGCCCTTCTCCACAAAGCTGCATGGGCACAACATCGTTTTGAAAATCATCATCGAATTAAATGAATCAAATATCAATAAAATCAGAAAAAAATGGAAAATGTTGATTAATTTACCCGGATTGGCCGTCGCGATATCCAAATCTACAGGTTTCTTCAACCAAGCTCACAAATATACATACATACATATGTGTATATATGTACGATATACACGGACTTGTCTGTGTTTCCGGGCGTGATTATATATGGAATTTGGGAATCGGATGGATTGAGCAACGGTAAAAATGATCTGAAGCGAAAATAATGTGTCGGAGTGGGGGAAAAAAATACGGTAAGCAGAGTTTGCGTTAATGAATTTACCTTTTCACCCCTAATGTTTTTGGGGAAACTTTTTGTGGGGAAATGTACGGTTCGTGGCGCGAATCTGAGGGACGCGTGGTGGGCCTTGATCCGGAAATCCGGTTTTGGGTCCATGTGGAACCCTCATTTGTGGTATGGATATATTAACGGGTCGAATTTGGGATCCATATTTTGACCCGAATTTGGGAATTCAATAAATTAGAAATAAATAAATAAATGAGCACTCCGATATTCCCATAGGGGAATACGAAATGACTGAAAACAAATATACACATTATGAAATTTGGTAAATACTTTAAGATTCAGTCAGATATAGAAAGTCGTTCAAATTTGTGTACGTTTGAAATTAAAAATCTACATTTCTGACAATTTATTAAAATTTCAATTAGTTAAGCAATTATTAAATCTTAAATCAGTTTTTTTTTTCCTGATGATTATATATTATTATATCGATATTATAAAACCAACAAATACAACGATTGTTTAATAAATTTCCAAATATGAAAAATAAAATTAGACCCGTTTGATATTCTTTGCATATAAGTTTGACTGTAATTAGCCCCTCTCAAGAGATCATTGCATTTTACATTTATATAATTTACATTCAAAGTGGATGAATATCATCATTTTCCCGAGTCCAGATGGGCTCAATCAAAATCTTCATCAGTCTCTGCTCGAACACGAACGCTTGGTTAGGACCCAGGCTTTTTAAAGCACATTTGAATGAAGATCAGACACGAATGGGGGACAGGTGACGAGAGAGGGGGAGAAACCGATAACTGTTTGCCTTTCATAGACAGTAACGAAATGGCATTCATTAACAAACAAAGGCTAGAATAGATGAAAACTATGGAAAATAGAACACTGTGACTTGGACAAGTTTGTAACATAAGATGGAAAATGAACTTCCCCTATTTATGCTTCTCAAGTTAATTAGGAAATGGCAAGACAACCCCCACTGTGTTTCCCGCCAGCAATTGCTTTCGTTGCGCATAGAGGTGCATAGGTTAAACGTCAGCAATTAGTGTATCTATCTTGCAAGGCCTCTTGTTTGACGGGTGTTGTAAGACTTGCAATTAGGGCATTTCTGGGCGATGACATGGTATTTCACTTCAGAGTTGCTTCCACAATCATTACAAAGAATCCAAACCTGTAATCAAAAGTCTCATTAACATTCTGCACACTTCGAGTGCAAGACATGCATATTGAGTGCATTTCAGATGATAAGGGCAACAAGGATTATGGGGCGTCTGTCCATGCATGTATCATGTATGTCTATGCAGGTGCACGAATGTATGTGTGTGTGAGGAGAGGAGAGAACGAGAGAGGGAGTGAGGACCATTTTGTTCTCATAATACGCAGGCATGGGTGTAGCTGCAATTTCCAGGTCAAACTTCTCCCACACTTTGGACATATCGCAAACTGACTTGGAGCAGATAGGGCAAGCATACCTGTTAACAAGGTCATGTCGATTTGGATGTGAACAATAAGACCTTAGAGAAGAGAGAAGAAAGTGCAAAATTTTTCACATACTTGTAGTGCTCCTGCATCTCTACCAAGCATGTCTTATGAATGGTGTGGCCACATGGCATAGCAATGACATCGTTTCTCGAATCAAATAGATACTACAGATAACAAGTACTCACTTCGATTAGTCTTGATCAATATAAACTCCCAAAAATTATAATACAGAAGGTAACTACAGCATTAGTGTGACAAAAAGATTAACAATGCAGTAATACCTCAAAACATACAGGACAGTCCTGGTGCATTGCCCTCTCCACGCATGGATGACTGCTTTTTAGAAGTATAGAATAACAGCATCCTAAAATCATAGAGACAGAAGTATCAGAATCAAGATGCTGATCTGAAAGTTTATAAACAGAGGAAAAAGACTTACCACATTTATCACAGTGGAAAAAATTCTTGGAGCCCCCGATCCTGCAACAGCACCTCGGAAACATGACTAAATGCTTTCCAATTTAACCTATCTGTGTTAAGTTCTAAATTTGTATATATTTATGAGTGATGTGTTTGTTTTCTTGCTAGCACTTAAGGAGCATTAAGGCTTGAAATGATTGGAAAAGAACCCTTCCCATAGGTGGCTTTCAATTTATTCGAGTTCGTTAGTAACATAAGTTTTTCTTGTTTTACCAAAAAATCATTTGTAAAAGCTATTACAAGCCAAACATGTTTTTACCATGATATCTTTTCAGATAATTTACAGTGAAAGTTATTCAAAGAAATCAACTTGAAATGTGTGTATGCTATAACAATTTCTGTAATGGCACATTCACCCTTGTCCAGTCATTCAACACGAAAATAAGCTTTTCAGCACAGTAAAAACTGAAATTCCTCCGCAGGGATAACACAACTAATAACACATCCAATTCTCTTTCTTTCTCCAAAATGTAATTGCGAAAATGAGGAAAAAGAGTATTAGTTACTCTACCTGCAAATACCACACCCATTGCAATGATACTGCTCTTTAGATGTCTGCAAAATGCACAGTATTAGCTCCCCATCATATACACCATAACAACATAGGGGCGTCAGTTACCCTACCCAGACCCATAAATTAACTCTAAAAACCAAACCCATATCCAATGAATAATATTAGACCTAGACTCAGACACATTAAAAAAATATAGATTGGGTTTGGGTTGGGTCTCTACCTATCAAAATCCCTGGGTCTATGTACCCAATTTGGACCCAAAAAATATATTTATTTTTCTTCGCTATTCAATTGGACTATTATTTATCAACTAACTTCAAATGAACAAATTTAAAAATCTTAAGACATCATAACATTATTTATCGTGTAATATTTTCATACGATCATTTCATAAACGGTATAATAAATAATATATTATTTAAAAAATTCTACAAAAAAAGAGTTATTTATAATTTATCTCAATAATTATGAATTTATTGATAAATTATT
>NC_026150.1:17437760-17443824 GCF_000512975.1 Sesamum indicum
CAAAAAAAGAATTTATTATAATTGATCTCAATGATTATGAATTTATTGATAAATTATTAGGGGTGTTAAAAGTTCGGTTCAACCAGTTTTCTTCGGTTTGTACCGAAAATCGAACCAAAAAATTCTATTCAGTTTTCGGTTATTTTTTTTAAAAGAATAGGTACAATTGGTCGGTAAAGTTTGGTTAGGTTGGTTAACCATACCAACTAAACAACCAAAATTAAAAAATGTATTTATATAATATATTATAGTTTTATAAAGTACATTAAAATATAAATTATATTTATAAATTATAAATATATATTATATTATAATAATATAATTACATCTACTTATTTTAAATTTAAAATATAAAAATAAAAAACTATTAAATTAATTAATTGGCAGATTTTTTTTCTTATGAATTTGGTTTTGGATATTAACTGAACTGAACTAAACTAAAAAAATACTTGGTTATAACCAAACCAAACTAATCATTTTGGTTTTGTTTTCGGTACGCCAAAACTTTTGGTTAACCGATTGGTTCGGTTTGGTTAACCAAATTATACACCTCTATAAAGTATGAGTAAAAATGGAAAATAATAAAAAAATAATTAGTATGATTTGCAGAAAAAAATGAGTTGGAAATAAAAAAGAAAAAAAAGAAAATAAAATCGGGTCTGGGTCTCACCATACCCAAGCACTAGGTCTGGTTGGGTCTAGAGACCCATGCGTCTTGAGTGGGGTAAAATAGGTTGGGTAGGGTACGAGTCTGAGTTAATCTTTTGGGTCCTCTCAAGGTTTGGGCTTGGGTAAGACCTACCCATTGACAAGCTTATAACAACATGTGCAATATGACCAAATTTTTTGTGGAACATTTTCCATGCCACATTTGGTGCCTGATCAAGCCACTCAACAAAAATCATCACGCAGACAAGAGGATGCTTATTACTCACGTCATCATCAAATAGCTTGCAAATTGCACAATAGTATCTTCCCATGCATACACCACAATTTGTGCAAACTTGTTGAACCTGAGAATAAACCCCAAAGAGAACAATATCTGAGTTGAGAGACAGTTTAAGCGAAAAACCAAGAATATATTGATCTAATTCTCCCACAAGGTCATCCACAACCAGAATGAAGTGAAAACATGATCCGGTAGACCCCCATCTCAGCCAACAAATATATTGATCTAATTCTCCACAAGGTCATCCACAACCAGAATGAAGTGAAAACATGATCCGGTAGACCCCCATCTCAGCCAACAAATATAAAAGGCACAGAAATAAAGAAAGTTCTGAAAGTTTCTTAAATGTCACTGAAAAGAGTAAAAACAGTAGAACTTATTTTTATCAACAAACAGAGAACTGATCAAATAGATTTTTCAAAAAAGGTTTTCCCCTGTACCCAATCCGGCAACTATTTGATGGAAGAAAGCATGTAGCGTAGGCACACAAACTAACCTCCTGTTCAGTGTCACAAAGTGAGCATATGACCTGCAAATAAGCAGATTGTTTTCAAGGAACACAACCTATAAAAAATAGAGCGTTTAAAGAAATAAAGAGGTGGGTGCAAAATAGGAAAAACGGAACTGAAAGGATCCAAGCAAAAGCACACCTTCTCAATTAAGTGGCGAGGGACATCATGTCTGAGCTTTTGGTCAACGCAAATATTGTTCTGTTGATCAGAATAAACAAGTCAGTTTCATTTTACATTTTTACGATACATAGATGACAACAAACTTTAGGTGGAAAGGAAATCACAGGCAAGCCTGCGCCACCCCTCCTACCATGCAGGGTCAACTAAATGAGTATTTGATTCTTCACTGATGCGATATTCTTAGTTTTTGACACATAAAAGTTCTCGTAAACAACAATATAACAGCAATATGACAGCCCCGACAAAGTAAGCACAGACAAGAGAAAACCTTTATCAGAAACGGTATGACCATTAACCTACCTTTGCCTCATTGTGACAGTGACGACAATCAAATATCTCATTGCAACAAGGAGCTCTGATTTGGCACCTCCGACGATAATGAGAACACCTGCCAACCAAGGTACAATTAAGAGCACAGTATCAAGTATAGTTAATACATATAGCTAGAAGAACATACCCGTACTTCAGGTATCCTTTATCTAGTGCTTCAGTGCCAGTAATTTTTCCCTGAGACAGTGACTCTTTTGCGGGAATGTGCTCCTCAGGGGAAGGCTGCAAGTTTGACACAATAGCGTTGATGCTAGTTGCAATCTTATTCTCCACAGCTAACATGTTCTCTGAGATTTTGGGCTCAGCATGACGAATGCCAGAATGATTAGCAGCCGCAAATGCCATTGAACTGTATGAACTTGGACTAACAGATACCTAGACAGCTGGTAATGGGTGAAGCACCTGCATTCAGAAACAAATTTAGGCAAAGCCTAAACCTATGCATGTATTTCTAGTCTATGCGCCCTCCATATGGGCGACACCTCAAGATCATGTAGCTTTTCTTGCATATTTGCTGCAACAGATTCAATCAGCGACAACAAATCCAACAATGGATGAAGAGCTCCAGTCACAAAATCCTACAGAAGAGAATTCAGCAAAACAAGTAGATCTACAAGAAAGCCAATTAACAAAAATCATGCAGCATTCTGGAACTCCACAGCTTCCAGCTGCATATAGTAATCTTTGCATTACACTTGATTCTTGAAGTCCAAATCCTCTAAATGGACATCATGGATGGGGAGCTCAACCTACGGTCAAAGCAATCGAAAAGGATCAAACGCCTTTAGAAGTCGGAGTAGCAAAGGTTTGAAGTGTGAGCAGTTGCAGGGATGAATTTTTATCCTTGTCCTCAAGAGGAAAGACCTACCTCAGTCCAGTATTCTGCACGGTCTCCTCTTCACCACATGATAACTTAAATAGAGAAGCCACAACTTTCATATCCAGCGTCATCTCTCAATCAGAAACCTAGCTGTAAGGTATCTCATTAATAATGCCTTGTCCGCAGTCAAATATTCCTAAAATGTTCAGAATTTTTCCTTGATATTCCAACTATTTTAGTTGATGGCGGTAAAACTCACAGTTGAAACAACAGCAATTAAAAAGAGTAGCATGCAGTGGACTCTAAGAGGTATTTCACTGTGTACTTTTGGACCAACCTTATCTCCTATCATATATAGCTATTAATAAACTATGTTAGGCACCCTACATTGGCATCTGGTTATCAGGTTGGAGTGCGATATCCAGTACACGACTGGCAAGTACAGCAAACATGTCCGAATCAACTTTAAATCAACTCCACCAAGGTGGAGTGCTGGGCATATGTTGCGAAGTAGAAATATGACAAGTGATACTAGGAAATGGGTTTGAAGTTGACTTCTCATAACTTGATTCAGATGCCTAGTTCAGCACTTCTCACATCCAGAGCCCTTTCTAACTAATTACTCAAACTTATACTTTCTCAACATAATGACAATAGAGAGATACTGGCGACCAAAGTGCATCTCTTCCCAACTGCTCCAGAACAAATTACTAACCCACAGAAAAGTTCCTCATTCAAATACTCTCACTTAGTCATAAGACAATATTTTAGATATACCCATGCAACTAAAATTTTGGCCCTAAAAGAAGGAGAGAATCTGAATTCTCTTGTGTTCACATTATCAGACCAGAAATAGAAGTCTCTTTTTCTTAGAAAAATTTATATATCATTGTAATGAAAATACTGGCCTCACAGAAAACATGTAACACAATCAACATGCTATACGGTTCATGTGTCGAATAATCTTTCATGGCCAACTGGTATTTTGTGCTTGATAACAGAAGCCGCGAAAATTGCACTAAGCATTTATTTTTATGTTTAAATATGAGTCCATATTTTAAATGATCCAGACACCTTTCTTACAACACTTCCACCATTTCTGTTGGGATGGTAACAAGAAAACTTCTATATACGACAAAAGAAAAATGAAAAACTGTGTCCAAGTAGTCACTAGCCGGATAATCCAAATCCAACAAGAAACAAGTATGTCGTCAAGCAATATTAGAAGATCTACCTCAGGAGAAGACGTATGGTTATATGACAAAAAAAGTGTCACTGCATCCTTAAAAAGCATGCAGCGGATTGTGAGGTCAATGCTTCTAGCATCAACACCTATACAGACTGTATCTAACAGGAAAATTTCAGCTATATGGCTGATAGTTTCCTTGGCTGCTACGTGAAACACCAGCAGACGAGATTGATCCATACAAGTAAAAACTGGGAATTTTCAGAAAAATAAACAACATGGAACGCAAAGGACACAATAACCCCGTAACAAAAAGCAGCATTTTACTTTTTCCACACACATCAGTCGTAGCTATATCAATCAAGAGGTCGGAACGCACTTCCTCCTAAAAGAAGATTCAGAATTTATAGTTTCAATTTAGGAACCATGCATCAAGAATAAAAGATAGACATGCATGCACATAAAAACCAAGCATTACGAAATAAAGAGGCATCCTTAAATACATGTTTTAACTTTGTCGAGATCAAAATTGTCAATGAAACACCAAATCCACAACAAAACGCAGTTCAGTTTCTCCAATCCACATCTCTCACAGAACCAAATGCATGTCTTTGAATTTCCCACCCAACTTCTAGTCAAATTATTCAATGGCCAAATCTACAGAACGAAGATTCGTAAATATCTGTTTCTCAAACTTCACGTCCCAAAATTAAAAACATCCCCCAAAAAACAACAAACCAAAAGAGAAATGGCAAAAATAGCACAACTTAACCAAAAAATTTAAACATAAAAACTTTCAGGATAACGAACTTTAGATCCCGATGTCCTTGTCGGCGATCAACTCCTCTAAGTCCTCCCTGCTAACTCGCCAACCGCACACACAGAAAAACAGAGAGAGAAAATACATAAACTTTTCAAAATACACAATGCAGTACAGTATGTATAGCTTGACGATTGAAGAACTTTCCAAAATTTGAAGCAAATTTTCTGAATCAACAAAGAGGGGGCTCCTTATATAGGTACAAACAGCTTGATCAAATTGAAAAGGCTGAAAGCAAAAAAATTCAAAATGAAGTTGCGATCTGATTTTCTCATACTCTTTTGATGTTTTTTTCATACAGTTGGAAATTTGTAAAACAGGGGTCGATCGTGACCGACGGTGATGAAAGTTTGATGACGCCAATGCGTGAAAATGATAGCTGGAAATTTGGCAGTTTTACATAAACCCCCCTCGAAGACGTGTGCAGAGAATCCAACGCTCTCTGAGGTCATAAATTATCCTACGGCCAGGCCTACGATATCGTATTTTTTTCAACCGTTCCTTTAGCTTTCCGAATTTTCTAAGCAGATGAAGTTTGATCACCTGTACTAGTCCCTAGGGGCGTCCACTATTCAATTTATCGCTCGACAAATCGATTCAACTGAAATTTTCATTTTTTTTCTTTAATTCGATTATTTAGTTTTATTTTTTTTAAATTTCAACTAGTTCGGTATAATATGAATCAAACCGGACTATTTCGGGTTCGATAAATGACATACAAAAATTTTGATTATGTCAATCGAAATGAACATCTCCATTAGTATGTTGTCCAGTCAATATGTGATAATTGAAATACGTAATTAAAGTGAAATTTATATGCGTGATATGATTATTCAATAAAAATTACTTTTGCATACTTCAATATAATGAAAATGAGATTGACGCGTTTTCAATTATAGAATGATATGAACATTATAAGCCATTTCTTAAATAATAAATCTCAACCTAATAAAATAAATATGGACTAGCCTGTATTATTAGTCTAATACAAAATAGTTGAAGAAAGTAAACATGCACTAATAATTTTTTATTTATAATCAGAAGGTGTGTATGAAGGGTACATTCGATGTGGGGTGGAACCGGATGCAGCTTAATAATTACCCAAGGAAGTCAATTCCTGGATTTATGAGGGACGGCTGAAAGTACAGGGTTTCATGTGACAGGGTGGGCAATGATAGGACGGAAACCGAGTGATTGGTTGGAGCGTGCTACCATGCCTGAGTGTTGCAACGTGGCGGGCAGGGCAGGAGTTTGGGCTCAATTATGG
>NC_026150.1:17443834-17500385 GCF_000512975.1 Sesamum indicum
GCACGGGATTAAAGTAATATATAAGCATGTTTAGGTGGCAAAGTGGTGCTAATATGGGATTGGGATATTGAGTGTTAATAGTTTTCTCTTTTAAGTTATAATGATTGATGTCTCCCAAGACTTGTAGTCCAACCCTTTTTCTTTGTCTTAATCATCTTTATCACTTTAAGTGATCAATGATTGTTTTATTTAATTTTATCCGAGTATAATTTTAAATAGAGTGTTTTATCGCTCGTTATTGATGATGGAGTTTGTTTGATTGATTAATGATTTTGTAGGTAAATTAGGAAGAAATAATACAGGTCAATTATTGCTGATGGGATTATGGATTGGTTGTCGAAATTGAAGCTTTACGATTTTGAACACGGAGAGTTAGATTTATAATTTGTATGTACTTCGCTCTTTAACGTGAATATTGTTAATTATTAATGATTATATTAAATTAATTGCGGTGTGGTATCTATATAATAAGTAATTAAAAGGGTTAATTATATTTTATTATTTCAACTATAATACTTTCTACATATTGACATATAATTATTTTTGAGTAAATTTATTATTTCAACTATTAAAAAAAATGATATGTAAAATTTTATCGATAAATTTCAAATAAAAAACACCTTATATTTTTTTAGTTTAAATGAACTTAATTAACAAATCGGTAATTTTTTTTTACTAATAACAATAAATAAATCTTAATAACTCATAAAAGTGAGACAACTATCTAGATATCCGATAAGACTCAAACTTATTCATAAAAAATCTTAACCTTAACTTTAACTACTAAATTAAGACATATTGGCAACCAACTTGGAAGTATAGATTGTAAAACAAACAAAGAACTTATAAACACTTAAATTAGGTGTTTCAGATACCCTTTGTACTGTTGCTGAGATGTACAAATAATGTGATTGGGGTCTTTTCATTCAACGTTGTAGGCCTATAGGTATGATCAAGCCCAAGCCACATATGGGCTCAGCCCGAAACACATTATCAGTCCAATCCATTTATGACCAAGATACTAAAAAAAGCATTCCCAGTTCAGACAATAATGTCCCAGCGTAAGAAAAGTTCAGTATCAGCTTCATAGCAGCGGTAAAACGTCCAAAAATACAGCCGAATTTCAATAAGAAAACCTTAAAATTCTCATCTCAACAAACTACTGACTGAGCAACAAAACAGTAACAGAAAGTTGGAGCTTCCCAGCTATATTTCAGCTCTTCTCAACAGCTAACTTACACTAAGACTCTCCCATGAACGAAATCTTGAACTAAACCCCTTTCTTGTCATACATTGCCTTTCTGAATTCGAAACAGAAGAGCATGAAGGGAAAAACTCACAGTATTGGTCGGTTTTGCAGCTATAAAATCTTGTTTCTATGCACCGTACCTCTCCTTTTCAATATATCGACTTCGGATTCTGTTTATCATCGTGTCTCTGAAGCTGCAGATGATTTTCATCAGCATAGACGCCTATTATCCTACAATGGAGATCCTCTTGCTACAGAGCCGTCGCACAAGTTTGAGAACCCACGATTGGAGAATGCTTATATCGCATTGCAAGCTTGGAAAGAAACCATACTATCCGATCCAAAGAACATGACAACCAACTGGGTGGGACCCGATGTCTGTAACTACAAAGGCGTGTTCTGTTGGCCTGCACCTGATAATACGTGTGAACGTACAGTTGCTGGAATTGATATCAACCATGCAGACATTGCTGGGAGCCTCCCCCATGAACTCGGGTTGCTCTTTGATCTTGCATTGTTTCATTTAAACTCAAATCGGTTCTGTGGTACGATTCCCCAGAGTTTTGTGAACTTGAGGCTCCTGTTTGAGCTAGATCTCAGCAACAACCGCTTTGCAGGAAAATTTCCAGAAGTTGTCCTCCACTTGCCGAGCCTCAAGTATCTAGACATTCGGTACAACGAATTTGAAGGCGAGCTTCCAAAGGGACTCTTTGATAAAGATTTTGATGCTATTTTTATAAACAGCAACAGATTCTCTTCTGCCTTGCCTGAAAACATCGGCAACTCACCTGTGTCTGTCATAGTAATGGCCAACAATATGCTCGAAGGATGTCTTCCTGCAAGTTTAGGCAGTATGGCAGCAACGTTACAGGAACTCATTATCACAAACAATGGCCTTTTGTCATGTTTCCCAAGCGAAATCGGGAAGCTAAAGAACTTGACTGTGCTGGATGTGAGTCATAACAAACTAATGGGTCCGTTGCCTGATAGCATTGGAAATATGGACAGCTTGGAGCAACTGAATGTGGAACATAACTTATTGTCTGGGAAGATCTCTATCAGGATGTGTCAACTTCCAAATCTAAAGGCTTTTGCATATGATTACAACTTCTTCTCGGATGAGTCTCCGGCTTGCTTAAATTTGCCCAAATATGATGATACAAAGAATTGTTTTAGAGGGCGCCCAATGCAAAGATCGGAATTGCAGTGTCAAAGGTTTTTGTCTCGAAAGGTTAACTGTAGCAGTTTCAAATGTGATGTCTCTTGCCAGCTACCTCCACCTTCTCCACAAGCACATCTTCCATCCCCGCCACCTCCTCCAATTCACTACAATCTAAACTCAACCCCGCCTCCCTCATTTTCTTCACCTCCACCGTTCTATTCTCCGCCTCCACCAAGCAATCCACAGCCCCTGCCACCACCACCGCGTAGCAATCCACAGCCCCTGCCGCCACCACCACCACCTGGCAATCAACAGCCCCTGCCACCACCACCCCAATCACCGAAGCCACCAGCCCCGATTAACATCTCTCCTAGCTCACCGCCTTTACCACCTACAATTTCACCACCTCCACCATCAAACTCAACGCCACCACCGTGTCCGTGTCAAAAGCCGCCGCTTCCACCGTCAGATCCACCATCAATAGTTTGACCTTCTATCTTCAAACTCAATGCATCCACTTCCATGTTTCCATTCTTCTCCACCTCTAACAGCCTGAAAGAAACGCTGCTACCACCAAGTCGGTAATTGCCATCCACCCCCCTGTCATAACATCCAACTTTGGCTCCTTTCTGCACGTCAAGTGAAATACTACAGATACTTTCAGGATGATTGAAATTATTTGGTCTCAGTACGCTGTTATTCAAAGGCAGACCAAAAGGTTAAAGTGCTGTTAAAATTGGTAAAAGAAGGCAATCTTCACTTGTTATTGAACAATTACTGTCCATCCATATGCTGATCTGACATAGATGAGTTCAATGCAGTTATGGTGGGTGTAAAAGGTATGAGCCTATACCACTGAATAACTAAATTTATGTTTGAATACAAAATTTGGGTCAGATCTCAGAGCCATTATGCTCTCTCAAACAATTTTTGTTCCAGTCTTTCTCATGTGACAGCATCTGTAGCTCGTAGACCTAAATTATGAAAGTGCAGGCATGCATACGCATCTATAAAATACTGTTTTTGGCCCAGGTATAGTTCTTCCAATGCCTGAATGCCTCGTTTAATTTAAAAATCAAATCAATCAGAAGAAAAATATAATAAACATTGAGTAATAAACTACTGTTGGAGTGAGATTATGGCTGATGGACTACAGAGATCATATAGGATGAGTAATCTGGAGATTTCACATTGAACCATGTTCTTTAATCAAACTATTTCTTCAAGCTAAGGATCATGTGGATGGGGAACGGTCATCCGTACCAACCTATTCTCTTGATCTCTCTCTAATCTTAATATTTCATTTTTGGTTCTGTCAAATTAATGGAGGCCAATATCCACTGGAGTACCAAAATGATGACAACTATTGACAGGTCATAATGCTAAAAGAGGTCCTTGGTCGATTAGACAGTTGGAATTGGCAGTTATCTATCTTGTGAGGTCTTCAGCAAGGTGAAGGTGACTTACAGCACACAAACCCTTAAACTACCAAAGTATACAACCAAAGGTTATAAGTAAACTTTCAGAAAGAAGTTCATTCCCAAATTTTATGCCACATATCAACAAGTGTTAGATTGACAAAAGAACTCAGAGTTCAATAGATTAGTAAAATATCATTGGTAGTATGAAAACAACCACACACACAGGGCATATTTTGGAAACCACAGCAAACCAGAAACATACCTCTACATGGGAGCCTAGGCTCTGGTCATAAAAAAGGTCACTTCCCCATTGATACTCACCCTACGGTTTTTGCTTCATTTCACTCAAAAGTTACTGAGATCTCCAGAAGCAAGGGCAGCATAATGCTGCAGAGATTAATTGTTGCGCGGGAAAGGCTGGATATTCTCTGCCGGTATGGAGTTTGTCCCAGAAGACAATGGCTGCAGCAATCCACTGTTTGACAAATCCTCCAAACTCTTTATGTCTTGTTGTAATCTTGTCACATGTGCAATTGCATGTTCAAGAACTAGAGGGTCATCCGGAAGATTCTGTAGCAGATTAAGCAAGGTCTGTCTATAAACTTGCGCAGACAGTAATGGCCTTGCTATCTGACGACATCTGCAGAAAATCACAACCTTGATTGTGTGCTTACACATATTACCTAACATCGACCAGGAACAATCACAGAACCCAAACTCAGAACCAGGATTCCATACTGTATATGCCACACTACTATCAGCCTGCGAAACAACTTTTGCAAAATGGAGATTCTCCTCATCCAGTAGGACGTCAATGTCAGGAATGTGCATAGCTTGATACCATGGATTGGTTAAGCTAAACCTATCCCTCAAATTTTCAAAATAGCCCGTCTCTGCTATATAGTGGTCAAACCAATAGAAGGAGTGAAATTGGGTTGTCAACGCATGTATCAACAAGTCAACTCTCTGATACGAATTTGCTGGCAGCAAACTCAGAACTCTGGATTTCAATCTTAGATGATAGGATTCTACTGAAGCGTAAGGCTCCTGACCTGCCACCGGGAGACTTCTTACTGAGCTGACCCATAATTCTGCTAGACAGGGTTATCACATTAAAGTCTGTATCACATGCTTTAGCAGTACATCACAAAACATAATATACTTCAACAAATGTCAACTTTTCTTGTGAGCAAACAGAAGATAGAAATTAAGAGGAATTAGAAGACTTTCTAGAAGAGTATGGGAGGAAGAAGCATACCTATTTTTGGCAACCATTTGCTTCTGAAGTATTCTATGAATGCAGACTGATCAATATATATTTGCATGAACTCGTCTACAGCATCTGAAGTGCTTGACCCGCTTCTTGTGCAGTAGACAATCCTGCCTAGGTGCTTAAACATCTCTCTTTGCACGTTGAAATTGTTACAATATTTTAATAGACCTTTCAGCCAACAGCGACGCACGTGCCAGATGGATAACAGAACCCGACACTGGAAGCCTTCTCTGAGAGAAACAAACACAATCGTGAGCACCTCCTGATAAACTTAAAATTGTTTGACATGATACAGAGACCAAAGTTTATGGTTACCGGATAACTGAAGCCTCGAAGGATGGATCATCCACTAGAATTGCGTTAGGTCTCCACCTTGTGTCCTTACCACGTATCCTTTCAACAAGAGATGGCATCCATTTGTGAATATTTTGACTAAGAGATGAGGAAGTAATGATCCAGGCAACTGGAATTGCATTATGGGACGAGTCAAATGCGAGTAGGGAGCATAAAGTATACTGTATAAGTCACAAGGAGAAGGAAAATTAATAAAACTCTGGTTTACAAAACCCAGCTAGATACATTCTTGCAAATCCAATTATCAATCGACATATGGGAAGAAATGGATGTCAATATGGAATTTAAGGAACTGGTATGTGCCACATCTCAAAAGGCACTCTGCTGATAACTATGGTTTCCCAGTATTGCAAGGAAAAGAAAGAGCCTTTTGAATTTTACTCCCACTTATCTCTTCTCCAGTGGCAACAATGAAGTATACGTTTACAATTCCCAGCCAATACTGCTTGAACATAATAATTCAACAGATCTTAAATGGGTACTTCTTTTCAAACGTAGGCCATAGTACTTCTTGACTAACTTGCACAAGCTCTCCATTTGTTTTTTGTTTTTTATCTTTTTCACATCTAGCAGCAAAAATCTTTTTTCCCATTCAGTTTGTTTTAAATTGTATTAAACAATCAGGTGCTCAGTAAGATCCGTATAGTCCTTGTAATCAAAATTTGCTACATCTCTGTCAACTTCTAGTAAGGATGATAACAAGCAAAGATCAGAGAGATAAAGAACTCGTAGCACAGAAAAGTATAAACCAGAAAAAACCTTAAGTTTCTTGGGGCCAGATGCTGTATGAGAGGCTAGAGATCCATTATGTCCATATCGAAGCATCTGCTGCAGCTGCCAATCTGTCTGTATTCCTAATATTAAAGTTTCAGAACCACAATTCTCCTGGAAGTAAAAAACATGCTTATGGTGGCGTTGCACCCACATTTTTACACTGCAGTGATCATTGGAATGTAATTCAAGGGAGGAGTTCCTTATAAGCCTTTCCATGTTACGTACATCATTACGTGTAAGGAAATCATCACGATTCTGTGGGCCCCCATGCCTCTGCACTTCTTCCATGTGATGCTGGACTATCATGTCCAACGATATTCCAACATGAAGCATGGCCATCACCTTTTGACGTAGTTCCTCAGATATTCGAGGAGCATACATGGCTCTAGTTCCCACAGCTTCCTGATCAAGTATTCCATGGCAAGGAGCTCCAGTTTTATCAACATGATTTCTCTGATTGTAGATGATAAGAGCAAGCAGAGGGCGCGTGTATAAGCGTTTAACAGTAAAATGGCAAAGGCATCCCCTCATCATGTGCCGTCTCCCAGGCCTACTTCCCTTACCAGAAGCAGGTTTAGCGCTCGAGTTTTCCCCTATATGAGGTTCAATATCCCTGTAGTCTTCAGGACCATAAGAGCACCAATACCTAAAAATCAAGAAAAAGACACTTAGATGTTTCTTATTGTATTCCTTCCAGATTTTTTCAATAAATTTGCAACAATGGATCACTCTTTACACATGGTGCAAAGTAAAAAAGACACTAGACTGCAAATTCTATGTGCAATTCTAGTTCAAGGGTCGTCTTCAAGAAAACGGAACGAGTATTATGAAATACAACTTACAAGGAGTAACATACAGTGTATATTCAAGATATCCATCAACTCTTGGTTTGTTCAGACTCCCTTCAGGTCTCTTCCTTCTTGATTCTACGCGGAAGCTAGCGGGGCACTCTGCATTACTGGATTCACCCTTTACAAAATCATCCACTCTAGAAAAAGGAATTAATGCAATGTCATCACCACCTTGACGTCCACCTTCTACTTTGACCCAATTTATATTAGCCGCAGAAAATTCTGCATAAGGTGGATCCTGCACCGGTAGGCTTAGTATATCTTCCATTCTCGCCACCTGACATAATAGGAATTCAAAAACCAAAAGCAAAACGCTTCAGCTAATGCCATATGCATCACTAGAATTAGCAATCAATTCTCTCCATAGAATAACTCATTCTTTAATACCTTAAAACACATTAATAACCTCCAAACATAGTTCTATCTACTAGACGCCAAGCTTGTAGATAAAGAAAAAAAGGTTATTTTTACAGCTTTATTTCATTATACAGCATAATAGATAGCAGATACGAGGAGAAACAAGCATTGAGAAGGACAAAAGTGCAGAGATTACAGTAGATTTCTGAGTAAAATCAGTACCTTTGATTCATGACCCTTCATTCTTCCTCCCTCAGACTTATCTCCGATAAAGAATTCCAAGACAGTTGGAAAAAAATAATAAATACAATAGCTCTATCTCTAGCTTATCCCCTCCCTTGGGGAGTAAATCAAGTAAAAAACTTCAACAAAAAATTCTAAAAGGGTTTGAAAAAAGATCGGATAATGAGAGAATTATAGGAAACCCAAAAGCAAAAAATGCATCAGAAAGAAAGGCAAGACGGTAAGTGAAGCAATTCGTACGGTGAAGTTGAAGTAGCTCCAAGAAACGAAGATTTCAAAAGCAGAAACAAAGGCAGCCCTTTCAATTACAATAGAGAAAATTAGACCACTGTGAATCCTCAAACTCCGTATAATTTATATCTGGGTTGTGCTTACTTCTTCCCCTTTCATTTTCTCGCCTACATTTATACATGTGTGTATACATATCTTTATATATACATATAAAGTACAACTCTTTGAGCAGAACGAACACCAGCAACATCGCAGCACTATCTGCCATACAAATAAGGAACATTCTAACAAACAGTCGAGACCCATCGATTATATAGCAGATATATTATTATATAATTAATAAAATAATTATTTAAATGATAAATGTATCACATTTTTTCTATAATCAAGGGTTGCTTTAATTTTGGTCCAATGGAATGTTTCTCTAGCCATCGCCAAAAAAATAAATATAAATAAAATAAAAAATATTCATTTGGGATTTTTTTTTAATCTCACTTTAGTCCTTTTATTTTTAAAGTTTAGTATAGTTAGACATAGATTTATGTGGTTTGAAATTTACATTAGTGTTTATGAAATACTTTCGTCTAACAAATAAACCACTTATTTAGTCAAAATTCACTAAATTTATTTATATTAACAAAAAAAAAAAGTTGAATAAGAAATAAATCTTTTATCTCCTATTGACTTATTGCATGTCAAATAAATTTTTTCTAACTGAATTACCCTTATAATGATGAAAATATACCTCATCATATGTATTAACGTGTGAAGATGTATAAAGATAATCTAATCATTAAAAAATTTATTTAATTTATAATAAATTAGCAATAAGTCAATTAGGATTAAATATGAATTTTTTTTTTTTGTTATATCAGTAAATTTTGAATTTTAACTAATAAAAAAACTTATTTATTAGTCGAAAATAAGATTCAGAAATACTAAATATAATTTTCTAAATCACATGAAATTTATATATACTTACATCAAATTTCAGAGGAGGTGAACGTATTTATTTCCTTTCTTTTTTTGTTTTTTTCTTAAAGAATATTTTCCAAGCGAGTTGTTTGAGTAGTAATTTTGACTAATGGGTCGAGAAATGGGTTGACCTGATATTTCTAATAATGGGCCTTTTCCCCTAATATTGGGCTGAAAAATTGGGCTCCATTGACTATATCTCTTGTGGTGTTACCCTAAATGGGCCGGATATCTCTCAAACAAAGAAATAAAATAGACCTAGTGATTTATTGTAATTAAATAAGAACGAAGAAGATTAAAAAAAAAAAAAAACTCAGAATTAATCAAATAAATTAGATTTTAATATGCATGAAATTATTGAACAATCAATATATCAAAGAAATAATCATTTACGAAAAATTAATAAAATATATTCTAAGGATATTTTAATTAATCCATATTTTGTGAACCATAATTAGTCATTCTATATCGGTAGACTATCCATCATGGGGCATCATTTCTATTTATATATAATAGATAATTTTTAATATTTTAAAAAATATTATAAATAAGAATAAAAATATAAAGATCAGCACATCACATTAAAAAAAAATAATACAGAAAAACCATCTCAAGAAACATATAAACCAATACATTATATTTTAAAAAAAAAAAAAAAAAATTGAACCATAATTAGTCATTCTATATCGGTAGACTATCCATCATGGGGCATCATTTCTATTTATATATAATAGATAATTTTTAATATTTTAAAAAATATTATAAATAAGAATAAAAATATAAAGATCAGCACATCACATTAAAAAAAAATAATACAGAAAAACCATCTCAAGAAACATATAAACCAATACATTATATTAAAAAAAAAAAAAAAAAATCAACGTAAGAGTATCATCGACACAACAAACTATTCGGTATAGTATTATCACAAATTGCCGTTTAAAAATAATAAATATCTTTTTTTATATTAATATATATAATAATAAAGTGTTCCAAGGAAGTTGACTTTATTCACACATTGAGAGACCAAATCAAACAGATAGACATTAAATTCCAAAGGCATCATCCAAAATTCCCTAATAAGTAATCTAAATGCAATGCATATCATTTTCACGTGTGTTGACATTTCATTTTGCTCTATTTCTGAACTAATATTTGGCGTTACCAGTGGAAGTAGATGCGTATACAAAATTTTCACCTTCACATCTCTACTCAAATAAATCGTCCTGAATACAAATTAATCATTATTTTGTATTAATAATTATTCGTCGTTTTTTTTAACGAGGGTTCAAAATATTAATTATAATTAAAAACTGTGTTAAATATTTCGACCATAACTAAAATCGTAGTCAATGTTAATTCACCATTGTTAAAATTTAAATTTTGATATTAGTTTTGTTGGGCCGTCGTAAATTGTACTAATTTATTATGATTTTTAAGTTGTAGTGACTTGTAATGCAGGAAAAAACCAATTTTTTTTTTGTGATCCATACAATCATTCTACTTGAAAGAGAGTACAAATTATATGACAAAAATAAGAGTAAATTACAACGAGCTCCCTTGAAAATTGTTATAATTACGAATACTCCTATGTTATTTAAAAAATTACTAATACACCTAAAATATTTGATGAAATTATGTAGTTCTTGGATAGAGGTTTGGAATTATCAACTTTACTCTTGTTGTATTATTTATTTTAAAAAAAAAGGTTGTAAAAAATATTATAAAAATTTGTCCAATGATCCATAGACAACTTTAAGAAAAAAATTTAAAAATAAGTGAAAATTATAATTCATAATTTACGAGGCATTTTTGTCAATTTCACCATAATAATCTAACGAAAACGAACAAATTGGACTAGTTTTTAAAACAACAAATATTTGTAATTATGTCAATATCAAAAAAGTTGATTGTAATTTACCCTCAAAATAAATGATAATTGAGAAGGAGTGTGGATCGTTGAAAGTGGAAGCAGAAGAATAAATGCCATGCAGATGCAGTGAGGCAGACAGGAAAGAGAGATAGATAGATAGATGCCTAAAAGCCACATTCAGCGGCAGCAACTTCTCTATTTTCCGTAACGGCTCCTCATTCATTGTAGGGACACTTTATACTTAGTTTTTTTGTTGACCTTAATTTCCTTTATATACTTAGGACGTAGAGGTTCTTCCACATTGTTTCTCATCAATGGAACAGAACCCGGATCCCGAAACCGGCCACCGGAGCTCCATTCCCACTCCATTGCATGTTGTACAGAAAGTGAAGCAGAACTTGGTTTTCAGGTCTAAATGGGCTGAACTCAATGGTGCAATGGGGGACTTAGGCACCTACATTCCTATAGTTTTGGCCTTGACTCTGGCCAAGAATCTTGATCTTGGCACTACCTTGATTTTCACCGGCATTTACAATTTTGTGACTGGTGCAATCTATGGAGTTCCAATGCCGGTTCAGCCGATGAAGTCAATTGCAGCAGAAGCTATTTCCAATCCCAGCTTTGGCATTCCGGAGGTCATGGCGGCTGGAATCTGCACCGCCGGAATCTTGTTCCTGTTAGGTGTCACAGGATTGATGCAGCTTGTGTATAGGCTGATACCAATATCGGTTGTGAGGGGAATTCAGCTAGCACAGGGCTTGTCGTTTGCCATGACTGCTGTTAAGTACATCAGAAATGTGCAGAATTTTGGTAAGTCCAAGTCTGCGGGGGATAGGCATTGGCTGGGGCTGGATGGACTGCTTTTGGCTCTTACTTGTGCTTGTTTCATCATAATTGTGAATGGTTCAGGAGACAACAACGATGACAGAGAGACTGCTTGTGAGGCAGATGATTCAGTTGGAAGGGCTAGTCCTACTACTAGAAGGAGGAAGTTGAGGAAACTCATTGCTTCTCTTCCTTCAGCAGTTATAATCTTCTTTTTAGGTGTTGTTTTGGCTATTATAAGAGGGCCTAAAGCCTTCAAAGGGTTTAAGTTCGGGCCGTCTTCTATAGATGTTATCAAGATTTCCAAGCATGCATGGAAGGAAGGATTCATCAAGGGAACAATCCCACAACTCCCTTTGTCCATTTTGAACTCTGTCATTGCTGTTTGTAAGTTATCGACCGATCTTTTCCCAGACAAGGATGTCTCAGCAACGTCTGTTTCGATCACCGTTGGGATGATGAATCTCATCGGCTGCTGGTTTGGTGCAATGCCGTGCTGCCATGGGGCCGGAGGGCTAGCAGGGCAGTACAAATTTGGCGGCAGGACAGGGGCATGCGTGGCATTGCTTGGCGTGGCTAAGTTAGTTTTGGGCTTGGTTTTAGGCAGCTCATTTGTGAAGATCTTGGATCAGTTTCCGGTTGGGGTTTTGGGGGTTCTGCTCTTGTTTGCTGGGATTGAGCTAGCCATGTGTTCGAGGGATATGAACTCTAAGGAGGAGTCTTTTGTGATGCTTATCTGTACTGCAGTTTCACTGGTTGGCTCAAGTGCTGCACTTGGATTTCTGTGTGGGATTGTTGTGCATTTGCTTCTCAGGCTAAGGACTCTGGGAGACGACCAGTCTCTTTCCTCATTTTGGTTTGCTCAAAACTCATAAAAACTTTGCCCAAGGATTTTGTCTCTTTTACTATTCAATTTCAACCAAGAAGTTTGTAATCTTTCATTCTTCTGTAATCTGTTTCTGTGATGTTGTTTCTTGCTATTCTCTGCTTTTGTGTAATGTCATTGTATCTAATTGTTAATCCTTCTGTTGCTTTCCTTCAAGAACAGTGGAGAAATTGTACAGCATGAAAATTTGTAATCTTGCATGGATTTGGCGGTCAGATTCATTGATATTGCTGCAAATTCCCTTTGCTTTTCTTGACAAGTAAAGGCACGTAGAGAAAGAAACAGTACAAGGAAACGCACAGGAGGCATCAACTGCTGAAATGAAATCTCAAGAACTATATTCCTTACATAAAGCAGATCCAAGTTATCAGATCCTTTCATCATTGGCAAGAAACTACTCTAAATCTTGAAGAAATTGTTATTCAGTTCATGCACCAACTTCTTTAAGACTTGCAGAGTTTGGTGCAACTGCCAAGGCAATTCTCCAATCTTGCACCATCTGCCAGGGCAGAAAAGAAAATGCCAGAAAAGCAAAGGAAAACATGCCAAAACTATTAACTTTGTGTGTCTGTGTGTGTGTGTGTGTGAGAGAGAGAGAGAGAGACAGAGACAGAGACAGAGACAGAGAGTGTTGAATTACCATTGCTAACTGGATCACATCGTTCCAAAGAGCATCCAATCTGACAATAGAACTGAGAATCAGAAGCGGAACCACGGTTGCAGCTACTGAGACACGGATAATAGCATGGCAACCCCACCGGACTTGTTCCGTTACTCCTCAGAAAGCATACATTGTAACATCCTCCCCAGCAGGTATATAATTGTGCATTCACGCTAATTGCCAACACCACCACAGCCACCATAACAGCCACCACGCGGCCTCCTCCAGCACCGGTCTTCCTCGCCATAACCACCCTGCTCACTTACTCTCCACAGAAAAAAGTACCTGCTTCTAACAATTGAGTACTTGAAATGGAGGGCTGTAGGTATATAGGTGAAGAGATTAACCACATTTATTATGTGGTTACAGAAACGGCACCTTCTATTGCATATATCTGTCCAAAAACATGAGATCATTTATGCAATCTTAGTTCAGCAAAGGCTTATGGTAAAAGCTATAAGACCGAAAGTCGCTTGCTTTCACACTACATGTAATAAGTTGACAGGAAATCATAAATAAACAGATAAAGATGGATTTGCATTTAATTCAGGGATTGTTGAGTTCCCTTTTCCAGACAAAAGAAAGTTTAAGTAAATTGTTCTTTCTACCAAAAAACGAAGAGACAACCATGCAAGTTTCAGCATAAAAGAGTGCTGAAAAATACAAGACTTCTTGATCATGGGTACAACTGTATTCTACAATTTACATTTTTGTCTATCGACCACAGAACAGCTATCCCGCGTTACAATCTCTAGCTGACAGTGAATTTTATAAGAGCAATACTAATATAGAGAGTGAATCAGAGACATCACACAAAGTAAGGAAAAACCTCATACGTATAACCTATCACATAGAGCATATATACAACCCTTTTTCACCTTAACTTCCAAAAATTCACACCATGACTCCATAGTGTAAACTTTCCCTAATCACATGTATCTCTAATCCTTCACAAACTTTTTGTTGTTTCTAGCCTTTTTTTGCATGGAAAATGAAAGTTTTAACTTCACACATAGTGCTTGTTCTCAGTGCTCAACCGCTTAGCCATTATCCAAATGGATTTCCTCGTGATAACAAAGAATTAGGTCCCGCAGGCGAAGTGTCTTTTCCACTTGCTTGCTGAATGGGGTTAAGGGATGCAAATGCATCTTCGGATTGGCCAATGTTAGCAACTCCTTGTGGCCTGCAAGGGAAGAGTATAACGGCAGATAGTAAATTAATCAAGAAAGAAACAGTAAATGTTTATTTGCTTAATCTTGTATATAGGATACAATACTCAGAAAATCCATATATGCATAGAGGAAAAATATGCAAGAATTTAAAGCAATCAACTTATTGAGAAACCAAATACAACGTTACCTGGTAAGTGGGATGTTACTGGGTAGCTGCCCCATGTAAGCTCCAGGAACTATACAATCGACAAGCATACAAAAGAGTTTGCGTTAATACATGGAAATTATATATGAATTTCAAAGTGCTGAGAAAAAAAGTGCTTTTGTTTCTTTTACCTTGAGGCAAGTCCACGCCGTATGGGGATGCATGAGAAGACAACGCAGCTGCATAAGGTGATGACTGAGACTCTAAAGCTTTTGAAGCGGCCATGTTGGGCAGAGCCCCTTGCAGCGATGACATTGAAGGAAACTAAATGAAAAACAAAGACAAGAACAGATGAAGAATAGAAATCAGATAAGTGTTTGGTTGCAAAAAGGCTGTTCTTTACCAGAAATAAGATGGTGAAGTTAGTTGCTCAAAAGAAACATAGTTAATGAATTTTCGTTCAGTGATAAAGATCAAAATGGAAATAACTGATAAGTTGCATAAGATGTTATTATAATTTTGATGAAATATAGAACTACAATAGGCTTCAGATCATTAATTAAGTTGGGAAAACGAAAGGATTATCTGTGCTTACCATTGCTGTTTGAACTTGGAATCTTCCATCACCAACATCAAAAGGATTACTTGGGTTTGTGGAAATCGGAAAAGCAGCTACAGACTGTAAAATGGGAGACCCATTGTTTAACTTGTTGTCATCACTGAATATTTTTAGGTTTTTAGAGCTATCAAACAATGAAATTTCTTTGATACGTCACATACCATTCTGGGATTATTGAATTGCATGGCATATCCTGCCCCATGAGGTTGATGCATCTGCCAACCAGCAACTGCTGGAGAGAATGCTGTGAAATTTGAACTGAAAAGGTCCTGCAAAACAGAATACACATACTTGTAAAAGTATCTTGGAGAAAATTTCATAAAGTTTGGAAGTAAAACGAGTAGGCCAGACTACCTGTGGAAGTTCCTTTCTCCCTTTAGTTGGTGACCCTTCTCCTGTATCAGCAGCCTTTGATGATTTCTCAAGTTCAACAGTTTGAACTGGTGCTAGACAATTTGATGCAGGTAATTTGTTTAACTGCTGCAGTTAAGCACAATGAAAATCACAAACTTCTTCTAAGGCCAAATTGTAAAGTGTAGAAAAGTTTTGTCACTTGGAGAAAGCTTTACTGATCTCCTCACCTGATTGTACAAAGATTCAACAGATTTGGCACTTGGTTGAGCACCCGAGATAGCATTCCCAGGAGGAGCCGCAAAATTGTGGTATTGCTCCTTAGAGGGCAGCTGATTGATCTGAGACATTGACACAGTATGATCTCTGTTATCACCATGCAGTGTTTCATCATGCTTCATGTTAGTGACTGCAAGAGATCCAACACCATTAGAAACTTCAGTAGCCTTTGCCGGCCCACTATCAGCAGCGCTAGAACTGCTCAATTGAGCTGCAGTTGCATCAGCTGACGGCGCATCTGACCAGTCAAATAACAAAGATTCCACTGAAGTCATATTAAGAGTATTTGCAGCCACTGGAGTTGTGGAAGATGCAACAGGGCTGCTTCCACTAGCACTTTTTGCAGCCATTATCTGTGCCTGAGGTTCTGCGCATTGATTAGTAGACTCAGGCTGGGCATCAAAATCAATCAAGCTACTAGAATTTACTGTCTCATTTTGCTTTTCCTCCCCACCAGGTCGCCCTGGAATAGTAGCATTGGCTGCCTTCTGCTATGACAAATATAGGAAGAACATAATGTTTTCTACCTCTAAATTTACAGAAATTTCAGAACATCATGAAATTCAAGATACCTATTGAACATATGGATTAGTAAATGAACTCACCTGCCCTCTGGCAGAACCCTCAGCATCCTTTTGATTAGTAGCTCCTGGAGGTCCACTAATTGTTAAAGGTGGAGGTTTCTCACCAAAAATATCTGAGACGGGGCGTATTTCCGGGAGACTCGTTGCTCGACTCCTCTGAGATCCAGGTGACCTGCTCCCACCTCCAGAGTCTTTCCTTGAGTGCCTCTCATAGCGCTTCACACCTCCTTCTTCTCGGAACCTGTCGTCGACTATCTCAAAACGAGTAGAACGGCTCTTGGGGCCACTAGATCTCATGTTTTCTTGTTTGTGTCGAGGACTTCTTTCCTCAAAAATATCTTTTATATTCAACTCATGGTTCCCTTTAGATGGGCTAGATTTCTCAAATGAACTATGGTCGTGGACCTCATCTCTTCCACTCTTACTAGTTCTTTCGAAAGAAGACCTCTCGAAAAAGTTGTCCCTTATACCCCGACTCAGTTTTTCAGAAGAATGCCGCTGCAAGGTCTTGTCCCTTGAATCCTACAGAATATGTTCAGCGAGTTTACACAACTCCGAGTTTAAGCTAAAAATGCATGGTTGCATCTATATGTACATGAGCAAGAGGCATACCAACTTAACCATCGGTAGCCTGTTAGAACTATTTTCACCAGCATACTTCCGATCTACGTAGACATGTTTGACAAATTCTCGAAGCCTTTGAAGATTACTGAACCAAAGAATATAATAACATCAATCACCTCTTTCCATTAAGATGATACATCATGCGGTACTCCAAGAACATTTACCTGTTGTCGGGAAGATTGTTACGCTGTGGATCCCAAGCTTTGAAGTAAATTTCCCTTGCTCTCTGTGAAATCATATATAACTTTGAGAAGTTTGGCTAATACAATCTATTATTCAAACAAAACATGATGCACATCATCTTGGCTGTGGATTCTAACCCCATTTCCACCAGCTTGAAGAGCTGTAATCTCTTCTTCATTGAATTTCGCCATTGACACTGACTTAACTCGATGTGTGAATTCCCGACTGGAATCATCAGGAAATTGATCAGTAAGCAATCGTTACTATCATTCACACTTCAAACTCATTCAACACTATATTTGCCTCGATTCTATTATTAAAAAATTGATTCACAACCACGAAAACATGAATGAAACTTACTGCACTCCACTACAACTTGTGCAGACGAACGTCCAGAAAGTTGTGCAGACATACTGAGGCCCCTGATTACAGGGTAAACAGATTAGACTTCTTGATCGGCAATGTTACCATGTAAGTGTAAGAACTATATACCTCAGTGAAATAAATGCAAGAATCTTTCATGCTTTAAACAAATTAAGAATCATTACACGCAGGAGTTATCTGTATTGTGTCTTATTCAGAAACTACAATTATGAAGATGAGTTAGAAATACCGGTGAAAAGAGAAAAAGTACTATGTATATATTTCTTTCAATATGCAAAAGAGTAATCTTGAACTCATACCGAACTGTTGCAGTTGATGCATCTCTTGTTCTCCGGTTGCCTCAGAAGCCCACGAATGATCATTTCGATCCTCTCTTCCTCCTTCATGCGTCGAGGCATTTTCTGTTTCTTACTTAATTCCAATTCACCCTCTAAACAAGTTGTACGGGAGATGAGAAACTAATCAACGTCATCCATGTTTCAATGCCAAAAGATTCAAAACTCAAGCTGGTGAAACCATTAAACAACATCGGTTCTAAAAGAAATAAACAAATCGAAACATGCAAGAAAAACACGGGCTTCCCTGCAGTCCTACTAAGCATAAATGTAATATATATTTACATATATCATGTTTTTCACTTTGATTTCTTTGAGAAAATGTACTGTTGCATGCAAAGAAATGCAGGAAACATCAATGGCGAACACACCTGAAATTCTTTGCTAGATTAGAGGGAGTAGTGTTTACCTTCAAAGATAGATTTGCATGATGGGTTTGAATTGTATAGAGAGGAAAAACTAATATGAAAACTTTGAAAATATCTCGTTTGGGAGCTTTAATGCAGAGGCAGAGAGGTGAGGAGGGAATGTTGGCGGTTTTGACGGTAGGTCTGTTCTTATTACTTTCTTATTTAAATCAAAAGAAATAGACCTAAGAACGCCAAAATTAAGGTACAGCAACCGTAAAATGTTTTGTGGTGATTTTCTAACTGAAGTATGTCGCTTTTTCCACTTCAGTTGGACAGAATATTGATGTTAATGCTGTTGGTCATTTGTAGAGATTTTATTTAGTCGAACTTTCTTTTTGGCAATTTAAATTTGTTTTTAAGGATAAACTTTTTTGAAATAAATAATTAACTGTTCATAAGAAGTTAAAACATATTTCTTTCTGTTTATTATTTTATTTTAGGAAATCTAATCAAGGTTTCTAGTTCGATCCTTTGTTTTCTAATGTTTGTTTATTAGTTAATTTGAATTGGTTCGAAGTTATTTCTATTTTAACACAATTGCTAGTTTAAATGAAAAAAGAAAGGGTTTGAAATTAGATTATAACATTTTGGCTTCGTGAATAAATTCAAATAGCCACCACAAGTCAGAAAATTTGCATGCATTTTCGAGCAAATAATCCAAAACTACACTCCATTGTAATTTCATAAAAACCCAGGGAAAACACAGAGACACCCACACACACCATTAGTGTAACTCTGTGCGCGATGAGCTGCAATGGATAAGTTCCCTACATATCAGCCAAACCACCTAATACAGGTCAAGCTAAATCAGCAAGTCTCTCCTACAACGGGTAGTAAATTATCAACCGTAAACTAAATATGCCAAACACAGTATGAAGTAGGCTGGAAATCCATGTAAACAGGGGAAGATTATAGATGAATAATGGTGTGATGGTGCTTCCCATACAAGTAGTTGTGCACCAGCTCAATAACTCAAGCCCCCATTAAGCCATTCAAGGTCATTACCTGTTCAGGAAAGACATACAAGAAAACACCAAGAAATGCAAAAGTCCCTGACTTGGAGAAGCCTGTGATGGACTTGAGTAAAGCAGCACTGGAATAGCTAGTGCACCAACCAAAACAGTCAAAATTTTCGACTTGTTAAGAGTTTCAGAAGGTTTCGGAGCAATTAGAGAGAAGCATTTCAATGGCCTAGCGCGTGCACCCATGACAAGAACAGTATCCTGAAAGGTTGATACTTTAGCAGACTGAGGCGTGTGCAGAAATGGATCTGAACTAACATCACTCATGGCAAATTCTGTACAAAATAGTTACAGCATATAATTCCTCCATTACTCTGTACGTAGTTGTTTGCTTAATACAACAAGGTTGCGGCACCAAAGATTATCTCAAGTTCATAATGTGATTCAAACACAGGTATAGTATTATTTGGGCCAATAGCTCCTTCAGTATCAAGCACTAAACTAAGGTTACTTGGTTTACTAGTACCAAGAAAAGAAAAAAAGAGATAGAAGGCAAGAACATTATGTACAGAGGTTGACAACCAAAATTCCACACCCCTTTCTGGCACAAGAACCAAAGGTGTTGCATTTAACTGCAAAAAATGAAGAAGCTCACTCGAGGGAAAAAGTATCAGAAAAGCTTGCAACATGAACCAAAACTGCCTTGATGATGACACGTGGTGTGCAGGAGAACTTTGTATCATACTAGCAGAAGTAGTAATATCCATCCCCAAAATCCGCACAGCCATGACGTTGCAATTAATATTATATTTGTTGGACCAGTATAGAGGTCACTTCCTCAAGAAAGACAGAGCTGGGTCTGCATAGATGTTCGACTTCCAGAAGCTACATGCCCTCAGCTGATGGGAAGCTATTGATCACCTAATTGATGCCATTTGAGTTCTCAGCCGAATCTTTCATTGCCTCAGCAGTCATTAGAGCAACCACAGCTTTGTGGATTGCTAAATCTGCTCTGTAGAGCAATCTTTGAGCCTTCTCTCTCTTGAGCTTAGCCAAGTTAAGTGCATTCTGTGCAGCACCCGATGCATCACGTAAACGAAACTCATGAAGATCTGAACCATTCAACTGCTCAACCCCTTGCCCATATTGTGCTCCAAAATAGTAGTGCCTCTGACTGGGCAATTCAGGCAAACCCATGTTCCACTGCTGAACTCCATTTTTGTTCCCTGTTGTCCTTTGGTTGTGGGAAATCAACTGTTGGCTGTGAAAAGCATGGTAAGAACCAAGCTTCCTTGGCTTGTTCTTGTACACCTTTGGTTTACCTTTCCACTCGGAGACATTAGTGCTCAATGAGAAATGTGCATCTCGTGGAGAGAACACTGTTGATGAAGCCTGGAATGATGGTGAAACATCAGAAGGATCATGCATATTGCTTGCATACAACGTTTTCTCATCTCCAAAAGCATTCCCATTTGATCTTCTCCCTGCCACAGTGGAATGATAGTAGGTAAGAGACTAGAGAAAACAGATTTATAAAAGAGAAGAACATACATATATTCCAAATATGAAACAAGTGAGACTGTGTTGAAGAGGGAAAAACTGGGCACTACCAAATACAAGAAGACTGTCCTGATACCCCGTGGAAGATTGGTGCGGCCCTGAAACTGAAAATTTCCTGTGAGACCGTTGTTTTGAACCCTTGTTGGGAACATCCAAGCCCCTTGGTCTTAGGCAGAAAGCAAACATGGGTGGTTTCTCAGGAGGAGTAACCTTCTCCTGACTACCAACAGAAAAGGCACAATTGCCTCGAGCAGCAGTACGCTCCCACTCCTTCAGCCGTTGTTGATACCTCTCCCAAAGAGGAGGCTGTATACAGGACAGTGATGGCAATCAATCATACTATGCGAGCAGTTTTAGATAAAGAAGATGATACATTCACAATGAATGAGAATGCTGAGATAAAATACAGCAACGACATAGATGTAAGGATGCTAGGTTGACAAAGTAAAAACAAATGTCATTTTCTAATAGTTGCCTTCATACTAGAGTAAGAAGTATTGCTCAGCAACTATAAATCTCCTTTCTTTTCCTTCTGATTAACAAAATACTGATTCAGATATCACTACTACAACATATCTAACATGTTCTTTCACAATAAAACAAGCAAAGATTATTTTGCTCGACTCTATTACATAAAATGTATTTATCTAACATAGCCACTTTATATTTTATATTATCACATAGGAGGACAATACAAAGTTTTGAACGAAGACAAACTCTTAGTACCTGCAAATGTCTTATTAAGGGCATGCCAAATTTCTTCCTCTTCTGTCCCCAGTGTTCGTATATGACTTTAGCAGCTTGTGCGGACCCAATTCCAGTCAAAAGCTCTTCGATTTCTGCATCTGTGAAGTTATTGCGAAGCTTAGCATATGAAACTTTTTCAAAAATGTCTATCGCCTTTTCCAAAACCTCCTCAGATATCTCATCATATTTATGTTTCTCAGTAGAGTTCTTTTTTGACATTAACCACTGTTCATCATCGCTGTCCATGTCATATAAAATACGTGAGGGATCCATCGCCATTTCAACATCAGTTTGAACCTGTCGGATATACCTTGCAGGATTTCGAACAAAAGGGACTTCAGCTCCATAATCATCGTTTTCCTCAACCAAACGGACTCCAGGGATGGGGATGTTCTTCACAGAAGCAGCACGAATATTCCGATTGTAGCACTCCTCATGCATCTCCTTGAACAGTATCCACTGGTTCCGGTCAGGAAACTCCAATACCCAGTCCTTCCCCCCTTTCCACATCATAGCATGGGAGTACCGGTTGGTTGACCCAGGCTGCAAAATATGTTTAACTTTGTAAGAGTATTTTGTAACCCCAGAAAGTTTGACAGCTAATCTCCATTCATTATGATCAGCATGTTCCAAGACAATATTTGCCCCACATTCTCTCCATCCTTTGTCCCCATGGGTGACCAAAATATTTGCAACACAGGTTAGCAACTCCAAATTTTTCTGGTTATTCACAGAACCATCAGATGTCCTCTTCAGGCTAGCTCTCCTAATGCGTTTGCAAGGTAGAGATCTCAGGTTCTGCATTTTTTGCTTCGCGCTGAAATCATAGCCTACAAAAGGCAATGTGTACTGAACCTGAGTGCGTGGCTTCTTCGGTCCATTACTCAATCCACTGGACACCAAGTTCGGATTGCCATCAGGCCATACAGGAGAGTGATGTCCAAGAGGAGAATAAATTGAGCTGCTTCTACCGCGTTGCAATGAACTTCTGGACCCAGTAGGGTTGGGGTTATGAACAAAGCCATCATGTATATTCCAAACCCCACAAGATGTCTGTCTGGATATACAACTTTTTCCATCAAAATGCACATTAACATGTTCAAGAGATGGAATCTCAACAGTCATACCACCAGATGTGGAATCACTCCTGGGATTGCATGTTGCAGATGTCACAGAAACTGGTGCAGATAGAACAATCTGTTCGTCCACTTCCTTCATAGGCTCATACTGGTGTGGTTGAGCAATAACTTCAGGTGTAATTTCAGTGAATTCTTTCAAACAACATGCTGTTCCATCATTGTCTGATTTACCCTTCTGGAGTTCCTCAGAAGAGTTGGTGTTCTCGACAGTATTGCTTGCCAAGATGATATCCATTCCCAAATCTTGTTGACAACTTTTCAAACCCTGGAAAGTAAGAGCTTCTGCGTCCATCTTTCTGATTTCAGGTTCAGCTGGGACATCTTGAACAGCAACTGAGCTGGCCTCAAGTTGAGAGCACTCTGCAACTAGTTGGTCACCATTTTCTGAATTTTCCAGTGAGCATAATGCATCTTCATGTTGGAGGTTAAACCAAGCAAAACTATGTTCCATGAGTAACTGGAGATGCAGAGTGAGAAAGAAAGTTGGTGCAGCACAAAATGAGAGAGCAAATTGAGGAACTTTTCCAGGCTTTGCAGCCAGAGTAAAAGCAGATTGACTCATTCTTGTATTACAGGCTTCTCCGGGGGCACTCATCGGCAAAATGCCAGTAACAAGTTTCTTCTTGAAACCCTGGTCACGACATAAAGAAAGACAATCATCGCCACTAAACTAAAGGGAATCATCAAATTACCGAATTACACTCGCTAGCTATGACATAACTAGTTAATAAACAAAATAAGTTCCTCTCTCTATCGACCACCGAAAACATAAAGATTATAAACAATGAAGAAAATAGAAAATGGAGCATCTGGATGAATCCGATTCCACTGACCTTGCAGAAACACATCAAATGTTAAAATACTCCCTCCCTCCACACATAGATGTCCACTTGTGAATTGGCAGAATAGTCAGTACGAGAGTTGAGATCTGGTATTTAGGAATTTTTACAGTTTTATCCCCATAACTAATAGTTGAGTTGGTGAGATCCACATCATTAATTCAGGAACATCTCAGAAAACGAATTGTTATTTTAGAAAGTAAAATACTCCATATATATGGACATTCCCAGAGGAAATAAATAATTCAGTTCTGAAACCTTCATGTCAAGATTGGAAGAAGCAAATGTGCTAGTAAAAGCAAGAGTATACCTCACTGGAGGAGAGTTTTAAACCCGCACGTTGTTTGCATTGCCGAATACTCCAACATTCAAGTTCCTTTATGTTGTCAAATGTGCACTCCGAGAGTGGTAGTTGTTTAACAAGAAGACAGTGCTGCAGAATCTTAGACTCCAGGTGAAGCCACTTAGAATTTTGTAGTCTGGAGAAACAGTAAAACGCAAATACATGCTGCTTCCTTAGATCATGAACACTAGAAAGTTGGAACCTTATCGAGGTCACTGGTAATTTCATGTCGCCATCCCAGCTTTCATTAGATTCACTGAAGCCAATCAAGATTAGGAAGACAAAGGCTACAGCCTGCTTCAAACAGCCTTCAAATAGGAGAAATCTCAATCCAAGATTACTGTCGATCAAAAGTATCTCTAGTATAACAGCCGCAGAGGTAGTCACCAGCACCCCATATTGAAGCATAAATATGTCATGCAGCAGCCACAAAACCTCTGTTCCACGTGAAAACTCCAGACATGGCAATACAGGTAGGCGTATCTCGAATGTGAACTGTTTAGACTCCAACAACACATCATTTAATCTTAATTTTCCTTTATCATCAAAAGACCACAATTGCTCAGAGTCCACACAACCATTATAAAACTTGCCCTCCTTATTAGTCGGAAAGCTAATCATAACAGGGTCAGGAGGACTAACTATCTGTGGAGTAATATCACATGCTTTGATATCTTTAGACACAAAACTACCTCCTTCATTTCTCTTATGATACTTCTTCCTGACATAAACCACATGTTTGACACGTTGGGAGCTGCTGGCAGCTCCCTGCAGAGTTTCACCATCTGTTCCACGAGCAGCTATGTTATCCACTGATGTAGACTCATAATCTGACTTATTTCTAGTTATCTTTGAGTCAGCCACATCGCTATTCGAGTTGTCAGCTCTCTCAGATGACAAGGAAGAGCCCAATGGCATGTGCTGTTGCGAAGTCCTCTGTCTTTTCGAAGATTTGACGCGTTGAGATTGACTAGCTAGCCATGATGCTATGGGCTCCAAATCAAGATGGTTCCCTGTGCAGCTGTCATCATCTGCCGGTTGAACTGTTTGTCCTTTGTGTAAATCTTTGCCCCTTGTAGATCTTTTTCTAGATTTCGTTTTGCCAGGAAACTCACTGGGGAGAAGCAAGAGTTTGAACTTCTCTTCTTGAAGATTGACCCATTCCTCATCTCGATCATCATACTTTATATGATGAAGCTTACTTTCAGAGTGATAGTCATTCACAAGGCCATAATACCAACTCTCATCCAGTGGCCAGAAGATTTTAATTCTCCGGTTCAAAACCCAGTATGGTTCCAGGTCTCTGGGACGAATTTCATAGAAATGACGGCGTTTCCTAGACATGCCCTTGCCTTTATCTTCTCTTCTGGGTCTCAGAGTTCTGCTCCTATCATAAGCAGCTGCAGACTCCCCACCCAATGAGTGAGGCTGTCGCCTCAAAGTATCACGAGCAGATGAAACCTGAAAAGAGAATCCATCAGCAGTCTGAGATACTGAAGATTTTCTCATTGCTGAGAAACCAGTACAGCTTGGATCAAATCGAGATGAGAGCATTCTTGCAGCATTCTGTTCGAGGTTCTCCTCATCATACTCATCATCCTCTAGGAAGTCAATGAAGAGACTACCCGAGACTGAACTACCCACAGAGGGCTCAGATTTTTTCATTGAGGCTTCGCTGCCATCTACACCACCTACTAAATCCTTTTTCTTCCTGCTCTTAATCTGCCGCTTTTTGGGCGACATATCTCCATTATTTACAACTACATTGTATTCTTTCACTGTGTGTTGAACTGAACCTGATCGACCATTTCTATATTCCTTAACTTCATCTCCCGCCTTCCGCTTTAATTTCACATTGGAACTACTAGAGTTTACAGTGGATTTTGAATCTGCTTTCTGCCTTGATTTTGACTTTGAACCACTGAATTTTCCCACAGATTTTGAATTTAAAGCACCATTATCATCGGTGGAAAGGGTAACTAACCGAACCAATCGGTCGCTGGGGCCAGCCTCACTGCTGGCACCAGCCTCATCCTCAGATTTAATAACTTCATCTTTAAATGCTCCTCCACCATCAACAGAATTAGGAAGTTTCAACGACGCAGAAACTTGATCACTCACCAATTTTTTCCATCCCAGTGAACCTCGCGGACGCTTTGGAATATTAAAAGTATTTCCGGTGTCACCCAAAGTTAACGAGACGCCATGCAACCCTTTACTCCTTCCACTTGATTTTTGACCAAAACCTAGCTTCGATTTCACACCATTTACATCTTCCTTCCTACTTTTCTTAGCATCAGGTTCAAAACAACTCAAAGGGGCCTCCTTTCTACTCTTCCTCTTCTTCTCCTTAACATCTTCATGGTCCTTTTGGCCAGAAACTTTCTTCTTACTCTCTCCCAGTTTAGAAACCCTCGATTCATAAAGGCTCTCAATATCCAAACAACGGTTTCTCTTAGGAATTTCAACACCACCAGACTTCTTTGTGCTACTTTCCATCAACAAATCCTCAATCCAATCACCCCAACACAATCCCCCTTATTTTCATGTCCCATCCAGATCTGCCACCACAAGTCCACACCATAAACAACAAGTAACCATAAAAAAATCCAACCAAACTATCATCAATTTTACCAAAAGGACACTGATTCCTCAAAACAAAGCCGATCAAATAACAAAAAATCAACAAAAAGTAGGAAAACAAACGCCTACACACATAAATCACACATGCAAGTATGTCTTCCGATTATATACATACACAAACTATACCTCTAACAGAATTTATAGCGACCACGTCATTGCAGTGGAGATCGAGCAGGAGAAGTGTTTTAATTTGAGAGAAACTGGAAGGAAGGGAAAAGAGAGAAATTGAGCTCTGATTTGAAGCCCTAATTTGATTCACTGTTCCTTTTCCTATTTTTTATTTTTGGGAAAAACTTTTCACTATTTCTTTTTTTCTTTCCCCCTTTTTTTCCTCTAGAGAGAGAAAAGGGTAATGCTTAGGGTTTGTTTGGTGTGAGGGGAAAAATGGAGGTAAAGGGGCGAATTTGTGCATTTTAGGTAAAAATAATCGTCCCACGTGGCAGATACACCGCCGTTGGATTTTATCATTCGCTGCAATAGATTTGAGGTTAGGTGGTTGGAGCCCTAACAGAATTAAATAGACATCGAGCGTGTAGAATTGGATTGTCCACGTGGATGACTAGATTTGAGGGCTTTTGTTCCGAAATTGCTCGATTATTAAACTCCTAATGTGGTTTCTAGAAAAAAGGATTAAAATGAAATTAACAATTTTTGAAATAATGATTAACCCTAAAAGACCAGGTTATTACAGAATCACCATAGCGCGTTCAGAATGAAACTAACCAATTTTGATTAGTAGAACCAAGTGCTGTGAGTAGGAAAACCTTGCAACTCGCTTCCCGGTGCTGACAAATTATGTCGGTTGGATTTGGATTTTCCCAAATGTCTGACGACATGGTAGAGAGTGCATTCACGAATGTGAGGTGGTAGTGTAGGTCAGTGGAAATACAAGCAAAGAGCCCAAAGAAAATGAACAAAGAAAAGGAAAATTCAAAATAACTTACGTTAGAAAAGATAATATTGCAAATTTTGATTCCAAAGTATATGATAGTCCGTAATATTTGTTATATTTCATGAAATAGTTAATATTAATTTTATATTTTAAAAAATATTATAAATTGGACTCAAACGTTGCATATTTTTTGAAGTGAGATTTTGTAATATTTTTTTAAAATATGGAACTAACTTTGCAATATTTTTTTAAAGAGTGAGATTAAATATAACGGTTGGAATAATTTTACAATATTTTTCTAAAGTGTGGAACTAATATGGCTATTTCAAAAAGTATAAAACGAATATTACAAGCCACCTTATATTTTGGGATTGAAATTAATATTTTTCTCAACTAGTTGTCATTGCATTATGTTCTCACAAGTATATAGAAAAAAAAGAATCATGATATGAAATGAAGAAAAAATATAATTTATAATCGTAATATTATCAAAAAAACATATTGAAATTAAGAATAAATGAATTAAAAAATAAATTTACGTATTGAAGAGTTGATATGACATAAAATTTAACAGATAACTGAAGTTCAGAAAATGTATGGCCGATAATTTTTTAAAATTGGATGATCATAATTCCGATTGTCTTTCCTCATAAATTTATTAAAATATTTCAGTGAAAATCCAACATTAATAACGATATTACTAGTAGGATAGGGGAACTGTATATATACACATGATATGTGAAATTATTTGTAAAGGTGCATTAAAAGTATGCTTAGCTCAAGAGGAAAACTAGCTCCTCGCGTAATTGGTCCAACAATAAAACCTAATCGTACTTGTGAAACACACTGCTCCTTTGTCTCTCCTAATTCCTGAAATTCATTAGCTAAAGATTTAAACAAGTTACTTCTGTTTATGGACGTTGACGATCAACTAATTTGCCGGACAGAAATGTCTCTGATACTATATGAACCAGCTTCAATTGACCGCAGAATTTGGAGGCTTTTAATCTAGAAGAAGAAAACTCGTAAAACATTCATAGACATACCTAACACCAGAGACAATCAGCCATTTGAACCAATAAAAGCACAACAAAATTAGTCCCGACATAACTATAAAATATGGAAGTAAGATGGGCTTGTCTATTGAGAACTCCTATTGACCAGAAAGACAAAAAACAATGAACCCCACATCGACAATAACGTTTCAAGTACTGGTCTTAACCTAAGAAGCCCCAATATTGGATGCCTTGTTCAGGATAACACCTTCATATTTCACCTGGAACCACTTCATTGCATCCTCCTTTGTGACCCTGTGCTGGATTCCAACACGAGACTTGCACCTACGACGA
Source organism: Sesamum indicum (assembly GCF_000512975.1). Classification (NCBI taxonomy): domain Eukaryota; kingdom Viridiplantae; phylum Streptophyta; class Magnoliopsida; order Lamiales; family Pedaliaceae; genus Sesamum; species Sesamum indicum. Next base: position 17,472,530 of record NC_026150.1, read on the forward strand.
CGGCCAACACGATAACCAGGGCGTTCCAAGACAACATAGAAGTCCATACCATAAATACCAGTTGAAGGGTCATACCTAGAAAAGAAATATTGAATGAAAATGAGTCTAAGGAATTTCGGTAGTAAACAATCCATTTGAAGATAATAACATTATAAGAAGCGACAAAATGAAGAGCGGCTAATATCTCACCCTTACAGGCATTTTAACAATACATCAGATTATAACCTGAACCTAGAAACCACAGCATCTACTTTTCTCCATAACAAAGTTCCGTAAGTCAATCATGAATTAGGCACACAATGTCTAGCTCGCTAGAACCACCTAGCACAAAATCAATAACTAAAATACTTATCCAAGTAAAGTTTTTTCCGTAAGTTTCCATAGGTCATACATTCATGATATTTATATACTAAGTATAATAAACATATGGATTATAAGAAGTGTGGAAAATAGGTACAGCATAACAAAAAAGGAATAAACAAAATTGAGGCCAGGACACATATGCTTACTTGATTCCAAGATCAATGTGTTCCTGAATACCAAAACCAAAACAGCCAGTCTCACTGAAATTCCGTCTCAACAGTTCATATTCCTTGACCTTCAAGCCACTCTCAAGGAGTTGCATCGCCTTTTCACCTCTGACCGTGACATAGCAAGCAATTTTTTCATTACGTCTGATCCCAAAAGACCGCACGGTGTATCTTGCTGTAACCATGACAGAGTACCATATCAATTTGATATATTTACTTATAGTTCATACCGCTACTCTGCTCTATTTAAGTTAGTAGGCGCAACAAGATACAATCAAAGAATGAAAACAACATATTCATGTATTACCTAAATTTCTTGAATAAATGTAATTTGGAGAGAGACATGTACAAGAAAAATTGCTTAACCCCAATCTTATCTCGGAGCCTTGAACAGTTTTTTCGAGCTTGGTGAATTACATATTAGTCCCACCACTCAAAATTCTGAAAGATATTTGAGAACTGTACTCTGATTTCTCCAATGATATGCTTCGAGAGCCTTATAATAAAGATACAAAGTTACAAAAAAGTGGTTCAATATCTGATTTGGAACAAAAAGTGGTCAAAAGCCAGGGAGCTAAGGGGTCAACTTAACCCAATAATCTTCCAAGTCAAGTCCAATTTCAACAGTTTGGAGCTTAAAGAGAAGAAAGATGTACTTTGCATAATGAAATAATTTGAAGAATGACAGAACAGTAAACCAATGAATCATTGAATTACATCGAAGGGAATAGAACAACACAGCGGTATTAAACAGTTCTTTTCACGATATGACTGTAAACTAACATATACATATATAGATAAATAGAGTGCAATATGCATTCTTAAGTACCAGAAAAACCAACTTTAACATCAAGAATTTCATTTCTCCTGTTTTAACTACAAAACAAATCAAAGTAACAAGACGTCCAAAATAGATTTTCTTAAATTTACCCTTGGAGAAAACAGGAGTTTGGCCACTGAGTTGCTCCAACACCTGGAGAAAATCAAAACATTGGAAAGGGAAAAAAATTTAAAAAAAAATGATAAAACGATTCAGAACGAGAGCTAGACCATAATGGCGGCGATGCAACGTACCTTAGCAGCTCTCGTGAGACGATCTCCACTTTCACCAACTGAAATGTTGAGAACGAGCTTCTGCACTTTGATCTCTCTCATAGGATTCGATAACTTCTTCTCTGAAGCCTACACTCCAAACAAGTGCAGAATTAGCAATCGCAGTCCAACAGTTATACAAGTTTTATTGCGTAAATACATATACGCGATAATACATTGACGTGAAAGTAAAAGGAGCGACACGAACCATGGCGACACGGTGGTTGGCGGTGAAGGCGCGGCAGCAGGAGGGGTTGTGGCAAGATGAGGTATAAATCCTAGTATGTAGTGAGAGTGGATGAGAGCTAGGGTTTTTCTTCGTTGGGTCTTAAACTCTATTGCTTCGTTAATGGGCCTTAATGGGCTCCATAATTTTGTATAACGAGTTTCGGCCCATTATTAATTCAGTGGCCCAATACCCAACCTACATATGTTTATTTATAATATCTATATTTTCATACTAATATAAAAAAAAAACTCTCTACACACGAATAGCTGTTAATAATACAACGATACTATTTTTTTGTAGAGTCAAAAATAACCTTAAACTGATAAAATAATAACTTATTCAAATTATTAAACTTTACATTAATTGGTAAATTATTTTTTTCCTTTTCTTTCTATTTTAAATGTAATGTATTGATTTATATATTTTACTCTTATTTATAACACATTTTAAAATATAAAAAATTATTTATTATATACAGAAAAAAATGACGTAACGCAATACCTAGAGAAAAACCATAAAAAATTATTTATTATATACAGAAAAAAATGACGTAACGCAATACCTAGTATGAAGAAAAACCATCCACACTCACAAACAATAGTTAGTAACACCGCCGCATCATTTTCTTAAATATGCCAATTATACTCATAATTAGGTCATTCTAAAAATTAATTGTATTACTTTTTTCTTTTTATTGTGTCGATAATACTTTTAAGTTGGCTTTTTTTTAATATATTTTATTAGTTTATATATTTTATATTTATTTATAATATATTTTAAAATATAAAATATTATATGACAATGTGCTAAAATGATTAGTAAATTATAACACATCTCATTGCACATTTGGCCTTGATTTTGATTCAATACCTCAGTCAGTTATCATGAGTCTGGCACAATTCTGGATTGACAATTTTAATCATTAATTTATCATAATATCAGTCCCTTACAATTTTTTTTTTCAATCAAAATATATTGTAAAAAAAACATTTGTTGCACGTGGCAATGACATATTTTTTTCCAACAACACATGTTGACCAAAATAATTTAGGGATGATCAAATTTGTTAACCAATAACCAAAATGCGCAAAGACTTGTGACCAAATGTGTAAAATTAAAATCAACTATATAAAATATAAATTACATGACTAAATTTATATTTACTATAAATACATGATTAAATGTGTCATATTTCCATATTAATTGTAAAATAACACTAATGTGTATTATAAGTTTTATAATTTTATTTGAGTAAATTTGATTTTCTCCTCCAAATTATGTTATTTTTATACTATGCCACCTGATATATATTATTAATTTGCATTTTGCTATATATGATTGTTTTTTGATTAATTTTTATGTAGTACTATATATGTGATACTTAATAGCAATATACTAATAAAATATCATATGTGCAAGTATTTGATGTTTTTAAATAGTTATGTACGACAAATTATAAATTTTGCAAATCAAAATCATAAGTTGAAGAAATAAACAAAACAAACTGTATAAATGACAAAAAAATTTATCCATTAAAAAAAATACATAATTTACCCATTTATTTTACAAAATATTGTAATTACTTATTTTTTTTAAAGAAATATAACACCTTATAAAATTTATGAATTTATAAAAAAATATTTTATTAACTCTGTATTTTCATCATTAGCATTATAAAACAAAACAAGAAGATATGAACTATGTTTGGATTTGTAGCTTTCCATTTTTTGAGACAAGATAAAACACACTTAATATTTGTTTTTTGTGTTTTTAAACCTTATCTGCGTATTTTTCTGTTTTTCAACTTTCTATATATAATATATATACATAATATAAAACAAACATGATTTGACATGAACAGTAATTTTTATTTCCAAAAAATACAACATTAAACATAAAAAATTTATATATATACATATTTATATAAAAAAATATATGATTTGATAATGAATAGTGATTTTTGTCTCCTAAATCTCAACATCAAACCTACACCACTTATTTTAAAATATTTTAAATTACCCCAAAACAAAAATTCAAACATTTCATTTATTTTCAATCGCCCACTTACTTATTTCTATTTTTCTCTCTTTATTTTTAAAATACAAAATAAAATAATTAAAATTCAAATCCAAACACAATGGAGTTATCCATCAAGGAAATTATGGACAGGAAACAGATAATATAAAACGGCAAAAACATTATATAGAGCTCCATATAAAAGCGGAAAATTAGTAATACGCCCGCAAAAAAAAAAAAGAAATTACACAATTTCCAGTTTAATCTTCATCCATCATTCTTCATTGATTTCTAGCATTTTTCTCGCAGATCTAGGGTTTCGCAATTTCCGGCCCCATTTCATTAATTCCAGGGTTTAAGATCGGGCGAAAATTCCCGATGTTCATGTTCCCCGATCTCTAATTTACTTGATACATCACTGGGCAGACAATTTTTTGGTTGTAAGCCTTTTATGTTATTGCTGTGTTGAGAATTCGATCTGGCAAAAATGTCGGTGAAGAGTGGGAATGCTTCGATTAGGGATCGGACGCAGGAGTTCTTAGGGATAGCGGAGAGGGTAAAGAAGTCAATTTCCTCGCAGAATGGTCCGACCAGCAGCGGATCCAAGCGGGAGGAGCCGCCACGGTCTGCGATGGCGATGCAATCCGAGTTCAACAGGAGGGCGTCGAAAATTGGCTTTGGGATTCACCAAACATCCCAGAAGCTATCTAAACTGGCAAAACGTGAGTAATTATATATTGTTTATTGAGCAATTTTTTTGTGGGTTCCTGGCTATATTTTTCCCGTAATGGGCTGTTTATTTGCTATCACACTGATCGGGGTATCGTCAAAGAGGTTTTCCTGACGGAATCATTACGAGATTTAAGAAGTGACCTATTTCATATTGACTGAATTGCATGTATCTGGCTATTATTTGTTCCTGCGGTTGGGTTTTTTGTTGTAATTCGCTAGCAGACATCGTGAATTGAATTAAAGATTCTTATATTGCAGAACCAAGCTACACAATTTTGTTAGGTGTATATTGAGCAATGTGTTGTCTTATTTAATTGTTTTTGAGGGATTTGTGGGAATTGCCTATGGGTGTAGTTTGTCATAATTTTACTTAATTGTATGAGGCTGAATATGCGGATCCTTTGTTAATTGACTTTGATTTGCCCTTATTTTGAAACTTTAGGACACATGAATCTTATGCTGTTGCTGTAGTTCAAAAGTTTGTTGATGGTTGAGCGATCAAACTGTAAAGTGTTCATCCTCTTTCTGCTGGAAGAATGCTGTGGTCTTGTGGACAAAAATCTTTTTAAGAATTAGGGGTTAGCTTTATGGACTGATCTGTTTTGCACAATAAACTAGTAATAAGTCTGTTATTTTTCCAAATATTGATATCCACTGGTTTGCGCCTATGGTTTATCATTAAGAGTGGCATGGTCAAATTAATGTCTTCTGCTTTCTATTGCAGTTGCAAAGAGGACTTCAGTTTTTGATGATCCTACAATGGAAATTCAGGAACTCACTGCAGTTATCAAGCAAGATATAACTGCTCTTAATTCTGCTGTAGTTGATCTACAGTATCTATGCAATTCACGCAATGAAAGTGGAAATATATCCAGTGACACCACCACCCATTCTACTACAGTTGTTGATGATTTGAAGAATCGTCTGATGAGCACTACAAAAGAGTTCAAGGAAGTTTTGACTATGCGAACAGAGGTAACCTATTAATATATTGCATCATCTCCAATTTGATGCAACTCCTTTTATATGTCTGTACTATTGACTAACTCAATCTGCATGCTGTTTCTTTCATCAGAATTTGAAGGTTCATGAAAACAGAAGACAATTGTTTTCTTCTTCGGCTTCTCAGAATCCTTCAAATCCTTTCGTTCGCCAGCGTCCTTTAGCTGCAAAGTCTGCTGCCAGCAACTCAGCTGCACCTCCTCTTCCATGGGCTAACGGTGCACAGTCTTCGTCCCAATTATTCCGCAAGTAAGCACACATACGAATGTTTTTAAGTCGGTTGCTATCTCCACGCCTTCCATTTCAAAGGAATGTTTGACCCATTTCTTTTTCTTTGTTTCCTATACTTAGAAGTAAACAATGCTGGTTTGATTTTTGTATTAATAGTTAAATAGTTTCTGAAAAGACTTGAATGTAGCATCCAGTCAAGTACTTCATGGAACATCTATGAACAAAACAGCCTGAATTGAACTGAATTGCCAAGATGTCAACAGATAAATTTGCTAGCAAAACTTATCTTCTATAACCCGTCTAACAGGAATCAGATGGATGGGGAGTCTCAGCCGTTGCTGCAGCAACAACAAAATCAACAGCAACAGCAAATGGTTCCATTACAGGACAGCTACATGCAGAGTAGAGCAGAGGCTCTTCAAAATGTGGAATCGACAATTCATGAGCTCAGCAATATCTTTAATCAGCTAGCTACACTGGTTTCTCAGCAAGGAGAGATTGCTATCAGGTTTGCTGTTTGCAATGGTTTTACTCATTATATACTGCGATTCTGGTAGTTAAACAACAAAGTATGGTGGTCTTGTGACCACTTAACATCAAGCAATTATTCTAGACCGTATGCAACTTCAACTTAACCCTGCTTTCTTTCTCATTATTTCTACTCTATGCTTCTTTTAATTTTCAATCAATGCTAAAATCACTAATGATTTGCAGGTTCAGCTTGTGCAATCATTGAGTTGCTTAGGATTACTGACATCTATGCTATGTTCAAATTTATTCATAGAAATCATTTTAGGTGGTGGAAACATTTAGTGTTGCTTCTCAAAGTTGGTTGCAATTGTTTCAATCATTTAATTTTATGTTCAATTTTATTGTCAAATACATTGCATTCTTTGTAGGGTTGATATGTATGTTGAATTTGAATTTGTCATGTTTTAATGATGCTTCAACTCCTGAAATAGTTTGTCCTCCCTTTGGAGGAGTAAGGTAATCAATAAGAAGCAGCAGGACAAGGCTTAGGAATATTTGATGCTGTCCTTTAATATTCAGTTTGAGTAAGATAAAGAGAATCTGTTAAGAACTATAGAAGCTGAGGCTTCAGTCCGATGGTGATGAATGATCTTCAAATGGTTGCCCTGAACTTCCATTTAACTAGATGTGTATCAACAACATAAGTTTTGACTTCTGATGTGTGAACTGGGGAAACTTGTTTGTTGAGGCTTTCCCTTGAAGTTGCGTCGGGATCATCTTGAATGATTTTATTTTGATACCACTGTTGATTATCCCAACACTTTGGAATTTGGTAGTACATAGATAACACTTGACTCCTGTTTTTCGAAATGTTCATTTCATTTTTCTCAGAGTGATTCTAAACATTGAGTAAACTGTTTTTCATAGGATTGACGAAAACATGGATGACACGCTGGCAAATGTGGAGGGAGCTCAAGGGGCCCTGCTCAAGTACCTCAATAGCATCTCGTCAAATCGGTGGCTGATGATCAAGATATTCTTTGTACTGATTTTCTTTCTCATGATATTCCTATTCTTTGTGGCGTAGTGAGAGACGGCGGTGCATTACCAAACAGCAAGAAAAATTCTTCATGTAATCTAGACAGGGTTAAGCATCTGTTGTAATTTTCCGGTCTTTCTTTTCGTAATATAATCTCTTTTGTATATCAGATGAGCAATTTTGCATGAGCACTTCCGCCGTTCCGAGCTTCTCATGCATTGTCATCATGTGGTAGGGTGGTTTCAATGAAAGGAAAATATTCGTGATAGAAAAAGGGTCGGAAACATATGATGGTAGAGGTACCTTTCTTGAACCCTTTGAAGAGTTGATTCCAGAAATAGAAGATAATCAAAGGTGATAGTTTCTATAGGTTCAGGAATTATGGGCTAACCACCAACTTAATTTTTATTAAATTTGGTGGGAGATTTTGGCGTCTAATGAGGGACAGACAGGTGGAAACAAGGGACAAACAATGTAAAAAATGGATGTGACCGAAGACGATGAACCCTTAGAGGCTTGACTTTATTCCTTTGGGTTTCCTGATGGATTCGGAGATCAGAGAAGCGAAAATTCAACAAGAATTTGTTATATACGATGCCATATTTCGTATTTCAGAAAACAATAGCGTTGCATCAAATCTTTCTTTTTTTTTATTATTTTCTTCTAATTTATTACGAAGACATCTTGTTTCATTTTCAGAAAGATTTAGGGTCAAATACAAATGAACAAATACCCTTTTATGAAAAAGAAAAATTTATATTTTAAAAAATAAAGTAAATTATCTGTATCGACAATTTAAATAGGAGTAATTTGTTTTATTTCCAATAGCATAAAGGGTAATTTACTAACTTTTTATTCTATACGGACTTTTTTTGTTAATTTCTTATATTATATGGGGTAAATTACAATTTTTCTTAAATTTTTATGATAAATTATATTGACATTCCTTGAAGTTTGATCTTATTATGCAGATACTCCATCATTTATAAAATTGTAGTACATCTCCTGAAAGTATCAGTTGTAATTATAAGTACATTCAATATTTAGTAGTTAACATTTTATGCAAACATACTGCATGTATCACTAACATCTCATAAAGAGTATATTTATAATTTTACAAATGATAAAAATATTTGCATAATTAAATTTAAATTCAAGAATGTTGACTTAATTTATCTTAAAGTTTAATGATAAATCATGAAAATGTTAAAATTGATGTTACCAACAACTTAAAATTCACAAATTTGAGCTTTGATCTAAATCAAAATACAGCATGAGAAGAAGAAATTAACTAATCCAAACAAAAACTGTGACGTGAAAATGGATAAGAAAATATCAATTTATTTATGTCAAATGATAGGTACTGTAAGTATTACCAAAAACTATTTGATTTGGGTCCAAAACTGTAAATAACCTAAAGTACAAGGTCCAGCAAATGCGAACAAACCACAAGTATATAAATTGTAGCTCTCTCTCCCCGTTATCTGCACCACAACCCCAGCGGCCCACCCCTTCTTTCACCTGTCTCCATTTCCATTTCTCAGTAACACCAAACCCTCCCTCCCTCTCTCTCTCTCTACATACATCTCCTTTGTATCTATATGTGACGCATGTAAACTTACGTATATGTACGCACACCAAAAACCGCTGATACGCATACCTTTTTGTTCCGGGAACATTTCGCCTCTCTTTCTGGCTGTCTGAAACCCTAATTCTCTGTTAGCTCTAGGTTTCTTTAATCGTAGTCGCGAATTCGTCAACCGCTCGGAATTTAGGAAATTTTAAATCAGAACATTTTAACCTGGAAATAGATATCCAAGCTGCTTCACATAAGTTTTGTCGATTAAAAAAATTCTGAGAAAATCCCCTTATTTCTTGATTAATCTTGGATTTTCTGTTTTCAATTTGTATAATTACCTTTTTTGTTGTTTGTTGTTGCTTCCGACGGTTTTTGGTAATATTTTCAGAAAATCGGCAATAATAAATAATTGTCATAACTGGGCTTGGAATTTGGTTGAGATTTTCCAAATCTTGCGTGTTCATCTAGGGGATTTTTTGATTTACGGATAACAGAAAATGGTTGGAGGTGGAAATAGGAGGGATGAGGGATCGTTTATGGTGAGCGACAACAACGTCTTTGCAGCTCTAGGAAGTTTGAGGAAGAAGAAGAAGTCTGACAAAGAGAAGGGCTCTTCTAAGGGAAGTAAAAGCGCGCCTAAAACTTCTGCTGCTGGGAAATCTAAGGGAGCTGAGGAGGAGAAGCAGGTGTTCTGGGCTCCGGCACCTTTGACAGTGAAATCTTGGGCCGATGTGGATGATGAGGATGATGATGATTATTATGCCACCACTGCTCCTCCTCAGGCGATATGGGGTGGTTCTGGTTTGAATAAAGCAGAGGAGACGAAGAAACCTGATCCTGTGGAGGTATAAGGAATGAGATTTATGACACATTATGTGGTCATTGGATGTGGATGAATTTAATGAATTTTTGTTTCTGATTATTGACCGATGGTGTCTGTTATTGCTTGATTGATTCGGTTTGGTTTAGTGATTAAATGCCATTACCTTATGGTCTATGGAATAATGTGTTTGTTTGTTGAGGAATTCGGTTTGTTATTCATTTTGCACATTTATGATGCTTAATGATCCAATCATTTGCTAGGTCTTGCTTCATTGTTCCTTTCGTGCTGTGTCACATTTGTCCTTTACATGTAAAATTTGCATTTGTCATTCTATACTTAAGCATGACCACTTCTTTATGCTTAATGAATTTTACTGGATATTGGCTTTTCTCTGTTGGAGGTGTTTATTGGTAGTTCTTTTGTGCTAAAATTGTCTTTTTATAGTTAAGTTCTTATTTAGTTTTTAAGTGAATGATTCGCATGATAAACAATATGCACCAGTTACATAATTGCTTTGCTAAAAAGTTGTTCTGAAGGACTTTCATTGGAAGGAAACTGGGGTTAATTGTTGTTTTATCAGTTATATGATAAAAATGAATTTTAAATTAACCGATTGTTTATTTTTCCTTTTCTGATTCTTCAGGTGTGTGTCATTGTTGTTTTTACAATTAAGTTCTTGCTATCAAAGTCAATTATGTACAGTTTTTAATGTGTCCCAGCTATTTATATTTTAGTTGAAATTGCCTTTTAAGGATTATCCTGTCAAGCCCATTTTGTGCACCTTTCTTTTCATGTGTGCAAGTGTCTTAATGTTGCTTTACCCCGAAACTTGGGACGAACATTCTGCATGCTGCAATTTGATGGTCATTTTGAAATTTATGCTGTTCACTTTTGTGCTTTTCTTATCAAAAGTGAAAAGTCATCATTGTCTTATTAAAACAAAGATTGTTGTCCTGGGGTCTCCATGTAGCATTTGTACAACATTATGCACCACCAACTGCTAAGAATCTCCTTTTCCTTACTGAATTGGTAGTGTTAGGACATGTCATATACTTGATCTGGTATGTACCTAATGTTCCCACACTTTCCGTCTGCTGTTTGCATAGTTACTGAAGAAATGTAACAAAAGTTGCTGCATTCAGTACATCTTATCATGTTATAGTGTTGAAGGGATTGTATTATATCTATTGTCTCTCCCATTGAGCATTTCAATGTTTTGTTATTTGTATGTATTGGTGCCTTTATTTCCTTTAATTGATGCATGTATGTTATGGTTTTGTGATTTGGGGATGTTTGAGAAGATTGTCAAGTTGATTTCCAGAATAACTTAAAGTTTGGAAGATGAAATTCAGGTTAGCTCTCATATAAGTCATTGTTTGGTGCGCCTTGTTTCATAGTAGTCAATGGCGCGCGCCATACGGCGCCCATGGCGCACGCCTTCAGAATGGCGCTGCCCAGGCGCGCGCCAGGTGCGCGATGCAAGAAAGGCCTGGGCGACCTGGGTTTTGGCTGGGCTGCCCAGGCCCATGAATTTAAAAAAAATTTAAGTTAATAAACCCTAATTTCCTAAATATAAACCCTAAAAAAAATTAACTTAATAAACCCTAATTTCCTAAGTTAATTTTTGGCGTGTACAACAGTACAAGCTCTAATTATGCCGATTGAATCTTTGAAATTGATGTGATTTTATTAATCTTTGAGTGCTTTAATTGTTCTGTTAGTGGTTTTTTTTTGGGATGATTTAATTATATGAAGTTTTGTTAAGTTCAATTTGTTGGTTTATATGTCTTATTTAACTCCTTGTACATTAATCTAATCAAAATAATACTAATTATATAAATATATAGATTATTTCTTATATTTGCGCCATCCTTTGAAAAGGCGCGCACTGCGCCGTGCGCCACTGACTACTATGCCTTGTTTGGACTACACAGTGTTGAGATGATTTCTTTAATGAAAAGCTTAAAGGTTTGGGCTTACACATGCATAACTTTTCTTTATGCATACAGAATGAGACAAGAGTAAATGCACGAGTTTTCTGTATGATCTAGAGAAACAAAGGCTTTTGGAAGCATAGTTCTTTCCATGTGGTCCCCTTCTTGCCCACTGCAAACCAGATATCTGTTATTCAACAATATCTGGTGCTCTGACGTACCACTAGTTTCCCTGTGTGTGTTTGCATGCTCATGTGTTGTTTGCGTCTGTCTGATTTTGCTAATTCCTTCCCCTATTCCAGACCACCCACACACGTCACATTTGATGTATCTAAAGTGTGTACCATATTTGTCAATAATCTCTGGCAAGCATGGTGATTGTCAATCCAAACGGGAGCTATAATTCAGCATATTGACTTCTCTTAGTCTTTTGAATTGTATCACCTCCTTTAGAGGGGTGTGGCTGTTGGTGTAGTACCAATTTTCCACTATATTTGCTTCTACTATCACTGCTGCTTTCTGCCAAGTGTTTGTAGATACATTTTGCTGATGTAGAGATGATAAGCCATTTCTTTTTAGGGGATCTTTTATGCATTTTTGACTGATAGCACTGCGAGGATGCAATCACTGGTCCTAAGATGACTTCTGGTGTAAATTGTGTCATGGAGGCTCCTTTCGATTCACAATGTCATCCAATCACTAATCTGATGTTGAGATGAAATGTCTGAATTGTATTTGTGACATGTTGTGGTTTTCCATCCAAATTGCAGGAAAGTGAAAGTGAAGATGAGCTCCTTGATGAAGGTGATGATGATGTGGAAGAGGAGCCTGATCATGAAACGGAGGTCCAAGAACAACCTGAGCAGGTGATCAAAAAGCCTGTAGAAGTTTCTCCAGCACCTAAAGACACAGAAAGACAGCTTTCCAAGAAGGAAAGAAGGAAAAAGGAGCTTGCTGAACTAGAGGCCATTTTAGCTGATTTTGGAGTTAACTCAAAAGAGAAAGCTGAAGATGAGTCATCTGGTAACTGTTTTTCTTCTCCCTTCTATTAAATTGCTCCTTTTATCTTACCCTGGAGATAGTTCTTTTAGATAAATCTATCCTATCTGGGTATGAGTACCATATCTTTACTTGCTGTTTCTTCATTATGTTATTTGGTATGCTTTATAGGAGTTTTGTTGAAATTATGAAAATATTGCAGGCTGTAGTCGGTTTAATCAGTGGTTGATAAGGCATGTTGAGTGAATCTTAGCATTGTAAAAGTAGCGCAACTGAAAACTTTGAACTGAGGGACTTATTTTTATTCACTTACAGGGGTCACCAAAGACCAGAAAGAGGAACAACTCAATGGAGATGCAGAGAAGAAGGAAAATGCTCCTGCGGAATCTAAAAGTGCAAAGAAGAAGAAGAAGAAGGATAAGGCTTCCCGAGAGGTGAAGGAACCTCAGGACAAACCCAATAGTTTAGATGTTCTTAATGAACAAGAGGAAACTGCTGGAATTGAACAGGTAGAGGAAGATGCATCTGCTGTTGATGTGAAAGAACGGCTCAAGAAGGTGGCGGCTGCTAAAAAAAAGAAATCTAACAAAGAGGTTGATGCTGCTGCAAGAGCTGCTGCTTTGGAGGCTGCAGCAAGGAGTGCCAAACTTGCTGCTGCCAAGAAGAAAGAGAAGAACCATTATAACCAGCAGCCAATGCGGTAAGAGAAGATTGTTGGAGCTTCATACATATGGAGACGGGTCTCATTGGTCAATAAACTTCGAGCTCCTTCCTTCAGTTTTTGTGATAGATGGGACTTTTTAACATAATGTTACATGTCCGAAACGGTTTTGGCTATCGAAAGCCTGTTTGATTTGGGACTCTCAACTTAGATCAGTTTGTAACATATCAGTACTTCTTGCTGTGTATCTACTCTTTCTCAAATCTTGATCGATGTCGTGGGGTGAGAGATTTTGGGACTTGTCTAGATACATCACCCTTGACAGCATTTCCTCCAATGTTCATTGATCCAGTTGCATCTAAAATAAAGCCTTTTTTTGCATTTATAATAGATGTTATTTGTCACAGTGTAGCGACAGTTTCCATGTGATTGATGTTTTGGGTTAGTGTTTTAGATTCAACTAACGTTATATGTTGATATCTAACTGAAGGTGAGATAGCAACTGGACTTCGTATAAGGCCCACAGCAAGTGTAATGGACTTAGCATGATCGCCCGGTATTAATCGATGGTCTGGGCCCAATCATTATCACATTCCATCGAGTTAATTATCAGTGATGTTTATGATTTACTTTATTTATTCAATAAGTTGAAATTATAAAAAATATAAGCTAAATTACTATGGGTTTCTTTTAAAATAATTATAGATATTTTTTTATTATTTAAAAATTATAAATAATTTCTAAAATTAACTACTGGCTAACAAATAACTGCCATAATAGAGAATAAAAGGTTTAACTTTCGCAATGGATTATTATGAGAAGTATTTGTTATAGTGTATTTATAAATTTTCAAATAATGAGAAAATATTTATAATTATAATAAATTTAAGAGGAATTCGTTGTAATTTATACTTATAATTACTTTTTCAGTGAAGGAGAAGAAAAATAGAAAAGGAAGTCTACAGAAATTTAATTTCAGTTTCTTTTATTTTATTTAATTCCTCATCAACTTGAAAGAGATCTATTCAATCTCTTCTATTCTCTTTGCGGGAAAAGTTTCTTTCCTCTTTTTTATTTTTTTTCCCCCATTTTTTATGGTTGATCCACATTCTTCGCGTGTCTCCTCCATGGATCATGAGGCTATGATTGTCATTACGCATCGTTACGCCACTGGTATTTTGGTCAACCACTATCAATCTTTCCTTTTCTCTTTTCTTTCTCCATTAGAAGTCGAAGTAAAATTCAATTCGCCAAGCAATCTCCGAAGACTCGTAACATTCGCGTAGGCACATAGACCAACGCTTTTCTGTTCATCATAATGTCGTTTTCGTGTTGAATGGTGTATTCGTCATTGCGTACAGGTTAGTATGCTTTTATAACAGATGGACGCACAAACTAAGAGAACAAGAAAGCACATATGCTTGTGGTCATGGTGTGATTCATAGTTATAGAGATGTGCAGTATTATCCTTTCTTTATGTCTCAATCTGGGTTTTCTAGATATTTGTGTTCTTGAGCTGTCGTGAAGTGTTGGGGAGCTGCAGGGTGACGGGGTTCTAGACATTTTACTCGGGCTTGCTTATTGTAGAAAGAGTTTCCAGATTTTGGATTTTGAAAGGTGGGTTTTAAGTTGAGTTGCCACGGATAATTTCTTGTGTCCATTTATATTTGATATGATAGCAGGAAGGTAAAGTGATTTTTTTTGAGTGTGTATGGACGTGTTGGAAGAATCCAAGAGTAATATTGTGGGGGGGCTGAAATTTAGTTTTGAGTTGGCTTCTTTGTGTTAATTTGTACTCTTGAGGAAACTTGTTGATGTGCTTTTGAGGATTTCTGGTCCTATTCCTTGTAATATCCATCCCTGCTTAATGAAATTTATTTTTAATATATATAACAAGTTGTTTATACTCTGGCATTTTTACAATTAAAAAAGTGTGTTTGGTTATTAATGATGGAAATTTTGACTTGGAAAGATTCTTTAATGGGTTTCTTTCACATGATTTTCAGGTTTAGATTGCTCTTGTGCTGGCTTTGAATTGTAACATTCTTAGTTTAAAGTTTTGGTTGGGTCGGGGGACTAAGGGCATGCTCTTGGTCCCCTGTAAATGAGTTGCAAAACAAGTTGAGTGCATTAATTGGAGATAATGAGTGTTGAACTTCACAGTCCATTTCTTGGGGCCCCACTTAAGTGCACTGTTTTTGGAAGAAGAAAAAGGGGCGAGAATGCTTACCTCAGGGGAGTTAAATTAAAACCCTCCAAAAAGGGTTCGGATTTTCTATCATGTAAATGTGCAAAGAAGCATGAATGGATCTTCCATGGCAACAAATTTATGCACTTCTGCGAGAAAAATGTTGAGTTATTATGGAAGAAGCTGGAACTCCGGAGTGGTTGGATGATCAATTCTGTCAAAGAGCCCATTGTACGCAGCAAGACTTTGGTCAAATATATGACTCCAGTATGGGAAGAGGGGTTATTTCTCTTCAGGTGCTCTGTCTTTTGTACCGTGATATCTGGGGTGTGTTTATTGGTTTGGTATGGGCAGTCAAAAGCAAAAGTTTATATTGAAGTCAATCTCTTGCCTTCCATTTGTACACTACTGAGTGGTCATATTCAGCGAGAACTTGATTTTGGTAAGGTTCGAAGAATTTCACCTTTAAGCATTACATTGGAGTCTTGCTCAATTGGGCCTCACAGTGAAGAGTTCTCTTGTGGCGAGGTTCCAACTATCAAGCTACGAATTCGTCCTTTTGCCAGCCTGAGGAGGGGAAAAGTTGTGATTGATGCTGTTTTGTCCAACCCAAGTTTGTTGGTAGCACAAAAAAAGAGCTACACTTGGTTGGGGATACCCTATTCAGAAGGCATTCCCCAGAGGCACTTGTCCACTGAAGAAGGAATTGATTATCGTACAAGAACTCGGAGAATATCAAGGGAGGAAGGCTGCTAGAGAATCTGCTGAAAAAGGTTATGTCATTTCTGAGTGCAACTGTGTTCTGCCTGATCATTTGAAGGAGAGTACGAGTCTCCCCACAAGGTTGGGAACTCCTGACCCATTCCATTATATGGACCAGAAAGTGCAATGGGGAGATCATCATTGCATGGATGCTGGTGCAGAGTATGATTTGAAGCATGCAGATTTAGAGAGATCATTTGGTGCAAAAATTTCCTCTGCAGAAAGTAGCATGTGGTCCAGAATTATGCTAGGGTCTAAGAGGCATAAGTTCAAGAGGAAGAACAATGGAAGAGATTCATCTATGGTAGGCATTGCTTCTAAAAGAAGACTTCTTGAGCGTAGTGCATCTGCAGCTCATTTATATTTCCAAGGGCAATGGCTGGGGAAGTCTAGCAATTCTAGTAAGGGTTCTGCAGGATTTGATGCTCCGAACTTGGAGACTTCTCCAATGCAAAGCAGTGCTGATGCAGCCAGCTCCAACTCTGAAAGAGATGCAAGTGCTGATCATCAGGATGTGAAGGTTGATTATAATGTTGATGATAGAAAAATTGAAGTTACTGAGGGTGTATTGACAAACAAGGTGATCTTGGAGGTGGAGAACGAATCCAAAACTGACTCTAGTATCTTACACGATCCTTTTCTTTTTACTTTGGCTAGAATTACTAAATCTACCAACTTCAATAATAAATTTTCATCAGAAGGCAATGCTGTAGGACCGAGAGGCACCAGCACTGGTCCCACAAGTAGTCAATATCTGGAAGGTGATGATATCATTAACACAAATGCAAGGAATGAAACTATTAGATTGGTCGAGGAGGTGAAGAATGCTCATGATGATATTTTGGATAGTCAAGGTGTCCATGCCTCTAGTAGTTCTAGTCTGATGGAGCTTGAACCTTCAAGCTCGGTGAATCATTTGGAAAGTTTATCGCCCTCGAGCCCACAATCAGGTTTATCCTCTGCCTTTAAGAACTTCAGTGAGGCATTGTCTTGTTTACTTGTAAATCCTTTGCGAAGGCTGAAGTCTGAGATTGGTGTAGGAGTTGAGGATATATCCAAAGAACTAGTTGATGAGAGCGGTGAAGAAAATACTTCAGGCATAGATAAAATGATTCCTGTTGTCCTTGACTCTGTGCATTTTAAAGGTGGTACATTGATGCTGCTTGCATATGGTGATACAGAACCAAGGTAGTTTTACTGGTGGTACTGATAAGTTTCAATTTTATTCAGTTCTGGTACATCTGTAGGGTCTCTCCCTTGCTTTTCACGTCCTTGATCTGCTAGTTTGTCTCTGTTTCTTCTTTGTAGATTGAACATTGATGCTGATTACAAATACCTTAATGTTTCTGTAATATATGCTGCTTGGTTTTGCTTGTCAGAAACTATTCCTTTTTGTGAAAGCTTTCAAAGGTCTCAAGTTCCATCTACATAGTTGTCCTACTTGTGTTCTTCCATCAATATTACTTTCTCTGGAAAAGGATTTTGTGAACAACTATTTGATAGATAATTGTGTTTGCTGTGCTGAAATATGGATAATTCATGCATATGCATGTCTTATTTGAATAATTTTTCCTTTTATAGAGAAATGGAAGTTGCTACTGGACATGTGAAGTTTCAAAATCACTATGGACGTGTCCATGTGCAGCTTAGTGGAAACTGTAAGATGTGGAGATCAGGGATGATTTCTGAAGATGGTGGGTGGTTGTCCTCGGATGTTTATGTTGATATCATCGAGCAGAAATGGCATGCGAATTTGAAAATATCAAATCTCTTTGTCCCGGTAAAGTACATGGAGAACGTCAACAGTTTTCTTCATTTGTAAGCCACATATGCTTTCTCCAACTTAATTTAGATATGCTTAAGATTCTATTTCTTTCTTTTATAGCTTTTTGAGAGGATTGTAGACCTTCCAATTACATGGTCTAAAGGAAGAGCTAGTGGCGAGGTACCTCTCTTACTTCATAGTTTTCCTGCAAAATGCATGCACTTACATGAGATGGGTCTTTCCACTGCAATTGAGAGTGATCTTGCAAGTTGAAAACTTTGTCCTTTTGTGAATTTCAATCCCAAAAATATGTCTTAAAAATTCATTGTTTTTCCATTTTGCATGTAAGTACCCAGGAATATTGCTGTAATTTCAAGGATCTCATAAATTCTTCTTCAGTTTCTGTGGACAAACAAAGTTGTACCACTTTCTTATACTTTTAGTTAATATGAAACATTTGATTCTAGAGTTGTTTACATCAGTAGCATTATGGTTAGTTGTGGTGAAGCTAAGAACTCTACCTTAAGGGCTGTATCTGCTGGAAAGCTCAAGAGACCTGATCAAACTAGTCTGGAGCTTCTTTACATGGTCCCTTTTCAGATGAGAAGATTTTGTTTGACCTGGTTGCCATTTGCCAGAATACTCTGATTCCAGTTGAGGTAAAATGTGGTGCTTAAAGAACAAATATTGGACACACCTAAAGCACTAGGAAAGTTCATGGGCTTTGGTCAATCACATACAAAGGATTTAAGGATATAGGGGTTTTATAATAAGTTTCCCAATAAAACTATGATGGACTCAGTTCCATCTATATGTAGGATGTAAATGTAGTTTCAGTCATTCATTGACATATATAATAGCTTTCTAGATGCTTATCCAAGTCAATGAAAAACGTTGGTTGTACCTGTGGGATTCCGCACCACATCTTCAGTATCGAATGGCAAGCATATTCTTGAGATACTTGGCTACTTTTAGTGATAAAAACGCTTCCAGAGAATTGAGGTGTCTCCCTAAGGAATTGATTTCATGGATGTACAAAAGTTGGGAAGAATATTTTATTCTATAGCAATCACTACGAATTTGGGGCATGACTGGACCACCAACCAAACATCGTCGTCAGTGCTGGATATTTTTCCACTGTAATTGTCTAGGAGGTTGGATCATTTTGTTCGAGTTGGATGACGTTGAAATTTACTTCCTAAGGGCTAGTCTCTTGATTCAAATTCATTTTATTTTGCAATGCTGTGAAGAGCACATGGTATCTTGGTTCCATGTTTTTTTTAAAAGTGTATAATAAACTGCACCTGAGATCATTTTATTTGTGTGCTGGGCATCTGATTCCTAATTTCTAGTGTTCTTGAATATTTGTATGAAAGCTCATATCATGACATCCAATACTGTGCTATTATTTTTTGGTTTGTTATACAAAATAATTATTGCTGTATAGATGCTTGAGACCCCTTAAAAGGAAAGATTACTATAGCATTGCCCTTAAGTTTGTCTCCTGAACATCATTTCTGAAGAGTACTAGGATTACATTTGTTTACTCAACTTCTTGACAAAATGTAAATATTAATTCTTCTGAGAGCCTCCTTTTTCTTTATTTTTTTGGTTTTATCATGCCCTTTTCAATTCGTCCTACTGGTCCAATAGATTATTGTTTCCAGAGAGTGCAAAGTATTTCCACCACGAATCTTATTGTCTGATGAATCTTGACATTAAACTTTTCTGCTAACAGGTTCACATATGCATGTCCAAGGGAGAAACTTTTCCTAATTTTCACGGGCAGCTAGATGTAACTGGGCTGGCCTTTCACATATATGATGCTCCGTCATGGTTTTCTGTATGTCTTTGTAACAACTGTTTTATGCTGACCTTTTATTATCTGTCGTTGCTTGATTGAATTCTCTACCGGTTCTCCTTAATCAGTTCTCACATTATTGAAAATCATTAAAGCTATGCCATATTATTGAGTGGTGGTCAAGACAAATGAAAAGTTACTCCACTTGCAGGCAGTTGCATGGCCAACTATCTTTCTTGGTCATGTTGAAGATAGTTGTGAAGTGCGTTCTTGAAGGATATACTAGTTTAATTAATATATGGCTTGACAATTTGAAGGACATAGGACTGATTCTTGTAAGAGTAAAAGGCGACCTAGTGAGTCTAGTTAGAATGTGCTAGTAGTGTAACAGTTAGCACTTTGTAAGAGTATAAGTTGGTTTTCATTCGTTCTTTAAGGTTGTATATAGTTTAATACTTGCACTGTGGTTTCCAAGGCACTTTTAAGCGGTATAGCTCCTTTGTGTACAGGATATGTCTGCAAGTTTGTTTTTTCGTGCCCAGCGAATATTTTTGCACAATGCCAGGGGCTGGTTTGGTGATATTCCTTTAGAAGCATCTGGGGATTTTGGCATTGATCCGGAGGAAGGAGAGTATCACCTAATGTGCCAGGTATATCCATGCTTTTGCCTCCACAAGCATTGTTATCCATCTCATGGATTTCCATTTGGAACCAAGTGTTATCATGTGCATTTTCTTTAGTGCTTCTTATGTGCTTCCCTCCTTTCTCATGCCCTTCTCTTAAATTTTGAAAACTAAAATGAACTAGTTACCTAGTAAATATTATGATGCAAGAATGTTTACTTCCAGACTTGGAAGTGAGTTGTTTGCGGTTCGTGACATCAATTTGGAATGCCAATATATTTCTGCTGTGAATTTGTTGCAATAATGTCTCCAGATTTGGCTTTAGGTCCTTTTATCATCTAACCGATTCATGGGAGTGTTGCTTTACATCCCTTCAGAGAAGTATAACAGGTTTGGTGTTGAACAAGAGTTGTGCAAAGCAGCTCCTTTTGAATTTTAGGAGTTTTCTTCTGTTACCACTCTGTTAATGTCAATAATGAATTAACCGTCATTAGTCCTAGGGCCAACCTTAAAGTTTGTGGTCCGACAGTTTAAGTCTAAGTTCCTGTTTCTGGGGGAAAAAAATCAATGAATAAATTATTAGAAGCTAAAAGTTTACTTAACGTACAGGGATAAATTTTGTTTTATCTATTGTTCTATTCTTGCTTTTGAGTTATTCAATTGAATTGAACTAACCTATTTAGAAGTTAGGTAAAGCAGAAATAGAGGATTTCAATCTCCTTGATTTATGAAAAATGATGATTTTGAATGTGGAAATATTTGAATGGAAAACTAATGATATGTGGAAAGTATTAATGTCGTTGGATGTTCTTGTAGTTTGTGGAATCATTAGCTTTTAAATTTAATGTGTGACAAGGACTTCTACACAGTCTCTCTCTTTCTTCCCCTCCCTCTCACTAATCCAATTTTAGTTTAGTTGTTGATATTCTGAGGCTGGTATCTCAGGTTCCATCGGTAGAAGTGAATGCCTTGATGAAAACATTCAAGATGAAGCCCTTGTTATTTCCGGTATACATCTCCTTTCCCTGGATGATTAAATTTCAGAATTAGTTCTTGCTGTGATTTTTCTTTTCCTGTGCTTTTATCATGAAAAATACCAGATTCTTTGCACAAACCACTAATTTAAATTATTAAAATAACTACTAGTACTTTGGTTCTGGGTACTTAATTTTCATATTACACCAAAAGCTTTGATATCTTTTATGAAGTATATGATTCAGATGATATTGTTAACTGCATATATAGCTGAAGATATAAGTTATGCTCTGAGCTTTTTAGTGGTTGGATTTGGCGTTAGACCCTTAAAAAAATTCTAGATCTGCATGGTAACTTTAGGTTGCATTTACTCCATCCTTCATGTAAATCTTAGAGAAGTATATTTATTTATTATTTCAGAATGTTGAAAATCATCTATCCTCTAGTCAGTTGGAGGTGATTTTGAGTCTGTAAAAATGAGCACCAGAACCATGCCTGCAGGGTTACTAGATACTTTATAAATCAACCTCTATTGGCATAGGCAATCATTGTACCACTGTTTCCTGCATCAAGTACACAGAGCACCAGTTTCTTTGACCTATCTAAACCATGTTCTTGATCACTACAAACCTAACTACTGTTACTTGAACATTGCTACCAATTAGACCACCACAAATCTGGCATATCTGCCAAGGATGACGCATAACTGACAAATTCAGCCAAGTTGCCAAAACCCGAGAAAACACTTCAGCATAGAGTTCAATCTCATGCATGCAGGCGTGTCCGGTACTGTTTCTTGAACATTGCTACCAATTAGACCACCACAAATCTGGCATATCTGCAATGGATGATGCATAACTGACAAATTCAACAAGTTGCCAAAACCGAGAAAACCCTTGAACTCATAGTTCAATCTCATGCATGTAGACGTGCCCTCGCACATACATAGACATGCAAAATTTTAAGAGACATTTCTGTGTGGTGTTTTTTATGTAAGTTTTCCTTGCATCCTTGAAGGTCTTTCTCCTGATTTTGTGAAAATCATGTACTTGGCTTGTTGATAGGTTTGCGAAGTGGATTTTACCCTAACTTTCTTCTTGGTTTATTTATCTCAAGTATCATTTTGATGAGGTTGTCCTTGTTATTCTTCTTCACATCAATTCTACCTCGATTCATTCAGTTGGCGGGATCAGTAACAGCAGTATTTAATTGTCAAGGCCCATTGGATGCTCCTGTGTTTGTGGGGAGTGCATTGGTCTCAAGGAAACTTATTCATTTGTCTGCTAATACTCCTCAATCAGCGGCATATGAGGCAATGATGAATAATAAAGAGGCTGGTGCTGTGGCAGCTATTGACCATGTTCCATTATCTTATGTGTCTGCCAACTTTACCTTTAACACTGATAATTGTGTGAGTAATTATTTAAAAATAATCCATAATTCACAGGTAGCCTGAGTTTTTATTCCTTTTCCTACCCATATGCTAATTTTCCTGCTTGTGCATGGTAGGTTGCTGACTTGTATGGAATCAGAGCTACACTTGTTGATGGTGGTGAAATACGTGGAGCGGGGAATGCTTGGATTTGTCCTGAGGTGCTTATTTTCCTAGAAGACAGTATAGTTGACTGTAAACATAAATAACCTGCATCAGTAAATTCAGTTCTTTATACCATGGAATTCTTATATTATCACCTTTAGAATTATATTTAGAGGAATCTTGATTTGCAACCCCAGGTTAGTTCTGCTACTTCATCCTATATAATTGAACTCTAGTTTCCAGGACTTCAATGACTATCAATTCATCAATGAAAATGATGTATTAATTCTGTTACAACCATTCAGCTGTGACCACATGGTGCAGTGTGATAGACAGGCATTTATGTTGAACCAGTATTTGAGAGTCTTCTAGGTGAAATTTAAATGCTTGAACCAGATTTTCTTTATTTATGTAGGATATGTAGTTGACCTGTAGGCTTATAATTGAATACATTAGGGTCTTATGCAGATCAGTTCTCTGTCATATGATATCAACTCAGAAGATACAATTTCGACCATTTTTGTGATCTTACATAAAGCCCGTGTTTTTCGTATTGTGAGTTTAATCTGGTGTTTGTTGGCCTATCATTGTAGGGTGAGGTTGATGACACGGCAATGGATGTGAACTTTTCAGGCAACTTATGTTTCGATAAAATTATGCATCGATATATACCTGGTTATCTTCAAACGATGCCCCTTAAATTAGGAGATCTGAATGGAGAAACAAAAGTTTCTGGCTCATTGTTAAGACCGTAAGATATCTTGCTATGTTTTCTAAATGTTGTGGAGTCAGTTGTTTCCATGAACTAAATTTTCTCTGGAGAAGCTTGTTCATATATTTTTATGAATATAGGAGATTTGATATCAAATGGATCGCACCAAGAGCAGAGGGATCACTTTCTGATGCTCGTGGAGATGTCATAATTTCACCTGATCATATTTGTGTCAATTCTTCATCTGCTGCTTTTGAATTGTATATGAAAGTTTTAACTTCATATCCTGATGAAAACTGGTTAAACTGGAGAGAGTGTGGTGAAGTAGTTACCATGCCTTTCTCAGTGGAAGGAGTTGAATTGGATCTACGGATGCGCAATTTTGAATTTTTCAACTTTGTTTCTTCCTATTCTTTCGATTCTCTGAGGCCCGTGCATCTGAAAGCAACAGGAAGAATTAAGTTTCAAGGGAAGGTTAACAAGAATTGCTACAGCATTGACAGCCAAGTCCTCCAGCCTGATGAGAATTTAAGACTGCCCTTGATGGGTGATGAAGATACAAAGAGTATTTCCGGCGAGGTCTCAATCTCAGGTCTAAAACTTAATCAATTGATGCTGGCTCCTCAGTTAGCTGGAGTGTTGAACATAACATCTAAGGGTATCAAGGTTTTCCTCACAGCTCTCTCCCCTCTAACTAGTTGTTTCCTTTTCATTAATCATTAAAAGATGTTGTATTCATTTGGGCCTGGTAACTCATGTCTAAAATGCGTTGCTGATACATTTATCTACTAGCTCAAGGAACTGGAGGATGACTTTAGCTGTTCTCCACGGGGGAGCCAGAAAAAATAGAAATGTTTCCGGCTGAGATTATTGCATCTTCAATCTGATTTTCCTGTTAGGATAGTCATTTATATTCTTTTATGGTGCAAGATGCTGGGAAGCTAAAGTTAGCAATTACCATGTCCTCATAAGTTTGTTCAGCTTTCTTGTTCTATAAAGGGTTGCATGGTGAGCACAAAATAACTAGCATTTCTTCCTATCACGAAAATCTCTGCAAGTGTCACTTGAACTTTTTACACTTCTCTGTAGCTCATGAAAAATTTCGCATACTTGTGTCATTGAACTATGATTACAACTATATTCTCATCACATAAGTGAGGACATCAGTAGTTACTGCTTGCTTCTCTGTATCTGAGGCCCAAACACATATCGTTCCAGCATCACCTCTGTTTATTTGGTGATGCAGTTGGACGCTACTGGTAGACCAGATGAAAGTCTCGCAATAGAACTGGTAGGGCCTCTGCGATCAACTTCTGAAGAGAATCTAGCTGGAAAGTTGCTGTCTTTTTCTCTGCAGAAAGGTCACCTGAAAGCTAATGCATATTATCAACCACTACATTCAGCTAACTTGGAGGTCCTTCCATCCTTGCTCTTTTTTTTTTTTTTTTTTTGGGAATGACTTAGTTTGCTTCTTACTCTCTGCCCATTTCCTCTAGACCTTTTTATTATACTTCTTTCCTCCTGATTGGTACAAAATGTGTCTTCTCTGTGCAACTAGGTACGCCATTTGCCGCTGGATGAGCTGGAGCTAGCCTCACTTCGTGGAGCAATTTCAAGAGTAAACTTCTTATTAGACTACTCAAAGTTATCCTGATCTCCTGCTCTGGAAGTGTGAAATTTGTTTAAACGATTTCCCTCATCTCCTTACTTAGTGATGGCTTTGCATCTACTCTTATCTTCTGTTTCAAGCGTGCTCAGTCAACTGGTTGATTCAGCCATTTGGTTGGCTGAATGGACTGCATATTTGATTAAAGCTTTATTTATGATGTTTTGTTCTGTTTATTGGTAATATGTTATTGAAATTGGCTAAATATATAATTGCCTCAAAGAATTTTGAGATTGGACGATTGCTGTATGCTCTGAGCAACTTAATCTATCACTGTGCATTTCCATTTAAATTAGAGTTTTGAACAGTAGATGAACATAATGCTTGTAGCTGTAAGAGGTACGATTCTGTCTTGGATAACATAATAAACATTGAAATAAGTGAGCTGCTTTATCAAGTATTCTTTGTCCGTTTTTAAGCTTAAATTTATTTTGTTTCCTTTGTCTCCTTTTCAGGCAGAACTTCAGTTGAACTTTCAGAAAAGAAGGGGCCATGGTGTGCTCTCTGTTCTCCGGCCAAAATTCAGTGGTGTTTTGGGGGAAGCTCTGGATGTGGCTGCCAGATGGAGTGGGGATGTGGTAAGTACCTTCCCCCTATCTATTTCAGATTAAGTAATATCTTGTCTCTTCTGAGGTTTACTTTTTGAGTATTGTATGTATCATTTATTACATTGCAATGTACTTTTGCAGTTATTTTCGTGTTCTATGTTCAATTTAAGATATCATAATATTGTTGGCAAACTCTATTTTGAATGGCTTGAAGGGTACTTATTTTCTTCAGAAGTCCATTTGCACCACTTATCTAAATTTTAACCATGCACTAATCTGAGAGAAAATAGAGATGTTTGTGTTGATACTTTTGCCAGGCTTGTACTTCATCTCTTTCTTTTCTAGCTTTCCTTTTCTTGTTCATGTCGATTCTATTATGTTTGATTTTAAATTCCATATGATTTTTGCCTGAGATTTTAGGTACTAATAGTTTATGATGTTGCATTTATGTTTTCAAAGCAAGTAATGAGAAATAACTATTGTTACATGTGTAACATAAAAATGCCTTAATGAAGCAAAATGTTGCTGTTACACTAGCCCATTACAGGAGGCACACAGAAAGTCCAGGTATGTGAAGGACAATGCTCTTTGTATTAACTTGCAAAATGAGTAGCGTCGTTAGGATAGCCCAGACAGACTAATTGATTAGGTAGAGACCTACAATACGAGTAGTGTTGTTAGGATAGACAAGGTGTGCCTTGGCTAAAACCTTCCAATTGTCGAGTTATCCTGAACTCTAGAGAACAGAGTTGATGAAATTGGAAGGAATCCAAGAGCAAAAAGAATAATAGGAGAAATTGACCAAAAATGGGTTATGCTGAGGTATTTATATGGGGCCTATTTTGGTTAGGGGCAGTGGGTATTTTTCCAATGTAGTGGTCCAATAAACCACTGGCGAGACCCCTCCTTGATTATTATAATGACTATTATATCCTTTCCCATCAGAACATGGGACTAAGTTTAGACTTTTTCTCATGTGTTCAAATAATACTATCGACCAGGCGTTACGATACTGTGGACATGCTTTACCTTGTATCAGATTCTGAAAATACTAAGTTGTGGTCAATTGTGAGTTTTCTCCTAATAATTTGGTTAGAGATGGTATAAATTTTCTTTTCACTTATTAGAAACTTCTATCAAATATGCAGGAGATTGATCTAGAGTAGGCAACAAATGGTTCTCAGAAGCATAAGTCATTTTGAGTTCATGACTTCGTCATTTTTTAAGATAACTGCATATGAGACAGAGGTTCTTCTTTGCTAGTTTTCATCCTTGTTTGGGTCAAGGAAATAAGGATTAATCATTCAATTGTTTTGTCGTGAATATGCATTGATTGGCTGTATCTTTGGTTGACTGTTTAACTGTTTCATGTTGCATAACAGGGGGACTAAAAATTATTTATATTTTTATATTGTTTCAGAGGTTTATGTAAATGGAGTAAAATGGTTGACATTCATGTTTTTCGCTGGTTAATACTTATCTGGTATAAATAACTGTGGTTGATATTCATGTTTTTGCTGGTTAATACTTCTCTGGTATAGATCACTGTCGAAAGAGCAATCTTGGAACAAAGCAGTAGCAAATATGAACTACAAGGGGAGTATGTGTTGCCTGGCTCCCGAGATCGAAGCACTGCTGGAAGGGAAACAGGTAGCTTGTTCCAGAGAGTCATGACTGGTCATCTTGGTAGCATGATCTCTTCTATGGGTAGATGGAGAATGAGGCTAGAGGTGCCTAACGCTGAGATTGCTGAGATGCTTCCACTTGCTAGGCTTCTTTCTCGAAGTTCTGATCCTGCTGTGCAATCTAGATCAAAGGTTGTAATGTGTGATGGATGTTTTTGAAGATTCCTTGTGTGAACTGTGTTAGTGCGTGTTAGAGACGGTGGCCATGATGTGTTGTCAGGGGCTTTACTCCTTCCCTATTCTTGCAATAAGAGCT
>NC_026150.1:17500410-17528410 GCF_000512975.1 Sesamum indicum
GTGGGCTCATCAAATAGATTTTTAAATGGTGCATATTTACTTGGAATAATCACTTATTTTAGTTGTAGGCACTGAATTTGAGATCAACTGGGGTCAGATGAGATTCAGTTTTAATTCATCTTCCGGTTGGATATTTTAAAGTAGAATAGTGGTACATAAAAAACGGAACCTTTAATGTAACAACATGAGGCCGACCAGCTGATATGATCTCTATGTCCACAAATGCACTTTTAGTTCACCATTTTCCACTTTTTGAATCTAAGGGCAGAGTTGCTTGCTGTTGTGGTATTTGCAAGCCTCAATTGTGAAATCCCGGCTGCTAGCATATTTGATTAATAGCAATATTATCATTTTCCTTGTTGATTGTCATTTTTCTCCCTTTCCCCTTTGTTTTTCTGTTTTGCTTTTTCTTTGCTTTTACTAATCAGGATGAGTTTTTAAATTACTTAATTGCTTGTACATGCTTTGACTTTGTGCTACCATTTACTTTATGTGGTTCTCTTTGCATGCTTACAGGACCTCTTCATACAAAGTTTGCAGTCAGTTGGACTGTGTGCTGAAAGCCTTCAAAAACTTCTGGAGGCATGTTACTTGCAAAGTTTAAAGATTTGATTTAGTGGGATTCCTAGGAGCTTCTAGGTGGAGCTTTAATTTGCATTCTATTTAAAATTAGCTATTTGTGTAAAACATGTTATAGGAAGTTCGGGGTCACTGTGCTGCATCATATGAAGTTGTCCTTGACGATTTCGATCTTCCTGGTTTAGCTGAACTTAAAGGTCGCTGGCGTGGTTCTTTAGATGCAAGTGGAGGAGGCAATGGAGACACAACGGTAGATATCTTGCACATTTTGTGTTTTAATCATATTGATTCAACGACGCAAAATTAAGTTTCTGATTGAAATTTTAGCTGGCTACTTCACCATTGGAGCTATATAACTCTTCGATGCTTTATCTTGATTCTATTCATAATTTGGTGGAGAATCTCGACTTCCCATGAGTATTAGTTCTACGTGAAGTTACTTCATTTCTTTTGATTTCTTACTGAGATAACTCCTCTTCTGGACCTGTAGTAGAAAAACTAATTAACCCCCCAAGTCAATATCAAATTTTTGTTACTGTGCATCTTCATGGATCTCCGTGTTTCTGTTAAATTATCTGGGGAAGAAAGGAAGTTTGAACCTAGGTGAGCCACTAGTTGGTCAAGAATGCAATTTCTATTCCCCCAGTTGAGGCTCACCTAGTTGGTCAAGAATGCAATTTCTATTCCCCCAGTTGATTTCTTCCTTTTTTTCTTTTTCTATTTTAGGCCGAGTTTGACTTTCATGGAGAGGAATGGGAGTGGGGAACATATACAACGCAGCGGATTCTAGCAGCTGGTATGTACAGCAACAATGATGGTCTGCGTCTTGAGAAAATCTTCATCCAAAGGGATAATGCCACGATCCACGCAGATGGAACAGTATTAGGGCCAAAGACAAATTTGCATTTTGCTGTTCTGAATTTTCCGGTCAGTTTGGTTCCTACTTTAGTTCAGGTTATTGAAAATTCAGCCACTGAAGCTGTTCACTCTCTGCGGCAATTATTAGCACCAATTAGAGGCATCCTACACATGGAAGGTGATCTTAAAGGAAATCTAGCTAAACCAGAATGTGATGTCCAAGTCAGGCTCCTTGATGGGGCGATTGGTGGAATTGAACTTGGTAGGGCTGAAGTTGTTGCTTCTCTAACCCCAACAAGCCGTTTCCTGTTTAACGCAAAATTTGAACCCATTGTTCAAAATGGCCATGTACATATTCAAGGAAGCATTCCTGTGACACTTGTACAGAACAATATTTCGGAGGAAGAAGGTACTGAAAGAGATAGAACTGAAGCCACATGGGTTCGAGGTTGGGATACAGAGAGAAGTAAAGCATCTGCAGATGAAGCTAGTGATAGAAAGGGGTCCAGAGAAAAAAATCAAGAGGTTTGGGATACACAATTGGCAGAGAGCCTCAGGGGTTTGAACTGGAACATATTGGATGCAGGGGAAGTTAGGATTGATGCTGATATTAAAGATGGTGGCATGATGTTGCTAACAGCATTGTCTCCTTATGCTAACTGGCTCCATGGAAATGCCGAAATTATGCTTCAGGTTGGTACAATTGCTGTTATACAGCCAAACAATACTATGAGAAGTGTGTATGTCCCCACTCTCTTGTCATTGTCTTTTGCATTCTCTCTCCCCCCCCCCCCACACACACACACACACACACTCTCTCTCTCTCTCTCTCACACTCAACATCCACCCCTGCTGCAGACACATTTGGTTATGAATTCGAGTTTCATGTTGTATAGGTAAGGGGCACTGTTGAGCAACCCGTACTGGATGGGTCTGCCTATTTTCACAGGGCAACTGTGTCTTCACCTGTACTTAGGAAACCAGTAACTAATCTTGGAGGGACAGTGCTTGTAAATTCAAATAGATTGCGAATTGGCTCATTGGAGGGTAGAGTAAGCAGAAAGGGTAAATTGTCTGTAAAAGGGAATCTGCCCCTCCGAATAAGTGAAGCGGCTCTCAGTGACAAACTAGACTTGAAATGTGAGGTTCTGGAAGTGCGTGCAAGGAATATCTTGAGGTACTTTTTAATCTCAAATGCAAACAAATTTGTTGTTGCTCTTGATTTTCTTTTTGAATTTCGTTTTCCCGTTTTCATCATTTCTCGGAACTGAAAATATCATACCAAAGTGGCCAGGTTGATTCTCAGTTGCAAATTACTGGATCTATTATGCAACCAAACATCTCTGGAAAGATAAAGATTAGCCAAGGAGAAGTATATCTACCACATGACAAGGGTAGTGCAGTTGCTCCTTTCAATAGGGATACAACAAATGAACCAAGGTCAGCAGCTGGTGGTTATGGCCGCATAGTTGCATCAAAGTATGTTTCACGTTTTCTCAACCTAATACCAGCGTCATCGAAGAGCGCCTTCCACCAATCATCTGGTAAGAGTGCATAAGAAGTTGAAGCTGAGCTTTATAGTTGATTTTAGCAGTAGGCTTTAAGCATTTGGCTTTATTTAGTCAAAGGGATCAAAATAATTCATGTTTTGGAGAAAGTTGAAGGCGATACGGGACAACATAAATTACTTATTTTGCTGACTGGTGAAGAAGATGGTCTTTGAGTGAATTTATATGATGTTGTACAGCAGTTTGTAAGTTTTTTACAGAAGGGCCTTATAAAATTAAAAGATGAACTGTTAAAATCTTATAAGCTTATTTCAAAAGGTAAAGAGTTCCTCATTTCCTCTTAACAAGCTCCATAATTTCATGTTTATTACAAAATTGTCATCACCTAACATCTTATAAGCCCCAGCCCTTTTTTTCCCCCGACGCTTCAAAATTGTTTTTTTGAAACATAAGATTTGACATATTATTAGCTCCAAATCATTTGAACAGATGTATGAGTTTATAAGATTTTTATGGTTAGCTAGACATCCTCTGGAATCACAAGGAAATGAAGAAGGAAAAGAAAGAAAGTTATGAACGAATAGTACTCTTCCTAAGCACATACGGAAAACTAATGAATTGCCAAACAGCCATGTGTATTATTGATGCTTGTGGACAGTGAGCCCAAACTTGAGGTTATGAAGGCACCAATTTATCAAGACCCAAATCTTTGAACATCCAGTTTCCACTACCTGTTCCTCTATATTGATTAATGCCGAGAAACATCCACGTAGAACAAGGTAACAACAAAGAATATACATCAGAAAGGGTTGTTGAAGACAGTATCAGGACTACTTTTTGTCAGGTAATACTGTCACGGAGATAACATAGAACTCAATTAAGGGTCCTTATGTGCAAGAAAGTTGAAAATAAGAATCAACTAGTGGCTAGATGAGTTAAGAGAGGGGACATAAAAGGTATAGGCGGGCCACCTGACCTTCCCAATCTGGATTTTAGATTATACATTATACACAGTTACTTACATGGCATCTTATGCGTTTGACTCAAAGAAAATAAAATTTGTAAGACCTATAACTTTTGGAATGATGCCATGTTACGACAGTTTTATGTCTCATATAAGTGTGCGATTGGTTGATCATAAAGTGTTTGTAACTTGAGTTCCTAATGTTTTGACCAACCGTGATGTTTGCAGGTGAAAGTGATGAGGTTGAAAAGGAGATGGTGCTGGTGAATAGTAAGCCGAAACTAGATATCCGCCTAACAGACTTGAGGGTTGCTCTTGGACCTGAACTGAGGATAGTTTATCCTCTGATACTCAATTTTGCTGTTAGTGGAGAGCTTGAATTAAATGGTCCAGCTCATCCCAAATGGATAAAACCTAAAGGCATTCTGACATTCGAGAATGGTGATGTAAATCTTGTTGCGACACAGGTAACATTTATATATTGGTGAAAGACCTTGAAGTATGTGCTGCAACTCTGTGGTCAATTTTTCTCCATATAAATGTTATTGAAATGCTTGTTTGGTCATTATATTTCATTTTTGTGTATCCTAAATCTAGGTGAGGCTCAAGCGAGAACATCTTAATATAGCAAAATTTGAGCCTGACAATGGACTTGATCCGATGTTGGATTTAGCCCTGGTAGGATCAGAATGGCAATTTAGGATTCAAAGTCGAGCTAGCAAATGGCAGGAAAAATTGGTGGTGACTTCAACTCGTTCAGGGGAGCAAGATGTCCTCTCAACTACTGAGGTAAATTTCGATGCTAAAACCTAAAGTTTTCATGAAGCTTGTGCAATGCGCTTTTAGAGAAGTGTGTTGAATGTTAGACCAGGAGTCACAGCATGAATTACACAGTTATAAATATCTTATCTCATGCTTTCTTGTGGATATCATTTATGTTGGTAAGTAGATGTGAGTGGACAAATAATTTCTGTGCTGTCACTTTTGTGACTCATGGTTGTGCAAGTCGTCTTTGGTCTATTATGAAGAAAAACTAACATGGAGTACTCTAGATTTTAAGTGCATCTGTTATTGGACATGCTGAATCTGCAATGTTTATGCTGGTTTTGTTGCTACGCACTTTTCTTTAGCGTATTTATCCTTCCTGCCTTGGAGAATTTATGTGAATCATCCATATCTTTAAGGCAATGAGAGATTTCTGGAAATAAGTTTCTCTCCAAGAAAACAAATGTAACTTCTGGTTTTTGCCTAAACAGGCTGCTAGAGTCTTTGAAAGTCAACTAGCTGAATCAATACTGGAAGGCGATGGCCAGCTTGCATTTAAGAAGCTTGCTACCGCAACGCTTGAGACATTGATGCCGAGGATAGAGGGCAAGGGAGAATTTGGACAGGCAAGGTGGAGGCTAGTTTATGCTCCCCAAATCCCCAGTTTGCTTTCTGTGGACCCTACAGTTGATCCCCTCAAGTCTCTGGCTAGCAACATTTCATTTGGAACTGAAGTTGAAGTCCAGCTGGGGAAGCGTCTTCAGGTCTAATATTGATCAATAATTTTAAGTCTCAAACTCTTGCGAGCTGTTGACTGAATGGCTGACATTTCAAGAATCCATCTTGGTAGGCTTGCCTGTAATTTCTCTCTATTTTCTAATTAACATTTCACGCTTGCAGGCATCTGTAGTTAGGCAGATGAAGGATTCAGAGATGGCAATGCAGTGGACTTTGATCTACCAGCTCACAAGCCGTCTTCGGGTGCTCCTACAATCTGCTCCGTCCAAACGTCTCTTATTCGAATACTCTACAACTTCACAGGACTAGCATGGCGGATGAACATCTTCATCTTTAGACTAGAACTGTTTGAAGCCCTTTACCAACTGTAAACATCCCGTTCTCCAGCCAAAGTCGAGCAGTGATATGATTTAGTGTAAAGCCTTCTATTCTTTTCTCTTCACGGATGTGTTCATCGAATTTTGACCTTGTAAATTGATTCTGTAAATATTTGTTCTTTGCACAAATATGAAATGAGCTTGTTTTTAGGTGCCACTTGTCAGTTTCTGTTTCTTCTTTAGCCTCAGCTGCAGCCAAATTATTTTATGTTTCAAGCATAAACGAAAAGCTCCAATAACCATCCAACTTGGAAAGATTTGCTAAGATTGTCTCAAGTTCAATGGAGAAAAAATGGAGGCAGAGATAGATTTGGTATATGCTAAATGCGGAATCTTTCTATTGCTAAAACAAAACCACATAGAAAAATAGTACTCTTTCATTGGTCCAGATAACGATCTCGATTACATTCTGCTATCAGAAAAATGCATGATTGCAGCAGCTGAAGAAAGAGAGCTGTCACCAAAATCTCCAGGGGTCCTTGTAGGGGGGAACATAATTTTCTGTAGGGGGGAGAAGCCGGAAAGATGCCACAGTTTTCTCCAGTATTGGTCCCATCTGCATGACAAAGCAACCCCGTCAAAATAACCCCTATATTACCTCTTATTTTCATAGAAATCCATAGTATATTAATTGATTCAAGAATAAGTGAAAGCAAACCTGGAAAAAACCAAGAAAGATGGTCCAAATTGCTGGTCCAATGTAAATGAGAAACCATATTTCTTGTAGATTTTGGAGCAAATATTATTATCTATAAATTGTCCAAATTGAATAGAGAACTAAGGACATCATTTACTTGACTGCCCATCTTTCAACTCAGCAGAAGAAAATCACACACAGAATATTCATGTTAAGGGAATTGCAATTTCAAAGTAATATCGAGTAAAGCAATGTACTGTACAAGGGGAAAAATCGACAGTGTCCAGAGGGTGAACTAGATTTTATGATTGCATGGGAGTGTGGTTTAGACATGCTCAGAGAAGAAATTAAATTTACCTTTTCCCACTGCTTGCTTAGAGTTGATGCACTGAGAGAGTATAAATAACCTGTGACAATAATTCTTCAATAAGCTAACCAGCCAAAAAATTTAAAAATGGAAATCAATTTAGCATAAATCAGGCAAAACTGTCAGTTAGTTTAATGAAATGCTTCTCCAGTAGGGGAATTGAAATCAAGATGATAAAACTATCTCTGATGAAAATCTCATTAGCCAAACAGTACAAATTTCAAAAAATTAGGATACTCTAGCACCCAATGGTGTGAACAGTAATCCCCTGCAAAATGTTAGATGACCAAATAGTATGATATCCTACCATCACGTTCAGCTGTGGAAGCTACAAAATGTCGGTAAAGGTTTGGTTCCTGAGCCTGCATCATTCAGCATAAAGTATCATGATAAGTACCTCAGTTGACATTCATCACTACGTACAGGGTAATAAATAAGGAGCCTTACAGTTTTAGTTGGTGATTTGCGAACCAAATATTCATAATACCAATATGGCTCGCCATCAACCTAAGAATAACATAAAATAGGCTGGATGTAAGCAGAATTAATTGAATTTACACAGAGAATTGGAGTCTTAGTAATTGAAATACTACGACTTGCAGCAACAGAACTTACTGTAGCAGCATGTGCATCAAGGACTGAACTTTCATCCATTCGCTGACTAGAGGTTACCCGCTGTTGAGAACAGTTGAATGTCATTCAAAGCACTTATTGGGAGAGGAAAACCAACTTTGCAGGATATGCATTGAAGAGAACAAACTGAAGCAGCCCTATGAAGATGCAAATGAAACCTAAAAATGGTCTCATTGACGAGTATCTAAAGTAGACAGCACGCTAGACAACTGTAATGTAGAGAAGTAAACAAAATCGAGTTGTTCTAAAAATTGCACATAACCATTGCACTTCATAAATTATAATCCAAATTAGAGAAAAAGTAGGCATGTGTTGAAAAACTCCGAGGCGAATCTAAATGTGTTCCTGAGTTTGAAAGACAAGATCTAAGGTATTGAAATGGATATATTTAATTAGGTTGCAGCTTTGGTGCAGTTAGACAGTTCTTGTTCACCACCTTTTCAAATTTGCTGACAAATAGGAGTTGGGATTGTGAAAATCTGGTGGTAAAGAACCATAACTCAATCTTTCTGACCAATAACAGCTTGCCTCAGCAATTATTTTATTATGTTAAGGATACTCGATCCCACCCTATCAGCATGGTTCCATAACATCATGCCTGAAGAGATCTTCTCATTATGGAAGGGGACATGTATACAATGGCAGCGGAGAAATACAAAATCACTAATTATTAATAGAGAATAGCTGAACTGAGAAAGTAGAGTCCGTTGTAATTATTACACAAAATGAAAAGGTCCACTCGTCGCTGTGATTACTTTAGGCAAGACGACGAGGCAAAGATTTAAGCAGGACTTATGTGTTGGGCATCATTAAATACATCCTATAGGTCACATGGATTTACACGAAAAGTGAAAAAACATGATAGGCCAAAGCCTTACATACATGAAACAAGAGAGGCAAAATACCAGAGCAGACTTGTCTGCTAAAACAGAATCAGCAATGTCTTTAGCACGCCAAGTACTTTTGTCTTTAGATTTCAGGAATAGTGAATTGGGGGGACCTATCTGAATCAAAGAGTTAAGTAATAGTCTCAAAGAAGAATCCAGAATATTATTTGTGCAACTAGGGAAATGCATGGTAGAACCATATTACCGAAACTGATATTATGAGATTGTCAATAAAATCAACCCTCTCAGAGACGATACGAAGGCGCGCATCAGCTGTATGATAATCAATATGTTTGGGTAAGCTCATAGATGATGTGCCAAAAATCCCATAATTTAAGGGGAGGGAGGCGGAGGAAAAAAAGAAAGAAAAGTTAGATCCGGTTCCATGAAACATCAATTACATAAGGAAATAACTGAAGTTAATGAGATAGGTGACAATTATTAACAATACTGAATTTTCGGTCTTTCATCATTTAAATATGCGAATGTACTAACTTACGGGACAATGGTGCAGCTGATGAATAACGCTCCGGCTTTCTAGATTCCACCCTTCAAATAGATGAAAAGAGTGAGGTTCCTACAATTTAAATACAAGAAAATGAAATAGAAAGCATTTTCTCTTAATCAGTAATATAACTCTGCTTTGTGTTAAAAAAAAAAGAAGTTATTAACATTCATTTCACACGAAAAGCCAAAAAGAAAGAGGAGAAGAAAAAGAAAAAAGGAAACTCCAGGCATAACACTTGCATTATCACTTATCTTTTTCACAGATAACCTTGGAAAGTTTCTTGACATTTGAAGACGGAAAAGCATGATTTAAAGTTTAAGTGAAGACATTGGTATTTACAGGTTGAGGATTAGGGAAAACCAAGGTATGGAAATAACTTTTTCCAGCTGATTTAATTCTGCTTATAGATAGTGACAAAAGTTGTGATTGCAAATTCAGTTGCCCACTTGCCAAGCAGGGGCTGAACAAGGTTTAGCAGACATAGTTCATTCATGAACCTTGCAGGTGATCATCTTTTACTACTCCAGAACTTTGTAAATATTCTTTCTAAACACAAAAGATAAGAGTGATATCCTACAGCACGCATCAACTGAGTACAAGCTTAAGCTTGACTGCATCAATTACAAGGTAGAAGAACAGCATACACAGGGTAACTTGTAATTTCCCACTTGGCTTATCATCCTGGTTGGTTTTAAGTTTTATATCATCTAATATTCAGTGTGGTATGAAAATTTTGTTATAGATGGCAAAATCCAATTATGGATTTAATTTAGTTAATGAAAGACAGAAAATCACATTCAAAAGACTAAAGCTAAAATCTTAGATGATTTTTTTTTTTATCTGGATAAAATAATAATAATCTAATATTTTAGCACCAGTTTTTTTTAACGTGATTTTCTTAGATGATAAATATAATTGAAATTGTAAAGAAGTTGAGTATCTTATACACAATCATCAATTACCAATATTTAACTGACATAAATAACATTTTACCATTTGAAAACAAACTTATTGGAAGGCAGTTCTGTGGGATACAAATATGAATAAGCATTTATATCATCAACTAGTAGATCCATCTTCAATTCTTCCTCGGCTCCAGAGCCTGCAGCATCAGCAATTCAACATTCAAGAAAAACTAATTAATACCCGGTATGCGTTAAAGCCTTATAACCATGTGAGTTGTTAAACTTCTTGCAGAATAACTAGCAGGTACGGTAATTTAAAGTACAACCTAAAAGTAATGTTCAATCTTGGTAGCTCATAGTTCCCCCAGGTTCCAGAGAGGTTGCATATGAACTCCATATAATTTTTATACGTCCCAGCAGAAACATTCAGTATGAGATTCCCCAATTCACTAAAACATCATCCAAATACACCACATTTGGTTGCATTGCATGATGCAAAACATCATATTTTGGTTACATGAGCAAAATCTTCCATACTTCATTTTATATATGGCATCTATTGAGTCACAGGGAACTTAAGTTCAATTATTACTTCTGAAATTTATTCTTGTGAATTCACACCATCCCATCCCATGAAATTACTCCAGTATCCGTCTCTAAGAAATATACCTACTCATAGACACTAGAAACTCACATCAATAGAACTCAACATCTCAGAAAATATAGATTAAAAACTCCGAATCAATTTTCAACTTGGAGAAAATTAGAAAGAATAAAAATATATTACAAAACACTTAACAGTAACAAATGAGGCCAGAGAACTTGCGCATATTAGACTCCTTTATACAGTAAAAACTTCCAATGAGGGGAAAATGAATGAATTTCTCAATATTTACCTAAAGTTGGGAAAATTAGAGAGAGCGAAGAAGAAAATCCCATTAATATTACATCCCTCCTCAAAATCCTATTCAGCGAAAAGGGTCCTGAAGAATCACTCAAGCTCGCAATTGCTCTTATCATTTTTCCACGTACTTTAGGTCTCTTCTTGGTTGAAACAGACATGCTGTGAGCTATATTCCTGTAGACCAACAGAAGATAAAACACAGAATCAAGAAACAAACAGAGGATAACATTGTAGTATATAGTCTAGCAAAAAAAAAGATACCCGGAGATGGGAAGATTTGGAGCGAGAGAATGGCGCGAACTGATTGAAGAAAGAGCTGATGCCATGGAAGTTTGTCTTTGCTTGCACTGTATCAGCTCATCCACTCTGCTTTGTGAAAGATAACTGGAAAATTGTCTCTTTATGAATTTACAACAAAATACAGGGCTTATGTGAAAATAGCCTACTTTTTGGGGGGCAGAACTCATATTTTATAAAAATTATACTAAATATTTTAATAACTTATGAGTTATTAAATATTTACGAAATATATTGAAGGAATTTCTAAGTTGGTCCGTACACCCTATTAATCATAATTGCATACAAACAATGGACAAATTTAGTAAGCGGGACCCACAAAGTAACACACGTCATCATCCGGAAAACGACACGAGTGACCGTGGAAAATAACTATATATATATATATATATATTAGTGATAAAGGTTATTTCCATTTCCGTTTTTGATTTTTGTTTCTCTCCTTCCTTGTCTGTTAATTCGCCCTCAAACTTTTTCTCTCTATCAGTTCTGTCTCCAATTTTCAAGGGATCACGAAATATAGGGTTTTCTCCGTCTCCAGAATTTGCTATCTCCTGGAATTCTTGTCTCAGCGTGTAAGTTTTTTTTTTTTTTTTTAATAATAAATTTTAATTCTTTTTGCAGCTATATATCATCTTAATTTAACGTACTTGTGGAATTTTTTCGCGGTTTAATTATGAATTTCGTCTGATTTAGCTTGCGAATTATTTCCTGTTTTTTATATGAGATCATGCATTTTTACACCTGATTTCTGGCTTTATTTGATTCGATCGGCGGCGTTAGTTTTGTCGGACGTTGTTAATTGATATTGTATATGTACGGCGGCCTGCATGAATTTTGTGTTTTCGTGGCTTTTTTTTTTTTGTGAAAAGAAATAAGAAGTCTGTTGATATTTTTGAATGAGTTATTTCTTTTATGAGTATTTTATCTGCCGAGTTGATATATTTTAGGTTTTATGACTGATGACAACAGAAGGAAGTTTTAAGAATAAGAAAAAGAAGAATTCAAACACAATTTTGTTTCTCTGCTGCACAAGGAGAATTAAGTGCATCATAGATTTACTTATGATTTAAACCGAGTTCTCCTTGCATCTTTTACTGGTTTCTTGGCCAATAAGAATTTGGACAAATAACAAGTTAGATGGTGGTGTGTATACCATACATCATAGAAGTTCTGATTGACATGAAGGGTGTTTCAGTACATATACTTGAGTTCTTCAGTCTGAACGTTTAGGAATTTCTGTTATTGAGTGGTATAATTGTTGAATGAATTGGGTCGATCTCTTGGTATCGTTCATTTTTCGTATTTCATTGTAAATCTCTATAATAACTCTCCTTAACAGCAGAAAGAATGAATGCAGTCTAATGTGGTACCATGTTCCTTGTTTTTTCTATTCTTTCAACTATGCCCTTTCCTCAAGTCGGATAGATATATTGACCTTTGAGCTGTTTCAAACATTCAGTTCCTCACATTTGTAAAGAGGCGCAGGATAAATTTGGACCCTGTTGAAAAGAACAGATGCTCTACTGTGACTCTGTTGTAACTGTTTCTAATTTGTGCGGCTATGCCCTTCCTCAAATCAGATATCTTGATCTTTTGAGTTGTTTCAGTTCCTTATATATTTCTAGTGGCGAGGATATGGAGCTACAAGGTTGACCCTGTTTGAAGTTAACTTTTGCTTGCTTATTACTCCCTGAACAAGCGCCGGGGGTTGGGGACTTAACTTCTCAAGAAGATGGTTGCAGACAAAATGATCAATGACTATAATTTACTGTTTCATCCTGCTCCAGGAAATTAGGTGTTGGATTTATATTTGATAACTATTCTCAAGTACACATGTTGGTCTCTCAAATATGCGATTTTCGCATTATGCTCCTTCTGAATTGACTCGGTCTTCAAGGACTTATCTGGTTGCCCTTGTAACTGCTAACGTCTTATCTCTCCTCCCACCCGACCCCTAATAAGAGAAGAAATAAGAAACAGCAGTGTGATGCTTCTAGATAATTAACTCCAATTCAGGGCCTCGTGCGAAGTGTGCTGACGTTAATGTTATCTGTCTTTTTAACTGAGTTGATCCTGCTTCAGATATTAGCGATTTTGCAAAATGACTTCTTTGGCTTGCTTTATGATCTTGGGAAATATATATGTAATTTACATTAAATTTGATATATATTTATTTCTTAAATTAGTTTTATATCACCCATGGCACATGAATTGTGATGTGCATGTCTGTTTGGTAAAGACTACAGCTGTCCAATGTTTTGGAGTCAGTTGCTCGAGAGTCTTGGAATTGCTAAAAGTACATTGTTATTGTTTTAAATGATTAAGTTGAAGTCGTTCATCATTTATGCTTTTTCATTTTTCAGCAATGAAGACAGGAAGATCTTCTTTGAATCCCTATGCAGCATCCTATGTACCACTCTCGAAAAGAAGGGCTGCTGATGAGGGAAAAATTTTGAATACAGCAAAAGAATTACAGAATGGAAGTGAGATCATACACTATGGACATCAACCTGACAATAAGTTGACTCGTGGTCAGCAGCAAAATGTTTCTCAAAACTATGTACATACTTCTGGTTCTCCTCAAACTGCCGAGTTTACAAAATGGAAGGGTCATCATGCTGGTGAATTCTATGCTTCTTCGTCACATTATCCAAATGAGATACGGGAAAAATCAAATTTTGATCAAGAATTTATGGACTTAGCATACCTCCAGATCAATTTTCCTGGCATATCAGAGGAGTCACTTTCTGATGTTTATTTAGCCAACAAATGTGACCTAGATTCTGCAGTTGACATGCTGAATCAACTAGAAGTAATTTTCTGAATTATTCAAATTTCACACATTTTAAGCTTGTTGATGTGCATTCGGAATTTAAAATTTTATCTCCATATCATTTAATTATGTTTCAAGTGCATTTGTGATTGTAATATTAACTTTTGTGCTACTAGTGGTTGATTAAATGTTTATGCATTGCATGTGGTTGGTAACACTTTATCGTGTTAGATGATCGATTCAAGGATGCTTCACTTTCTTTCCCATGTTAAGGTTCTTTCTCTCTTTGAACTTTCTTGTTCATGTGACGATGGTATAAAAAGAACTCTTGATTAAATGCAATTACTGAGTTCCCCTATTTCCGATTTGTGACATTTGATTGCATTCTCTCACTCCATTGACCCATTTTTCCTCTTTTCTTAGTGATCCCTCTAGAATTGGGAATTTGGTTATGAGTTCAAAACTTCAATGGAATTGTACGGTCATTCATTGAAGATCTGTTTTTCCGTATTTGGTGGATATTTTAATTATTACACCTGGTTAATCTGTGGAGTCTCTATTTTCTAATCATACATATGTCGTATCAATTACATTTTACAGATCTACCCTGATGATTCATCAGATAAGCTTCCAGACACTTTAGACATTGGTGATGTGCCGGAATCTGTGTCTTCTAGTGGGTTAGTATCATTGCAGGAACAAAGAAACTCGACAGCAAAAGCCGGAGCTTCAACATCTGGTTCATCCAAATTCTCTTCTACAAGC
Source organism: Sesamum indicum (assembly GCF_000512975.1). Taxonomy (NCBI): domain Eukaryota; kingdom Viridiplantae; phylum Streptophyta; class Magnoliopsida; order Lamiales; family Pedaliaceae; genus Sesamum; species Sesamum indicum. The sequence goes on from NC_026150.1 coordinate 17,514,879, forward strand.
TAATCTGCTGATATTTCAGATCAGCATATTGTATGGGTTGGTTATATGCAACTTGTGGATATCTGTTAGTGTGAAATGGAGAAAATGTTAAGGAAGCTTGGCACCCATCCATACGGTTTCCTTGCCTTCTGTTGTACAGCTTAAAGCTGGTTTGTACTTCTCTCGTATCATGTTCCATCCCATGGGTTGATAAGTCAACCATTATATCGTCACGCCTACTGAAATTTTCTTATCTGAGAATGATATGAAATTGTTAATATCATTTTACCATCATTGTTTTGTTGATTGGAATCATTTGGCTACATCTTTGTTTTGTTGTTAAATGTGCTAAATTAGTGGCGTGGTATTATTAATTGTCATTTGCGGTGATATCGTTTTATTTTCTTTTGTAGTTATATAACATGTTTGTATAGATGTATAAACAATCAATAGGTATGGGAAAGAACAAAGGATGTAGTAGCAATATCAAAGGTATAAATCAAATATATACTACCACTTTAGTGAAAAAGTGGGAAGTTTCAAGAACAATTAGTTATATAATAATTGGGTTAAATTACAACAATCTTCCATGAATTTTGACATAATTATGAATATTATCTTATTATTTAAAAAATTATAATTACTTCATGATATTTGTTGAAATTATGTAACCTGTGGATGGATGTATGAAATTGTAAATTTTGCTTTTGTAATTTTTTTTGAAATTAAAAATTTATTAAAAAATCAAATGGGGTTGTTGATTTTTTTTTAAAATTATATATAAATTATCCACTTAGTTCATAAAAAAATAAATAAAATTATAACTTTTAATCCATAAGAGTATTTTGATCAATTTATTACAAAAAAATGAATTGCCAAATTTCGGGGAGGTGGTTGTAATGCACTACCTTAATAATTATAAATCATTACACTGAAATTTCAAAACCATTAAGACAAAAATGAGATTATTCATAAAATTAAAATTTCAATACTAAAATTTGTTATTTAAGTCGATTACCCTACAAATTAATTTTAATTCACGACCTCTGGATTGGATTGGTATTATATTTATTTCATAAATAGAATTGATATTAAAATAATCCTTTTTGGAATTTGCAAATTATAATGACTATCAATCTGTATTTAATTAAGTAAGAAATAAAATGATTAATTAACTAGAATTAATAAAATATATTAATTTTAAATATGTATGAATAGAAAATAATCGACAAAATAAATTGATTTAAAAAATAGCATAAATGTATGAAAAAATATTTTAATCAATTAATAGATAATATAAGTTCATAATTTAGTTTGAGGTCACGGGATCGAGTTTCACATAACGTATGCGTATTTATTTTGTTGTTATATTAATTTATTATAATTTTTTTATTTTATATTTCTTAATTGATTCAACTCGTGTATTTCTCATTTGCTCACCAAAATAAATAAATAAATAAATAATAATTGAAAATTGAATAAGTACAAGGGAGGGAGAAAATCAAGTAAAAACTCGCCTTCCTAAACTAAGACCTTTTACGTCGTCGTACTCTGACTCAGCAAAGGGTTTTTCTTTCTGCATATGCAGTCGCTAGGGTTTATGTCTTCCTTCTCAGTCCACAGTGGCGGGAAAAAGAAAAGGAATTTTTCCAGCAGTTTCATTTGTTCAAGTTTGCGAGAGCTCCTTTTTTGTTTTTCAATATGTACAATCAAAACTCAATCTAATTTTCAGTTAAATATACCTATACATGTTCTTTGCATTGACAAAAAAAGAAAAGAAAAAAGAGTTAGCTAATGTGATGCAGTTTCAATTAGTTAATCCGCCAACTTTATTGGGTGATTGCCGCAATTCTTGCATTTCTGAAGAATGTATTCTTGCACCCTGTATTCCTTACCCGCAAGAAAAAGATTGTCTTTTCTATCCCACTTGATGGGCGTTTCCACTTCTTGTTGTGCTGCTCAAGATGCTGACTTTTCATCAGACGATAGCGTGGCGCCGGAGTTATGTGGTTATAGTGAGCTGCAGCAGAGAATGCAGAGGCACGCGACCTCAGGTAGCATAAAAAAAGCTCTTGAGACGCTGAATTTCATGAGGGATAGTATTCCGGGGAAACCGACTGTTTACGACTATAATTCCATGATTAGATGCTATTTCAGGTCGGGAAATGTGGTGCTTGATGAGTTGTTTGAGGTGTATATTGGGATGAAAAGATCAGGGCCTATTCCGAATTTGTTGACTTATCAGACGCTTTTGAATGGGATTATTTCTGGTGGCGCGTTGAAAGTTGCAATTTTGGTCATGGAGGAAATGGTGGCAACTGGGTTTTGGCCATCCTACACCATTTTGTCGAAGTTGTTCAAGAAGCTGTTGAAAGTAGAAAGTGTGGTGGATGCTGCTCTGGTGCTTGAAATTATGTTGAATGTCAATTGCAGCCCGAGTCAGTATGATTTAAGTGCCTTAATCCAGGGCCTTTGTAGAACTGGGATGGTTCAAAAGGCATATTTGGTATTCTTGGCACTATTGACGAAGGGATACTTTTGCGGAGGATGTATTTACAATCCCATACTATGGACTTTTTGTAAGTCAGAGCAGAGTTATGCTGCTTTAGCATTTTTCGGTTTGTTAGAAAAGAAGGGTTTTGTGCCATCTGTTTACTCATATACTGCCTTGGTTTATGCTTTTAGTAAGGAAAGGCTATGGGATGAAGCTTTTCATTTGTTGGATGAAATGGAAAATGTTGGTTGTAAGCCTAGTCTGGTAACTTATACTGTAGTTGTAAAGTTTCTCTGTGATGATGGGAAAGTCGATGAGGCGCTAAGCCTTTTGAGGAGGATGGAAGAGAAAGGATGTGATCCTGACTTGGTTGCATACAATATAGTTCTCCGGGAACTTTGCCATCAAGGTAGGGTTGTTGAAATTGGTGATCTTGTTCGAGTTATTGATCAAAAGGGTTTGTCACCTGACATGTATACTCATGCCGCTTTGGCTGGAGGCATGTTGAAAAGGGGCAAGGTGGAGATTGCCAATAAGCTGTTGCTGGACATTATTTTAAGGGACTGCGCTGTTGATGATGTCATTTATAATATATATCTGCATTCCGTGTGCTTGAATGACGGTGCGAGAGAAGCTTTATCCATGATGCAGAGTATGGTGGAGAACGGTTTTAGACCCACTAATGTATCATACAACACAATCCTGAAGGGATTATGCAAGGAGGAACACATGGATGAAGCTCTAGCCTTATTTGACAGTGCCAACTGGCCTACCAATGGGCCTGATTTGATTTCCTTCAATACTATGCTGTCTGCTGCATGTAAACTGGGAGATTCATCCATGATAAGGCGGATTTTGTGGCGGATGGAATATGAAGGAATAAGATTTGATACTGTGAGTTCAACATGTCTGATTCAGTATTATTGTAAAATTGGGAAAATCACGGAATGCTTGAACCTTGTGGAGTCCATGGTGATTAAGGGTCCACCACCTAATACAATCACTTTTAACACTCTCCTTATTGGCCTATGCAAGAATCGACTACTTGGAATGGCAGAGAAAATGTTCAACTATTTCAAAGAAATTGGAGTTTCACCTAACACGACTACATATAATATTCTAATGCGAGCTTCCATACGAGAAGGCAATGATTTACTGGTATATGAGCTTTCAAGGGACATGTATAGCTGGAAATTGAAGCCGGATGTTGGCACCTATGGTTGCTTCATTTATAGCATTTGTAAAGGAGGCAAGATCTCACTTGCCCTTCATCTTAGAGACCAATTGCGTGAGAATGGAATTGCTCCTAATATTTTTATTTACAATACAATAATGAAAGCCATGTTCATGAGAGGGTTGTTTTGGGAAATCATCTCTCTTTTTAAACACATGGCCATGGATGGCTGTGAACCCAATGAAGGTTCTTTTCTTATGTTGAGACAAGCAAAGCTAAACGGTTGGATGAAGGGTTTTCCTAGAGCTGTACAAGTTTTAGAGTTTGTCATGCGTGGTAACTTGTTCTGAGAATGGGAAGATATCAAATAGAGAATACAGAGCTACTGATGAAGTTGGACCTATTGCCTCATTTTGAAACCTGAGATGTCCTGCCTGAGAATATGTTTTGGCTGAAGATGCCGGTCCTCACAGTCTGCAGCAGATAATAAAATTGTTGATGGAATGAAAGTGTAAGGGTGCTCACATTTATGATCTATAAGCATTCAGTATTCAGAATATCTGCATTTTGATTCTGAAGACTTGGTAAAATTAGAAATCCTCTGGAAAGTTTTCATAAATAGAAGGCAATATTAGAGGTACCTTTCTCTTCATAGTAAGTTAATCTCGGTTTTGTTTTTTTGGGAGTCCCAAGTTCTTTACTTTATATCCTTGTATGTTTCTTTTGACATCCTATTTCCCTCTTTTGGCTTTAATGACATTTGTTTAACCTTCCTTGGATTTTTAAAGCTACTTATGGCTAGACAGAGTCTGTACTCAAACTACTGCCCGCTAACAATCCTCCTGAAGTAACTCTTTACTTTTTGGCACATCTCTTTTCTAAGATTCACTGGATTTCATACTGGTTTAGACACTTGTCCTTGCCAACTGCGTCTGTTCATGCTGTTTTCCTGGTTGTTCTTTCCAGGATTTTACGTTTCATGGAACGTAGCATGCCAGTGTGGACTTTCAATGGCCTCTGGATTCAGCCCGAAGTTTCCAATGCTTTCTACACCTTGTGTGATTTATCTGTGTGAGTCTTCTAGTCACTCTATGCTTGTTACTTATGTTTTTTTATTCTTTAAATGCTTTTGATGAAAACAAAGAGAGGTCTGGAGCTTCATGTGCAAATTTCTTAATGTTATACATCAGATTGAGGCTTCTTGTTACTTTGTTCATATGTTACCTATAGACATCGATTTTCTAGATATGACTTCATCTTCCCTTCTAGGATTAAAGAATATTAAAACAGATTGCTTGACCAACTTCCTCTTCATGTCATTTGATTAACATAATTGTCATTCGTGAATAGCTAAATTCGACTGTTGTATAATTATTTCAGATTAAGTTCTGTGTGAATTGGCAAGTCATTGCTCTATCGCTGTGTGTGCTTGTGTTGCGTGGGCCTGGGTGTGTTTGGCTGGGTATCTCTGAAGATTATGGGCTTTACTCCCCAATTTTTCTGTTGAAATTTTGTACTTTTCTATCTAGGGTTGTCATTGTTGTGGTATTCTACTCCACTATGAATTATGAGTTATCACTCACATTTAGCCGATATCGACATACTTGGAAGGTATTACTAGAAGCTCTGCCTTTATAGCATGTTTGCTTTATGTCATGTTAATTCATTGTATTTGGTCAACTCTTATGAGTCACAGGTTACACTGTGGAACCCGAATGATTATCTATGTTCTTAATGCATATTATAGGATGCGGATGCAATATTTGATTTTCTTTGCCACAACATATATAGCATACAATTATAAACTGGAATAAACTTATTCGAAAAATCACTTTTCAATACCATGTGTCACAAGCATTTTGTTTGACTGTATCTATACTCGTTCTTGTAAGATTAAGGGCCTCAGCTTGAATTTGGTTTGTCAATTTTGTGCAAACTAAAGTAATCTTATATTTTTAAGAGTTGTGTGGAAATCAAAAGGTTAGGTAGAAAATTTAAACACTCAACTGAAACACATATTGGCCGCTACATATAATGCATTCTGATAACATTTAGAGCCTAATGGTAACCGTTGTATCTATGGTTTCCTCTCGACTTGTTTTTCTATCAGAAAAGTGATCCTCGTTCCTTTTCATCCTACTTTGTCGATTTTTCTCCCACATTTGAAAATCAAGAAAATGTTGAACCATTGTTTTTATAATTTGTAAACTTCAAAATCTAAACCCCTGTTGTGATTCTGTGAAGTGTTCTCGTTATCACTGTTGTATGTTTTAAGGCTTCTAAGAATATGAAGGATGCATGTGTAGAGTTGAATGCCAATCGAAAGAACAAAACTTCATTCTTTTTGTAGATTTGCTCGTGGTTTATTCATTTTGTGGGGTTCTTTTCATGGGTCTGCTTTACAATTTTTGATGCCATTTATTTATCATTTTGTATGGATGTACAGAAAATCATGTTGTCATGTTCCTTGATATCTCACTTTTATAGGTGTATCGTAGAAAATTTTGTTAGAAATTCTTTACCATACAATCATAAACTATTTCTTTGTGATCTTCGATAATGGAACATTATGCCAAAATATAGGATGGTTGTCTACATGCCACTTTTAATTTTTTTTAAGGGATTTGAGAACTCTTTCTTCAATATTATGTCTCAAATTTGAGAAATGTTTTTTGAAGCAACATGCAATTTTGACAACTAAATAATCTTATATTTACAAATTTGTTTTTCTTGTTAAATGCCTTCATTTTCTAAAACATGTACTTACCACAAGTATTTTACTCTCTCTCTCTCGTTTTTTTCTTTTTTTTTTTGTTTTTCCTTTTGTCTAAAACATGCTTGAATGAATTGATATTCTTTTGATAAATTTTTTTCTTCCCAAATCAGCTTCTAGTGCACAAATTTTTGTATCCAAAATTTTGTATACAAGACCTACCTAATAATTGGTAGTTTGTGAGATGCATTCATTTAATTGCTTTTGGATAAATGCTTCAGAATTCCTGGAAAGTCCCAATTCAATTTTTTTTTTTTTATAAGAAAGCAGTTTTTATCATTTCAAAAAAGCAATTCATCTGTCCTTTTCCACATTTTGACGATTGAATGTAAGTTTTTTTCAGTTATCGAGAACACTTGAAAAATGACGTATTAATTCTGATGATTTTATCAATACAAATGTACATGCATTCGAGAAATAAATGAATCAAATTGACATGTAGACAACTGTCAGTATTTTAGTATGTGATGTTTCATTAACGAAGTTCACAAATAAATAAGTTGTGATTTGTATAATAATGATTTTCCAACAAATTTTATTATGATACACCTTTAAAAGTCAAATGTCAATAACATGACATGATGTGATTTTTAGTAAAATTTGTACAAAATTTTAAATATATGATGTTAAAAAATTCTGCAAAAGCAAACCCTTGAAACAAATCCAACATATTGAATAAATTAGGAATAAGTTTGCCAAAAGATTGGAGTATTGTTCTCGAAAGAGGTATTCTTCTCAATTTGCATCCATTGTATTCTTGGAGGCTTAAAAAATTCATGTACCTGTTCTTTTCAAATTAGAATAGTGAGAACTTGGACATTTTATAGAGACCAAAGCAGACTTTCGGATTTTGAAGTGTACAAATAAAAATACAATGGCTTTTCAACTTTTTGGATTTTCAAATAAGGGAGAAGTTGACAAAGCGGAAACACATAGGAACATTGGTCACTTTTTTTGTGTTAGAAGAAGAGGGAGAGAGAGCAACAACGTAGATACATAAGTTGGCATTTGGTTTTGAATGTTGTTGAAGTACATTGTGTGTTCAGTAGAGTATTTAAATTTTCTACATTAACCTTAGCCACACAACTCTTGGGGGTACGAGGTTATTTAGGCAAGCACACGTGACAAATCAGTGACGGGCTTCGAGTCCCTCGACCTTAATTAACGAGTATAGATAGATTGCATATGGTTTCTCATTCTTTGCCTTTTGTTTATCTTTTCAGGCTTACATGATGACATGTCGTACGATACGACACAATGCTGTTGAAGATGATCTCGACACAAGAAAAAATCTGTCGAGGAACAACGCTAATGAAGATGATCTCAGCACAAGAAAAGACCTTTTTTGTTAAAGATGATCTTGACACGAGTCCAAGGACATTTGGAGCTCTTTGTTGTAGAGACTAGTCTTGCCTATTGTAAATTAGAATACTAATGTAAAGACTATTTTTTTAGCCAAGGAAATAAAAGTTTTGATCAAAAGATTTTGATATTTATTACTTCAAAACTTGTTTCTGAGAACATAGTATTGAAAATCCATTCGAAATTGATTGCAACACAAGCACCAAACCTGTAATATAATCATCACTTTTCCCTTCGAAAATACACGAGTAAACATCAAGAAAAGAAAAAAACAATGGAGGATATAATAGAAATCACAATTTATGGCGCTTTTATTTGTGGCTGATTGTTGGCGTTATAACTGTGCTTGTTGATGGAGTTCCAAATTAATCAATTTCAGATCCATCGGAGTATGATTCCATCGTTTAAACACAATGTTGCCAAACCAAGCTGCCTTCAATTCCTCTACTTCTTGCAAAACTATGAATGCTACTCTAAATGGCATTGAGGAATGAGTCTCTTGATGCTATGATTGTGTTAGGTATAAATCTGCAGAAACTAAACCAAACCTAAAGAACAAAAACAGGCCTATCAATTATTATAGATTTTGATAGGGTACAAAAACCCTCTATACAACAATTTTATAGAATAAAAATAAAGATCTATACAAGTATAAAACTAAAAATACAGTAAATATTAAAATAATAGAGAAAGGGTAGGAGATCACAATGATTTACAGGAACAAGGCTCAAAAGGGTAGATCCAGTCAGTCAATGTAAATCCAAAAGCCACCAAGGACACAACCCACGCTCACGGTTGTTTGGAATCACAGAGCCACAAAGGCTATTATATTAACCTAGGGCCATAAAGACTTAGATCCACACAAGATTAGTCAACCACTAAAGCTTGTTCACGAAGAACTTTAAAGAACATAGAAGGAGATTAGAGAGAGGAGAAGGGTTTCAAGTTCTGGTAACAAACCAGACTGAAGCCAACTATAGATAAAGGAACAACCCATTTAATACTAGAAGAAGATCGAGGATAAATGGCGGTGAAGAGAAAATTAAGAAACGGCGAAAGAGACCCAACATCAGAGAAAGAAGAGTGAGAGAAAAGATTGAGCGAAACGATGCTTCGAGAAAGGGATTAGGGTTATGACAGAGAGAGGAAGAGACAGAACTATTCAAAAAAGGGAGGAAGCGGGTCGACCTAGTGGGCTGGGTCAGGATAAATGGGCCAAGCATCATAAGACAGACCAATCCCAGTCATCCAGTGGGATGGGCTGGGCCCAGGGATTTGGGCCACATGACTTTTTGCTATGTGAAAAAATTGTGACTTTTTGCTTTAAGAAACCAATTTCTTTTATTAACCCTTCAAGCCAAATGGCTTCCTTAAAAGCTTATGTGGTAGCAATATATTCAACTTTTATTGTAGATAATGCAACAATATAGTGAAGTTGAGATTTTCATCCAATGTATGCACCACATAAGCTAAACACATAAGAAGTAGTAGGTTTCCTACTATCCCTATCATTTACATATAGAGTCAACAAATTCGACTAAGTTCACACCTTCAGCACACTTAGTAAATTTTATCCTAGCATTTATGGAACCATTCAAGTATTGTAGCAACCATTTAAGAGCCTCCCAATGAGGAAAACCGCATTTGACATATATTTACTTGGACAACTGACTGCATTAAGTAATAAAATAAATTGTATAATGCATACAATATTATTATTATTAGATTAAATAATGAGAATCACCAATTTTTTACATAAATTTATAAGTAATATAGTAATATAATTAGTAAAATGTACAAAAAAAAAAATCATACTGAACAGTTTAAAGTTATTAAAAAGTATCAATTATCTAAAATAATGCAATTAAAATACATAAAAATATTTTATAGTTGACATTAATATATGTTCACAATCTGCAGTAAATTTATATATTTATAAATGTTAGTATTACATTGATGTGACTATCATCTTACATTGTTGAACAACATGGGTTAGTCGGATCATTAAAATTCAAACCAGACCATTAGATATGATCAAACTTACAGAAGAATACACTTGGTAAAGTTTTAGACTTATTCGATATACAGATGTTAAGATATCGTACTTGGAACAAAAGAATAATAATTCAAGTCGGTGTATTATAGAATTAGGCCATGTGATGTTAAATCAAACTGTCCGATATGATTTTATGGACATAGTTTTATATATATTTATATTTGATGTGAGTCGGGTGACCAGATTTTAAAATATTTTAAGTGTTGATTAAATTTTTTTATCTCATTAAATATATAATAAAATAATAATCAAAATTATTCAACCATCACTATTATTATCATTATCATTATTTTTAGATTAATTCATAGAAATTACTAAATTTTGACATAAATTTATAAATAATTAAATAGATTGCATAATGCATAGCATGTATCCTGATATAAATATAAACTCAAAAATAGATAAAAAATATGGTCAATTTTGATTATAAAATTGATCAAATATTACATAAAAAATTAAAAATATAAAAAATCCAAAAATAAAAATATATATAAAAAAAATAGAAAAAGCCTCTCGCTAGCTTATGAACAGAAACAATTGAGTTTTTTTATAATTTCTCGTGTGCCGTACTACTATCTCAAATATGTTTTTGTAATTTAAATAATAATTAGGAGATGTATTTTTCTTATTAAAATGAAGGATAAATTACAAAAGGCTTTTTTGTGTTTGTCTTGATTACAAATATTTCATCCTTATTTGAAAAATTATATATACCCTTTTAAAATTATAAATACCTTAATAAATATTTCCTCACGATGAGCTATTGCAAGAGAAATTTTGTTAAGATATTTATAACTATAATTTGCTCCAAATCCCATCCCATTCGGACCCTCTCCTCTCAAATCCTACTCTCCTTTTTTTTTTTTAAATATTATATAGTAATATTTATATTTTCAATATATATAATTACTGATATACAAGATAATACATTGCGCAAGATTATACATATTATAAATTTGATTTGAAATATAATATCGACTTTTTTATAAGATTCAAATGAACATACATTTTTTAAAATATTGACACTAACTTTAAGTGAAGAAAGCACAAATTAGATCTCACAACCCGTTGGATTTAAGCGTTCACCAAGTCTTCAACCGGAATGAGAGATTTAGCTAGACATGCTCAAAGAATGCATGAAAAGCAAAATAATATAAAAACGTAGAGAAATAGAAGAGTTCAAAAGTTGTCTCTTAAAGTGAATTACATCACCTATTTGTTTTTTTGGGGTTTCTTGAAAATTTTCCGTTAACCGCCCCGTGTGGTTTTGAATTTTTTCTTGAAGTTTTGCGTGGAGATTCCACCATTCTTTGGCTTTTAATTCCTTATGTTACTCGCGTCTTGCTTTTTAGGGAGGTGTCGAATATGAACCCACTTTCTTGTTTTTAGTTCTGTTATGTAGGATTTGCAATTGCGAGTACATTGTACCGCATGGTTTCTTGGTCTGATGAAATAACCGGTTCCCTTTTTTTGTTTAGTTTTTTTTCCCCATGTTTTCTTGTGGAGACATTAAATCTTGGAAATATCCACAATCGAAGTGGTGTTGTTTACAAGACTTTACGTCATTATCTCTAATTTTCCTTTGAAAGGATGTTCACTGTCGTTTCTGCTTTTCATTTTCCTGTTTTCATGGATGTGTTTTTCTATTATTTTCATCTTTGGTTAAAGAAAACTTTGCGGTCGACAAATTGTTGTGAATTAGATATGGTTCTTTTTTGTCTTTTTGGTTGCAGTGAATTAAATATGATATTGTTGGTGCCTTGTGGTTCTATTACAAAAATGACGGAAATATTCAAGTGTTTTCTATTGTCAGGCTCTAATGCCTCTACAACTTCTGGGAAAGATGAAGAAGATGGCACTTTCATTGTATCCCCAGGTGACTAATTACCTTAGTTTATATTTTTCAATCATTCTTTAAAGCTTATCATATGTATCTGATTCGTAATGTGTGAATACAATTGAATTGTACATTTTGCACTTGTTCTTGCAGTCATGTATGTGACGTTTTGCTGATTTCACTTATTCTTAATGCTAATCAATGGTTAGGCTAGCACTAAAACCATGTTCTATGGGCCGACTGCCGTTGATTGTGGATGAAGTTGGCTCTTGGCAAATTTGTTAGATTATATATAGCTCTCGAAATGATTTTATGGTTGACGAATTTCAGTCCTCCACCTGTGATTTTCCATGGTCATCGAGGTCTTGTTTTCTATGTATCTGATTATATAGACATGTCTTAGCCTTTTGTCTGAGTTATCCATTAATCCAGTGGACATAAATCGTGTTCAATTTTAGATTGATCCTACCTTAACAGGAAAATTGATTTGAGAATCATCTACCTCTTGTCCCTTTTGCTTGTCCTTTGGCTTTTAGTCATTAGACAGCCTTTGCCTATGTGGACTCTAATCATCTACCTCTTGTCCCTTTTAGTCATTAAATTAGTTGGCTATGTGGACTCTAATTATGAAAATGATAGAGACAATAGAAAATCAACTACCTCTTATGTATTTACTTTGTGTGGAGCATGCATTAGCTGGAAATCACAACTTCAACATATTGTTGCACTTTCCACTATTGAAGCTGAATATATTGCACAATTGAAGCATTCAAAGAAGCTATTTGGCTTGAAGGATTATTAAAAGAAATCGATTTTCTAAATAAAAACTTACAATTTTCTCTTACAGCCAATTATTAAGAATCCAATTGTGTAAAAATCCAGTCTTTCATGACTGAGTAAAACATATCGATGTTAGGTATCATTTCATTAGAGACATTGTTATGTTATAAATTATTTTTTTCTGCATATTTTGTCTTGTCTCCTGTCTTTTTTGTAGGTATCTCTCAGGGCTCCGTATGAAAGTCTTTTAAGATCCGCCATCTTGGATTTGGTCCAAGGTGGAAATTGTAAATAAAAGTGTGGCCTAAACCCAAATGGTCCAGGCCCATCTCACTGGATGGCTTTAAACACTAAGCCTACTCCACTTTGGGAGACCTACTCGGTTTATTCAATCCATTAGGTTTGACTCGGTCCGACTGTTTTAAATACTAACTTTCTCTCATAACCCTAACCCTAATCCCTGACTGTTGTCCTCTCTCTCTCTGCCACTCTGGGTTCTTTCGTCGTTTCTTGATACTCCTCCACCGCCTCCTTTTCCCAATTATTTTCTTCGACCATTTAATGGCCTATCTCTATAAAAGACTGGTATTGCTCTGGTTCTTTAGAATCCGAAGAAAGAAAATATTAATCTCCCTATTACTATCTATTCTCTGAATTAGTTCTTCATGATCTGACCCTTTGTGGTACTGGCTTAATTAATAGCCTTCGTGGCCTTGCCTTAGTGACTTTGCTTTTACAAGCCTTTATGGCTCTGTGGTTCAAAGCAACCGTGAGATTACCTTTGGCCGTTTGTTGTTTTGGCCATTCACCATTGGATCTGGCTGTCTGAGCTTGTTTCTGAGATTCTTGTTTATGTCCCTTGTTTATATTGTGATATTATTTCAGATCTCTAATTTAAGTTGTGTATTATTATGATTCTTTATTTTTGTAATTCATAGATCTGTAATAATTTGTATACGGGTTTTTCAAACCCCAATGATATCTCTAATTTAGTTCGAGAGTCTGTAATATTTGTTGGAGCCTGGTATTCATCATATACCCAACATCGTTATCTTTTTCCTTCTTCTCCTCCTCCCC
>NC_026150.1:17528425-17546233 GCF_000512975.1 Sesamum indicum
ATCTCAGTCTCCCTAAAGTGGTTTAGTTTCATATTTTTGTGTGCCCTTTTGGCCTTTTCTTTTTTCCCTTTTTTCTTGCCTTATTTCATGTTTGAAATGAAAATAAAGAAAGGGGTGTTAATCATGCTATCTCTTAGACTTCATGCAGCAGATTTTCCATTTTTGTTTGCTTTTTTTTCATTGTTGAGTTTTGAGTTAGAATCGGGAGCATGCAATGGATAGCTCAAGCTATTCCAATGGTCAGGGCAACGGTGTAAAATCCTATTGCATTAATATGTATAGATTGATTATTGAGCAAGAATTTTCATATTTAAACCTTATCGTGTGCAAATATTTTTATACAACAACAATCACAAACTAGAGTCGGAAGTAGTCTCGACCCAACTTGAAAACACCTTATGAAAAAACCAAAAGAAAAATTGGATGGCTCAAGTTTGTATTATATTAATTAGAAGTAATTTTTCAACAACTAGCAAATAATCTCAAATTTAGAAATCTTGTGTGACGTTCGTAGAATTTTGTATGTAATTGGAAGACTAATTGTTAATTATTAAAAATTTAAATTTAATTAGTAAATAAATTATAGACTGAATTTGGGATATAATAAAACTTGAATGAATTAAATTGGAATTCGTTATAATATTTGAAAGTAAATTATACTAATTAGGAAATTAGGAAGGACACAATGGTAATTATCAAAAGTATAAAATATATAAAAAATAATAATAATAAATAAATAAAGGTGGGCAGTGGCATGTGCTGCCACCGCCTCACCAATTATTATACATATATATAAGTATGTGAATTAAAAGAGAAATTACATATTAACACACACACCCACATTTACATACAGTAGACGCACACACACATTTTCGGAAAAACAGAGGTACGAAAATTGTAATTTAATTTTTATTAATTTATATAATTATATTATTTAATTAGCCCGTTTATTAAATGTTGATTATATTGAGCGGCGAACTATTTAATCGGAGTATTTTATGATTTTGGCTATTTAAATTAGTGTCAAATTAAATATCACATTTGATATAAAAATGATATAGTTGGGTAATATAAAATATTAAATTTGTTAGATTTAATTATTATTATAGCCAATTTATAGAATTCCGATGGAATGATTAACCAAATATGTAATTCTATGTATTATTGCTTAATTAAATAGTATAGCAACGATAAATTAACAGAAAATTCATAGAAATATTTCGGAAGTTATATTTTAGAAATATTATGTTATTAAGAAGGAAAGATGAGGTTTTAATGATAATCTCATTTATGAATGTTATTAAAAATGATAGTCATAAATATATATGGGGTTTGATTAAATGAATTCTTATGAATTAGTTGATAAACTAAATATATATTTGAGAAGCTTAGAAATAGTAGTTATTTATAAGAAAGTGGAACAGGGGTTTGGACTTTAATATAAATAGAATATTAAAAGATTGGTGGAAAATGTACGAACATTATATAATATTTTATTTAGAGTTTACGATATTCTATAAATATATTGATTATACGTATTATAATTTATTATAGGACGTGACGACAAGGTAGAGGGTTGAGCATTCCCTCGTAAAATAGAAGCATTTTGGGATATAAGGTAAGTATAACTAATTGAATTTATATATATCTGTATGTGTAGTATTGTATATATTATATATATTGATTTTTTGGATGCGATCATGGACTTGACTTTATATTATTACACGTGGCTTTCGTATATTGATTGTTTACATAATTAGTTATGGATTATTTGAATATTGGTGAAATTGTTATTATGTGTCATATGTGTTTGTAATAGTTGGACGTGAGAGTGGTATGATTACGTAATCGTATGATTGATTGTAGTATGAGATCAAATTGGGAGCAATTATTGAGGAAGTAAATATTATAAAGAAAAGAATGATAAGCGTGAATTGAAATAGAAGATGATGCTTACCTAGTTGGGAACACAGTCAATGGTTTATGAAAATGTGATTGATGATGATGTGATTGATAATGAGATATGAAAAATATACGATTTAAGCTAGGTACCATGGCGCGTAGGGTACCGGGGTATTCCGGGGCAGCAGGGAATATCCTGTGTTGTTAGCTACACACTGGGGTGGTGTGGGGGTTCCATGTTTGTTGTGATGTCCTGTGCTTTATTGCTACACAGCTGGAGTAAAAGAGTGTGGGGATATCACACAACGGGTATCCTGTGTTGTATATGATATGGGGATATCACACAACGGGTATCCTGTGTTGTATATGATATGATGATGGCCGGCGAAATCATTGACTGATTTACTCCAGCTAGAGTAAGTGGGGCCCTTAACTAATAAATGATAACGAATGAATATTATTTCGTGGATTGGTTTACAGTTGTGAGTATGTATTGTTGCTTATATCTGATGTTGCTGTTGACGAATGACTGTTGTCGGTGTGACTGCATGTACGTGAACCTTTGTCTGTGTATATATATATATAGACTAGTTGGCTATACTTATTGAGTAGGCAGCTCATTCCTTGCCACGTACTTTTCAGGAGATAGGTCATACTGATTAGCCACATTGGACTTTGAGCGGTGCCGTCGTCTTTATTAGGTGGGTCAGCCGTGACTTCTGAAGCCAGAGTTTTTTATTGTTGGGTTGTTAAATATTCTGGTCTTTTATTGGGATTTGTGTTTAAAGTTGTGGTATGATTTTCCTTGAGGTTATGTACACGAGAACATGTAGTGAGGGTAAATATTATTTTTGGTGGTATATATTATCTTTTGTGATATATAATATTATATTGATAAATTAGAATTTATTTTACGGGTTGAAATAGAATTACTTATAGAATGAGTTCTGACTAAGTAAGGATGAAATAGTGATAATTAGATGTAGCGAATAGAGGGTGCTACATCTTGACTTTATTATTTAAGCATTACCTGGTTAGGTATCGTTGTTTGTGTTTGAACTCCCTCAGTATACGAATATGATTAACATCATTTAAAATTAATGATAGCTTAAATTTTTTTCTCATTTATGCACTCTTAAACTTGAATTAATTAGGTTCAGACGATATGGAAAAATTGGTTCATACGTTAATTATCTTTCGACGTCTTTATGATCTAAATAGGTAGTGAGAGAAAAGGAGAGAATATATAATAGGCAGTAGTGGGGATAAAGAAAACTTTAGTCCTCTATCTTTGTCATAGATTAATTTTGGTCCTCTAACTTTGACAATATTTGTTTTAGTCCTTTATCTTTTAATTTGGCGTAAATTTGATCCTTCAGCCTATTTTATAACCATTTTGCCCTTTCAAAGGAAATAGCTTAATAATCCATTTTCATGCTCTTAAGACGGCCCAACATGCTTCCGAAATAAATTAAGACCCCATAAATTCATACATTGTTTTAACCGCTCTGTTTCTTGGTATTTCAAGTCCTCTGTTTTACGGATTTCTTCCAACCACACTACCGCAGCAGATGGTTCGCAGGTATTTGGCTCCTTCAGTAACAAAACAGCATGGTCCTATTTTGTTTCCCACCTTAGGGTGTAAAAGGGACTCCAATATAGGGACTTAATAGAATTTTGGACAAACAGGTTGAACAAAAGCCTAAATTTTATTGAAAAAATATAGAAAATATTACATAGATATTATTTCTCGGTTGAAGAAGACAACTGTTTAACCTCTTATATTATAGAGGACTTGACTCGTTGGATAAACCCCTACAAACTAAAAGGTTAAAATACTAGAAAAGATTGAAAAGGAAATTCACTTGGTACTTTATGGTGTGATACTGTTTGCTGTTCCAGTGCTAATAAATGCAGGCTAACATTAAACGTCATGCATTGTGGCCTTCCCATCTCTCAGTAATACCCTTAACCTGCTTTGATAAATTAATTCAGAATAATATTCAGTGAGGGTAATTGAAAAAAGGTCTTGATTGACGTTGATCTGCTTGTTCCAAGCCCCATTTGCACATAAGTTATGCTATCCCTTGTATGAAACTAGTGTATCAATGAGAATATTATTAGTTTCTTTTTGCTATTGTGGTTTGCAAGAACTGGATTGATCTTGAAGCTGTGGAATATTACTTAGGAATGGGGCAGTAAAAATCTCGAGAAGGGATGAATTTAATTAGTGTAGAACCTTTAAGCATCTTCACATAATTTTACAAGACATCTCCTTTTGCTTCTATTACTCATCTATAAAATAATTAAACCCCTGGATTTGTTGACTATTTATTGGATCCTACCACTGAAAACGATAAACCAATTGAAAGGATGGAAAGGAATACAACCAACAAGCTAAGTAATACAAAATAATGAGATGATAATGAGGAGTTCTTGCATCAGTCAGTCACTTGTACTCCAGAATCATATGTCTCTCCAGGTTTCCAGTTGTCAGGTATGTCCTTAACTGGGACTACCCAAGTCTCCTCTCCATTTTCATCACTAAATAGCATTCTTACTGACAGAGGTCCAATGGGCGGTGAGGTGGTTGTCCATACTGCTCCATAACTCCGATCTAGTAGTTTGCATATATAATTTTTTGTCTGCATATTGAAATGTGGAGTTAGTTTTCGTATAGAAAATTCAGAATTCTATGAATTTTCTGACATGTGCAACTTTTTTCTCATCAAAAAGCCCAGGTATCGGACATACACAGAAATGTGGAATGCATAATAAAAAGATTCTGAAAGATACCTCACAAAGTTGCACGGCAGTTATATCCTTGCTGCCTTCTTGATACCAAATCACGAAAGCCAGATAATGGGGGTAATTGCTGTTTTCATCTATCTTTATGGTAATGTTTTTGTTTGGATAGCTGCATGGAACCCTGTACATATACATGAGCTTCTGATCAAGCAGATTCAGAGTAAGGTACAGAAAGCGTTGGTGTGATTGATAATTTGTAGGATTATGCAGGGCTATAACATAAGCATGTGATGAGATAGCAAAAGTTTGAATGTATTTACAAATAAAATAGACCGAGAGGTGGAAGTTTAAGTTGATATAGGATGCTTAAAGAAACCAGTGAATTATGTGATTTAGTAAACCACTAGAAATGATTCATACAAAAACAATTTCTTGGATACTAGATGTGATTTCTTATAAATTCTTAATTAAAACAGAGCCGTAATATGTTTGAAATATATCCAACTTCATGAAGCTTTGGGGATGTACCGTCTGTATTCAATATCTACTATGCCAAGCGCTAATAGAGATGCAGCTGCATCTTGGTTCTGAGCCATTCGACCAAAAGCACGCCTGCTCAGAATGAAGTCAGTGCGATCACTGGAACCATGGTCAGTTATGACTGCAGTAACTCCTTTGTCAGAACAGTAGTTACTGTTGGTGCACCTGACCTGGTAGAGCAAGGAATAGTAAACAATAAGATCACATCACTATTGCATTACATGATAAACAAATGCAATCTTTACTATCATTTAAATGGTTTTACCTGGTAGCAAGCACCACACCCTACTCCATCTCGATACAGATCTGATGCAGCAGATACATCTCCAGCGTTAAGTGTTGCACCGAATGTACCATAGCCACAGCGTCCAACTGCATTTTTTTATGTTAAATTTGATCAAAACTTAGTACAACATGTTAATCAAATCATCGACAAGCATTTAGATGGTTTTCAGTATAGCATATACTTCATTGTCTATATTCATTCCACATGGATAATCTATTTACTGACAGAAGAAGATGCATATAGTAAAAGTTCTTTGCATGCCATTTTTCAGCTATATTGCTGATATCTCACTTTCTGTTCCATTATCATCAGAATTCGGGTAATGAGCAGCCCTCGAATGGATGAAACAATCCCTGCATGTGGCTGCATTTCCAAGGATTTCCAAGCTGAGAAAAGTTGCTATGAAAAGATTAAAGAAAAGCCAGAGATGAGCCATCATACAAGATAGCAATTGAAGCAGACGAAAGGGAAGAAGACGGGTTTATGTGCATGAACTGCATATTCATTCTAGTATTTATAGTGGAATGAGATCTACGTACCAAGCTTATCAGGCTGGTAAGACTTCAGACTTTGACAAATACGTCGTGAAGGAAAAGAATCCCACTACAGTTTCTTTCTCTAAGTTTTAAGACTTGTTACAAAAGTAAATATTTCAAACTCCTGCCTGTGGAATGTCAAAACCATGGACCATTGTTCAGTGTGAATTAATTCAAAAATATTTCTGATTAAGATAGCCAAGTTAGACCGTCTCCAACTGCTTTCTACGTTTGAACATTAGGGTTGCAAGAATTCTGCTGTAATCATTACAAATTACGTCAAGGCCATTACCTTGAGAAACATAATTTGATTTAAACATTGGACATCGATATTTTTTTGAATCTATCATATGAGGATGTAATTCTTGCAGCAATACTAACATATGCAGCAAGGAAAGATCAAGAAAAATGAAAATTGCTTAACAAGGTTAGAGTTAATTAAGAAAAAAAATTGTCTTAATATAGTAACCTGTCTTCTCCTTTGTTAGTACTAATTAACTCTGTCCCAAAAATTCTTATCTATACTTTGAAATTTTCACACTGAACTATGAGGGTAAAGTCATATCAGCAACATCGTTGTGGAAAAGGCTTGTTATTTAGTATTATCTCAAGTATTTGACAAGTGACAACTATGAATTGAGGAAACACCGACGAATACACATTCCACCTACTTCATTGTGGGGCATCTAACAAGAACTTCCTCTTTTGGACAAGAAAAGTATGCTACAACTTTCTTTTTACCTAGACAAAATGAAACTGGGGAATGAATATAGCAGTGGAAGTTAGGTGTTGTTGCACTAACAGAAAACGCAGCCACCTTGTACTCCAGGAAAAGAGATCATTCTGCACACAACATGATATCTTCTATTTCACATGTGAAATTAATCTAAGTGAGAGTTTCAAATTTGAGGGCTAAGCCTCAGAGAATTTGGATGTATGCCTAAACAGGGTGGCAGAATATACTGCCCAGCTCAAGTCAGCCATGACATGGGATCCATTTTCAGAAAATTAAAGAACAGTCTAGTATTTAGAGATCTTGCTAGCTATTTACTGGTTCAGAGGGTAAATGATAATGAAAGAATCTAACTTTGTGAATGTCTTATAAATTAAAACAAGTATATTCTTCCTTCAAATTAAGGCTACACAAATTCATACTACATCCGCTATCGATAATTTTAGATCTCAAGATCTTTTTTCATCACATTCTGCGATCAAGACACGTAACTGAAATAAAATAACCAACAGACATTCCCCCGAGAAAACGGGATTCATCATTCTATAACATCGTCTAAAATGCAAGATTCAGAATTCCAGTGGACCTTGGCTTTCTTGATTTTTCAACAATGCAATGAATGTAGAAGGTGGGACAAAAGAGAAGACCCTTTCAGATTTCAGAATACAGGCATTTGCTGAGATTTTTGCGTTAATAATCTGGGAATAGAATCCATATCTGGGAATTAAAAGGGAGAGAAACTATAGCAGTTGATGAGTACAATATGTTGAACGCGGACAGAGCTGCAACAGAGGATGATCCCCGGACATCTTGTCGAAATTGGCCATAAATGGATCCAGATAAGAATCCCGACGATAAGAAGGAATCGTAGGCCAATTCGAGAAAACATCAGAGTCCCCTGAAGTATGCAACCTCATTATTCAAGTGCTTTTGTCGCCACCTTTTGTTCCTGATATCAACCAGCATTTTCAGGTCTTGAGCAATCCTAAGACAAGACAAAGCTATGGTGAGGAAGGTCACATAGATGGGTCCAATTCTTGAAATGCAGAGATAATTTTGCTGATCTTCTGGGAGTAACCCATTTGGAGTTGGATTTGGATTTGGATTTGGATAAGCAGGAACAGGAACAGGGGTTTCGATGCAAGAAGGATTAAGAAACATCATTTGCGAAGGAAACCGGGCCAACCGGCAAGTGGCTTGATCAGGAAATCTGCTTTAAATGCTTTGTGAATCGTGTACCCTTTGTACCAGAAAGATGTTGGCTTTCAGCTGTCTGATGAACGTAATAATGTCTTAAAGTAATTCACTGTACATAAAAGTTTCGATTTGCCTACATTTAGCATGTTTTCTTGCAATTTTCCAGCTCCAAGAAGCAATTACTTCATCTGTCATTTTTTTCAATGACAAATCAACGTCAAGAAACTATCCTAAAATGACTGCTCTACTGTTTGATTTTTACCCTCCCCAGGAGAATTCAGCAGTGAAAACAAAATAAATTAAGACAGGTCTAAAATGGCTATTCTGATCATAGCAAAACTTACAGCGAAGAAAGAGATACAGAAATAAACAAACTAAGTGCTACAACTTTAAACAAACAGAGGTTGGTCAAGGCAGAACAAACAAAACTTATTTACAAAAGGGCTTTCTGTTTCATAATTAGTGCTGTCTCCACCTCGCACCATGTAGGGGACCAGGAGGCTGCACCCATCTACCACCAGGAGGCAACTGCCCGAGCCCACTCGGTGGCTGCTGGGTTGCCACGGGAGCCATAGGGTGACCGCCAGGAGGCAAGTGCACTGGTGGCCGATGGCCATGGGCCACCTGATATGGCTGGTGCTGCGGTTGATGTTGGGCTTGAGGCCGCCATTCTGGAATGTCATCATCGTCGTCGTCATCGTTCCAAGGTTCAATGCCAAGATTCCTATCATCTACCAAACTCCTACTTGTCGAACTAGTCCCACTTTGCCCATACTTTTTAATAAGTTCTCTCACTTGATCTACTGGGCGGTGAGTCAATTTCGCGCCATGATGCAAGTTCTGTGGTGAAATCCTTGGCACAGATGGGTTTATGTTGCCAGAAAAACTGAACTCAGGTAAGTCATCATCGTCTTTTGCTCCACGGGCAGCAGCCAGAGGGCCAAAACCAGGTGGGATATCATCGTCCTCTTCAGCTTGTGGCAGTGACTTAGTTGAAACAGGAGGGGTAGTCCTAGTTGGGGTACTAGCATTAACATTTGATGAATGTTGAGCCCTTTTAGGTGCAGAAAAGGGGTGCTTTTTGGAGCTGTGTTTGTGGTGTGATGATGAGTTAGGTGATATTGTGTTGCTTATATGAGCTCTTCTCCATACAACTACACCAATTAGTCCATTTTCGATAGTGTTGTGGGTCTCAGGATGGTCCTTGGCTACATGCTTGTTTAATATATCGGTGATTCTGAGGATAGGAGGGCACAGATAGAGTTCCATGCCAGGGCCTGGCTCGGCATATCCCAATCTCTCGTCCGCAGTGTAAGAGTCAATAGCCTGCATACATAAGATTGTAAAATCTTTTTTCCGTTTGTAATTTTTTCATAGATAATATGAGAGCAAGAGGGAATATAAGTTACCTCAGAAAGCTCACGACTCTCGACCTCCGATGATTTGTCCCTCAAAACAAAGTGGAGAACCTGCAGAGAAAGCGTTGTTTGGTTAATGACCTTAACTAGCACAATTTACGCAAGGGCACAGTTGTCTATTGGAATACAAAACATTTTGTTGTCTAATTTCAGCCGTTTATAACCATCAAAACGTAACACATCCAATTCACAAACCATATTCGGGTAATATATTTATATATGCATATATATAGGACATACATGTAGGACAATTATTTCCACGTATTTCAATTGCCAGCTCAACTGGTTCAAGGCAACAAGTACGTCTACTACTCGTCTCATCAATTACCTTTGCTGTTCAATTTTTAAGCAACTTATACACCGGAGAAGATTGAATAGGTACATTTTGGTGTGGTGGAAGCGGATAAATACAGGCCCCAAAATCAATTTAACAAACGGAGCCATTATTATTCGCCTGGGAGAAGTTTCCTCCCATGAAAGGGATTAGTTACAACAGTAGCAGAACCCAAAAACGCGCCTCCAACTGTTGATAACATTTTGCTTTTTGATCAACAAACAACCTAATCTCAACAAAATTCTGCCAGCATTAGATGCGACTGGTGATTATTACTGCAATTTGTTTGTAGCACATTCGTTTTGCTTCTTGTTTGTTTCTTTCCTTTTGTATGATATCATTGCATAATTATGTGTGAGGAATCTGGGATACACACAAAAACATTCATCTAGCAAAATTGACCTCTTTGTATCCTTCGTATATTTTCTATCAGAAATGCTATAATACAACCAAACTAATAGTAGACAAAAATTAATGCCACTAATGATGGCTGATTGGAGGCCGCATTGCCTTCTTTGCAGACAAACGCCCACAGGCCAATAAAAGAGAAGGAAAAAATTAGGTACAAGGAGAAGGAGAAGGCCTTGATATACCATAACTGCTCGAGTTCGAGACATAGGGAGGTCTTGAAGAAATTTTTCAAATGCATCAAGTCTAACTCTTCCTTTGATTTCAAGAGAGCTGGGCCACTCCTTCATTGATGTCTTCTCACCACTGTCAAACAGAAATTAAATGGATCAGGGAACGGCGATTGGAATGATATATTCCTTACGCTACACTATACACTTTTGCGAAGCTCTGTGGTATAGAACATGAAATATCAACAAAGGAGCTCAGAAGGTTGATGAACTTCTATCCAGATTGCATAATACGAGAGTGCCTCGAGCAATAAACAGATAAAAACAAGAAAGTGTTATTCAAGCAGTTTATATTAACATGCAATGTTACACTGCACACTGCAACAAGTCTGAAAATTCATGAGAAGCAGATCACACTTCATCTGACGTCCCATCAAAAGCTAAACCTAAGCGGAACCAGATACAATCTACAGAAAAGAAAAACATAGGACTGAAGAACTGGGAACAGGTGAAAGAGGGGCAAGAGTTTAGACATGACAATTTAGCTTAGTTTAATGAGAACATTGTAATTTCCATATTACAGTAACAAAGATTTACTTCCATGTAACTGTATTAGAGATGTTATATGCAAAAAGAACCACGTAAAAGTATAATTCCAAGTTATTTCAATCATTTATGATGAAGAATAAACGGCTCGTGGTAGTATGTGTGAAATGCACACAGAAAGCCAATAGTTAAATCTTGTATTGCAAACCTACAAACTCACAAACCTTTGAAACAAACCACCAACAGTCACTGAGGATGATATATTCAGCTGAAGGATACCGTCCCAGATATATTCAACCTTTGATACACTACTAGGAAGAACTTTCTGTTTCACAGGACTCCCACAGGATGATGTAATTTTTACATCAATTTCATGTTTCTTGACGACACCAGCCTTTCTGGAGGAAGCATCTTTGGGAGAATGAGAAGTCCCATTAGCAGCCTCCATGTTGCTAACAGGTTTTGGGTTTTCTTTGTGCGATAAAGGGTTCTTTGCATCAGATGATAGATTCTCAAACGGAGGTTCAGAATTAAGGGACTCCATAAATTCATCCAATGAGACAATTGGAGGCAGAAACTCCGCATCCTTCAATTCATCGACCATCATTCCTTGCATCAGATCTGCCCCATCAGTCGGAATAACCAGGCTACCAGAAAAATCCTTGTCTTCGGAATGACTATCTTGACCCGAGACTCTCACCTTATCTTTAAGACTCCCCTGAGAAGGGGAATGAGGTTCAATCTCTTTCTTCCGTTGAGGTTGTATAAACATAGAAGTCCCACCAGAAACCTCCGCAGCAATGCCATCATCATGCTCAACTTCTACTTGATACTCACCCTTATGTGTTTTCCTAACCAAACGCCTTATATCAACTTCAGTATCAGGTAAAACCACCAATTGCGCTAACTGTTCTGCTTTGGCCGTGCGCCATTCTGATAATTCTTTGGAAGCAAGGTCTTCGGCTGACATTGAACACAACCTTTCAGGCAATATCTCACCAGACATGACTCTTTCTCTCAGGTCCGGATTGTTACGGTCTTTAAGGTTGAACAAAAGAGACCTACCCTTCTCCCTGTACTTCTTGTTCACACCACCATATAGTTTAAAAAGTTCAGCTTCAATTTTGAAAGCCAACTTCTCTGGAGTCAAAATCGCAAGCTCTCCACCATGTCCCTGATTTTCCTCTTTCACAGACTTAGAATTTTCTCCAGGTTGAACTTCCTTCACCTCCCTCATCTGTACATCAAAATCAAATGCCCAAGAGAGCCCATTTCCCTGCAAAAGATCATCTTTAACAAAGAAATTATCACCAAATGAAATATCCTCATCAGGCAAAACAGTACTATACTGGAACTCCTGGAAAGCGTGTCCATCATTCCCACCACTTGCATTAGAAGATAGCTCAGAAGAAAAAAAACCCTGACAATCATGGGTGTTGCCAGGTGCTGTCAGTTCTTTTGAAGAAGACAGATCCTTAGGACCAGAGGCGGGCACTTCAACACCAATAGTTGAATTGGAATGAGGAGCCAGCAAATCAATGGTCTGATGAGTGATAACAGAATCACTCTGCTTTTTCTCAGTATTTGAAATATTGTCTTGGTTCTGAGATGCCAAAGCCAATGCAGCAGCTAGTGACTCCCTCATTTTGGACCTTACAGCTTCTGACGACTCAGGGCGAACCTTGGACGCTGACTCAATTTGAGCAGTTTGTTTTTTAGTGGTCTGCACCCGCTGTAAGCCAGATTTACCAGAGATGGATTCATTCCGCGCCATTTTCTTGTTTACCGAAGGTTGAGCCTGCACACCTGGAGAAGCCAATCTGTCCTGTGCTGGCGTTTTTTTCCTTTGAGGTGCTGGTGTTTGAAGAAACCCAAGTGTACTAACATCAGCTCCCATTTGTGCTGGCCGCTTGTTAGGCATCAGTGACTGCTGAGAAATAGAGTTGTTCAACACAGGTACCATCTCAGCCTTCCGCTTAATTGGGAATGATAACTTTTCCCCAGCCATAGTGGTCAGCATACATGAATCTTCATGACCTACTTGGTCCGACATCCAGTTCAAGCCCATTGTACCACCTGAAGATTCATTATGACTCATGCTGTTGCTTGACAGCACATTGAACCCAGGATTACTAGATATTGGATCTCCCAAATCCATTTCCTCTGTTGACACATAGAATTGATGTGATTCAGGGTTGCTTGACATTTTCATATGCATCTCAGATACTGGCAAGTCCAGAGAATTTGACTGATGCTCCATCTGAACCACATGCCTATCTGAGATTGGGTACTGGGAAACCAGATTGTTGGACATAATGCACCAACAATAAGGGCATGCAAAGAGAACAGCTTAGATAATAAACTGCGGGTCCTCCAAAAGCGACCTGCACCCACAATAAAATGCTCAAATCACAACCACAACAATACACAATTGCAGAGATGTATTCTGACAATCTGCTTAGACTACGATGAGTTTAAGCAGTTTTGTTATCTCGAAATGATGTAGAGACAACTAGAAAAAAATGCCATGCACCAACTTTGAATAATCCCTCTCGGAAATGGTAAAACGACTTGGCAATGCATGCTACTATAACACAATTATCATAGGTAGATGGTTCCCTGGAGCCAAATGAACCAAGGAAAACCTTAAACACTAATCAACAAAACTAGCCTAAGAAAGGTCATACACCATCACACATGCAGATAAGAAGAGAAATATGACAATTTAAGTTGGTTTATAATAAATCTCATAATCAAATCGAAACATAGCAATGTCTCTTTGTTAAGAAAAACGCTCCAGAATATGCACAGAATAATCGTTAACAAGTTTGGCTTTTCGAACCAAAAGACTCTAAAACCAGGCTTCATAATTTTCCACCACAGACAATATGGAGTCCAGTTAAACGATTCATGATATCACAAAGGTATTAAAGAGATCACGATGCAATAAAATACCAACATGGCAAAAGAAAATAGAAAAGAAAACAACCAACTGATGAACGTAAACAAAAAAAGCAAGACATCACTCCGTGAAAGAGCAGCAACACAAAATAAATTATTTCAAAGTGCAAACAAGAGATCAAGATTTCAAAAGTGAAAACGCCAGATTTACACAGAAAATATAAAACAAAGTCTACGAATACTCCAATCCAATTTTAAATCCAAGGTCAATCGTCTACAAGCAAAAAAGATTTTAACTTAAAAGTTATTTAAAAAAACCAGAAATTTCTCTTATAGAAAATAACTCCCACTGCGACTCAAGATTTCTAATACCTATAATCCTTACTTTTACATTCTCTTTCTTCCTTTTTTTTTTTTTTTTAACAAAACCCAACTTTACATTCACGCGTTGGCAAATATCAACTCAAGCACTTCATCAAAAAAAAAAAAAAAAAAGGGAACAACTCAAAACACTTTAATTAGTTTGATCGGACATATATGATTAAATATCCCAAGAAATTCAATTTCATCAAAATTCATACGAGAAAGCGAAAGATTCTTCCTAAAACATATAATGCAAGAAGGAAGAATTTACCTAACAGAGAACAGAAAAGAGTGATGTAGGAAGGAAGAACACGAAGAAGCAGAACGAAAATAGTTATGTAGTTGCTTTGTATGTATACATGAGGGGGAGGGGGAGGGCGCAGAGCTTATCCAAAAAACCCTAGAAAGGTCAGTATGTGTGTATTCGCTGTGTAACAATTTCGCAATTTAACAGAGAGGTGAAGCGCTACTCAAAAGTTGCTCTTATAAGTTGACACGTTATCCCCCCAGCTGCTCTATGCGGTCGCGTTTCGTACACGTCCGGCGGATTTGTTGAGGATTGATACAATTACATTACTTTTTATTATTTAAAAAATTTATCAATATCGTTTAATTTAATTATTATTTAACAATTAATTCAATTTATTAATTTTTATGAATTTTTATTATTTTTATGATAAATTTATTAAAATATTTTATGAACTACAAATTTAAGATTTTTAAATTTTTTAAAGACAAAGTGGACTAATACAACAAATGTAAAATTAACAATTTCAAGCCATTGGCACACCTCATATTGGCTCTAATTTTTCCATTATAAACTTTAATAATAATTTATTTTCTCTAAAAGGTATGAAAAATAGTGAAATTTTTAATTTTTTTTAAAACAAAAGAGTTTATTTACCCTCTGCACACCTCACGCTGAGGGCATATTGGTGTGCCGCGTTTGAAAAATATATTTTTAAGGCTCTTTTTTTGTATTATAGATTTTTTTAAAGGACTAAAAAATTGGAAATATGAATTTATTTTATTTATTTGTTGGGCACATTCAATGTTGGGGGCATCTAATTTTTTTTTCTTTTTTGTAATATTTTCCTATAAAAAAAAGTCTCTAATTTTTTGCACTATAGACTATTACTTTATTTTCTCTTATTTTTAAGGGGAGTAAAAAATATGAGTTGTTTTGTTAGAGCGGTATCTTGGGTATAGGCTATGGTAGAGGCATGTTGGTTTATGAAGCTTGAAACATATATTTAAAAGACTCTAAAACTTTTTGTATTATAAACTTTATTAATTTATGTCATGTAAAAAAATAATTATAAAAGAAAACGAGTATTTGTTGAATATTATTGACAACACACCCCATGTGAATATTAGTAGAATGGATGTATTGTAACACACTTACTTTAACATAAAAGTATTTAAAAGTGAACAGAGACATAGATATGATTATTTTCAGACCGCACAATGCGAAATGCAGTTGACAATAATTTGATCATAAAATTAAAGCTTTCTTTATTTTATCAGAAAACTGCAACTGCAACTACTACAAGTTTGCAATGAATGAAAATGAAATTTCACATCCAAAACTTGGAATTATCAAGTTGCAACCGGAAGAACTTGAGATAATAGGCCAAGGCCAACTAGGAAAGTTGACCTAAACAAGATTCATAATGTTATGCAATCTGATAGTATCATTCTCTCACATTACAATTGCAGCACATAACCATCTTCTCATCTTTGTATGACCTAAAAATTGACGTCTCGTACACAACAATATTTGCAATATTTGATATTAGGGAATGTAATTAACCTTTATACAGCAAGTGAGAACAGGAGAATTAATCCAATCAAACGAGCCAAAACTATCAGGTGATATGACTTCCGGCCATGAACACACTCGAGCATACACCAGTGAGATTTTTCCTCATCAATTTATAACAAGGTGCCATTTCGTAGGCTGGCAGTTGCTTCAGTCAGGGAACTCAGCATTGTCTCACCAACCTCAGCTTTACAGAGTGGACACGTCGCGTTGATCTTCAGCCATTTATCGACACAGTCCTTGTGAAAGAAATGAGAGCAAGGCATCTCCCTGAGTTCATCATTGTGCACGTACTTTGCTAAGCAAATACAGCAAACCTGTAGAGCAGATTACAGGTTACTTCTTGGGGCTAATTAATTGATTGGAGTTAATAGACAGCAGAAAAACCAGCTAAAGAAATCCAGCGAGTAAGAATATGAAACATCTGAATTGCGCTGATCAGTGATACCAGGCAAGTTCATTTTCCACAGGAATTCCACAGCATGAGTTGCCTTTTGAGAGATTGAGTATAAAGGCTTATGTTTCCAAACATGCTCCATGTAGCTATCAAAAATTAAGTTTCCGAAGCTTGAAATCGACCATCTAGTTTAGACTTTCATTAGGACCAAAAACTACACAACAAAATATTGAACTTGTGTTGCAAGAGATGATGCTACAAATTTATCCTCAACATCAAGCCTCAAAGAACGGACCAGATATGTTGAAGACCAAAGTCAACAATATGGTGACATCAGAGCCTTTACAGACCACATAACTTCAATGCACTATGGAAGAAATCAGTTCTAGTAATATTTCATAAATCCAGTGCTAAATAGGTCAATATAAACTTTTCCAACTTCAAATGTTTACTCTAGTGTCCAACTCTTATGCTGAATTTCTCTCTTTGACATTTACAGAATGGATAGTTGCAAATCCAAGAAAATAATTTTTTATTGAAATTCAATGCAGTCTCACATGTCTTCCACTGTCAGAACTTCATTGATAACCAAATGGCCAACAAAGAAGAAAACAAGTGTATTAAGTACTAAGTCTCAGAAAGCAATATTCAGAAACACAATTTGACAGTTAAAAACCAAGTGAAGCTTACTGCATCCTCTCCTGATATGGCACGCTCCTTCTCTGTTCCAGCTGCCACAATACCACCTTCACCTGCACTTGAACTATTGTCCTTATCACTACCACTCTTATTTTTCTTCACTTTAAATTTATAAGTTGGCAAAGAATTAATTGAGTCTTGAGTAGCTCCTCTATTCTGAGACAAATCTTCTCTGAAGCCTAGGACTGAGATTATGCAAGGGAGGCAGCAGCAGATTGTCGCGCACAGAATAAATGGCATTGCATACCCAATACAGCTGAAGGTGAGAAATACTATACACAACCTGTAAGTTGAGAAATTGCAAAGTAATCAAGCACACAAAAAAGAATAATCACTCTCTGTGTGCACTAAGTGTATACGCTAACACTACCTGTATAAGTTGGGAGCTTCATTAGAGGACGAGTGCCCTCCAAAAATCCACACATTACCAACCACAAACCAAACAGCAAAGAAGCAATCCAAAGCCATCTTGAAGTATTCAATAAGTACCTTTAGCCTGCAACAGCAAGCCAGAGTGGTTTAACTCCCTACAATGGTGTGGCTGTACTTTAACTTCCATACTTTTCTCCTCTTGAACAATCAAGATAACATCGAACTCTAATATACATGTATTTGACAAGATAAAAATTACTTAAGTGTCCAGATAAGTTTGAACAGGAAACTCCCAGCTTTAATTCAATCCCATTGAAATTTGTCTGCACAAGCACAGAAATCATCATGCTACTAATGTTACTTTTTTCAGTTCACTAAGGATTTTTAAAGCAGCTTGTACATATAGTCATCAGTGAATCTACACCATTAAACTTTT
>NC_026150.1:17546243-17585525 GCF_000512975.1 Sesamum indicum
CCAGACATAACATATACAGAAATAATCTGAAAGAGAAAATTGTTCTCGTGAAATACATTTCCACTTCTTCACAATATAGATGAAATCTGAAAAAGAATATTCTTGTAACCTCTCATATATATGAATAAGTTGAATGCCCTGGCCTAGAAACTCAGAAAAGCCGTCTTGTAGGAATTTCACAAGAATAGGGTAAAGCAATAGGGAGTAACTTCAGAAAACTGTAGCTGCAACCATTATGTCATAGAAAGGTAAGCACCACCGGTTAGGCAGCAGCAAGTAACAAGATCAACACATGAATGGAACAAGTCCATACATATATATGAAATAGCCCACAGTTAAGGATCTAGACCCTCAAAAAACTATATAAGTGTTAACCAAGTCAAATTTGACAATAATGTAGCATGTTTATTTGCTGAAGACCATAAGTTAAAAGGTATCACAATCCTTGGAAGTTTTAATTTCACAAGATATTACGAATATGATCCATCACCACTAAAAGAAATGTTGCGGCATCAATCACTCTTCGGAAACAATACAAGGATGCTTGCATTTCTTGCACAGTGCAAAATATTTCTCC
The DNA here is from genome assembly GCF_000512975.1 of Sesamum indicum. Taxonomy (NCBI): domain Eukaryota; kingdom Viridiplantae; phylum Streptophyta; class Magnoliopsida; order Lamiales; family Pedaliaceae; genus Sesamum; species Sesamum indicum. The sequence continues at coordinate 17,546,821 of NC_026150.1, forward strand.
AAAACATGTTAACCACATTATTCCTTTATAAGGAGGGGAGGATGGGTTGGGCAGACAAGGACCATCTAAACACATTGAAGAAGTCGATGCTGGAGCAAGACCAAAAAATTACGTGAACCGAATATTTCAGCACTCAGGTCAACATGACTCATAGAGATCTGCATTCCTACAATGCAGTAAAATTGAGATATAAAGAAGGAAATAGATTAACAAGAACACACATAATGAATACCTTGGATTTGGTAATCCATTGCTTTGTGTGCCTCTAGTTGCTGTACCAGTTGTCCAGCGGTCTTCTGCTTCCATGGCCCTCCTAGTCAAAGGAACAGCAGAAATATTGGCTGGGGAAGAATCTTGACGGTGCTGAGATGAATCCTGTTCAGAACCCTGATTTCGATGCTTAAAACGCCAATATAGAAGGGGGAGAATTGCCAAACAACCAGATGCATAGCCCACAACCCATGCTCTCAAAGGAGCACGTGGCTTCTCGTGTTTCGACAAAGACAAGACAACAATAGCTGCAATGATTTGGCTAACTGTCAAAACTAGCTCGACAGATATCCATAAACCAGAATTCAGTGGACTTCTTTGGCGGCCTCGACTATTTCCTCTGCGAATTAGTGAAGAATTCCTTGAGTTTGACCCACCAGCAGTAAAAAGTTGAGGCTGATAAACGGGAACCCTTGAGCTAGTAGATGGCTGATCTTCACTCCATTGCTGCTCCAGGCCAGTGGACGGTCTATCATAAGACAAACTAGAAGAAGAAGCATCGCTGCTACTTGTAATGTCAATAACATGTTCATTATCACTACGATTGTCAACCCGCTCCATTAACAAAGGGACTTTGTTTGTTTGACTTTTACGATGAAGTCCCAGTATGGGAAAAGCCATCCAAGTTCACCAACTGTACAACACACGCAGAAAACATGGGACGGTAAACTAGTGAAAACTTTCAGGCCCTTTCCCCTGGATGCTGAAATTCAAATGGCTAATATATTACAATCACTCGGAATCTAAAGGTGCCCAGCTTTTCAGTACTTCGACCAGATTCATATCCTTTTACTGGTCCTGTTCAAAGTACACAAGGCAGGATGTTAGAGCCTAACTCACTCTGTTTCACATTGGACAATAATGCCATCCCCTGCTTCAAAAGAGAAACCAACCATAAAAATTAAAGCAAAAGGAAATTTAGTAGTTATTAAATATTTCTTCGATGTTAGGTAATTCTACTGATGGGAACTCATCGTTGAAAATGCTCAACTGTTTCTTTGATTACAGAACTTCTTAGCAAATAATACAACCACAATCAACAACTATATAGTAAGTTTCTAACATACTACATACTAATAAATGCTTAGGTCTCTTCAAGCATAACCCATAAAAGCACGGGACAAAAAACAGTGAGTAGACTGAATGGTCTATAATGCTGCTGCAATACACCAGCAAAAAGATGCATCTGAACATACAAACCCATCAGGACAAAACTCATAACCTTAAAAAAATACCGACATAAACACCCCTTCCACAATTTTATCTCCGGGACCAATTACCAACAGAAGTTCACAACTCAAACACTAATTTCAAATCCATTTTTCAAGAATTAAATCAACTGTCAGCATTTCACAATCTAGGCACCAAATTGAAGTTCCGCAGCCCACCTAATCCCCAACCCCAGAAACACAATCCTCTGCCCTCCTAGATCGTTGACCATCTTCCCAATCCATATCCACCACAAAAAATTACAAACAGAAAATCCAAAACAAAGAGTAAACACTGAAATTCAAACACAGAGTAGCACAAATTGTAAAACAGAAAAAAGAATCTCAGTAATCTTAACTACCCATCATTAAGCTGCCGAGAAACAAATATCTACACATTAGCTACTAGATTACTTACAGATAAAGCAAAAACTACGATTACTGACCAAGAAACACAAAGCAAGGGGTCGACGAAAGGGAGAATCAGATGAACTTTTCGGTGAACGGAAGCTTGATTCTTTGATGAATCATTCAGGTTACTGCTGCTATTGGGTTTCCACTTGTTCGAAATACTGATTATTATATTCACGCATTCTTCGGATTTTTCTAATTTGGTTCTTGTTTTTATGTGTGAGTAATTATGACGTCAGCTGAGTGAATGCGTTTTTAATTCTTCTGTAGCTTAGCATTTCATGTGAGAATATTCTATTCATTGAACTCGTGTTTCTATCTTGCTAAAGCGTTGTTCTGGCCTTTGATTTAAAAGTAAAACTGCGGATAATTAAACTTTGACCCCTGAATTATGAATTACGTGGCAGCTTTATTTTTTTTTTTTACAAGAAACGTCACATTTATATTCTAAAAAGTAAAAAACAACATCACTTATCCATACTAATATAAAAGAGGGATAATTACACTTCCCTCCCTTTAAATTAGGTGTAATTATATTTAGATTGCATGTAATTTGAAAAATTATATCTAGTATTCCTAATATTTATTTTTATATGATAAATAAGTCTCTCTTTAGTAAAAACCTCACCAAAATTGCTAATATTGATATAAAAATAAAAAAAATTATATTTATGTCTGATTGACTTATTATTGATTTATAACATGTCAACGAAATACTTTTACGACCAAATTACCATCATATGTCTCCATGCGTTAATGCATCTGAAGAGGTCTATTTTCACTATTATAAGGGCAGTTTAGTTCGAAAAAAATTATTTAGCCTGCAGCAATTACAACAAATCTCAAGGGAGGGAGTGTAATTATCCCAAAAAAGAAAAACCCCTCCACACTCACAAATGACGATTAATGACACCATCGCACCAAATTTTTGTTATGTCAAAAATGCCCTTATGACAAAATAACCAACTTATTAAAATTTACATTAATTGATAAATTATTACTTCTTTCTTTGTTTCTTTTTACTAATTTATATATTTTACAATTACTTACAATATATTTTAAAGTGTAAAAGATTTATTTATTATATGCACGTAGGAATGACGTGCTACAATAGCTAATATACTAAAAAGTAAGATAATTAAGCGTAATATAATGTTAATTTTTATTTTTTTTTGGGAAAATCTTTTAAAAGCTTTTCTTTTAAAAAAATCCTTGAGGTGATGGGATTGAGACTGTGGTGGAACAGGCTGATAGGTGTGAGTATTAATTCCCCCCCCCCCTTTTTTACATCTGTACTAATAAAAATAAGAAAAATATGAACGATCTCTTTCTACTCCTGAATATTGCTGTCGTTTGGTATACGCCAAGGCGGCAAAAATGGAACAAATCATGTTACAGCAGCGAGCTAAGATACAATGTATGAAGGATGGGGATCAATGCTCACGAGTCTTCTTTTGCAAGATAGCTCAGCGACGTGCCACTCGAAGAATCTTGCAAATAAATTATGAACACGGGACCACCTACTTATAGCCAGGAGCGGTTATTCATGAGTTTGTTTCCTTCTATCAGGCTCTGTTAGGCGGAGAAAGACGGAGGCAGGTGATAGATATCCGGTATCTGAAGCCATGGGCTAGACATGTCCTCAATGAAGAGAAAGGGCTTCAACTCCTTACACCCGTCACTGCAGTTGACGTCAAACAGGCAGTGTTTGACATTGCTGAAGATAAAGCACCTGGACCGGATGGCTTCTCATCGGGTTTTTATAAAGCTGCCTGACCAATCGTGGGTCCAGAGGTTACGAAGGCAATCTTGGAGTTCTTTACCACGGGAAAACTGCTGAAGCAAATCAACACTACACTTCTGGCACTTATCCCTAAGGTACATTCCCCTGCAATGGTCATAGATTTTCGCCCTATTTCGTGTTATAATGTTTTATATAAGATTATTGCCGAACTTATTGTGCTAAAGTTGAGTAGGGTGTTGGATAAGTTGATAAGCCCTTGTCAGGCTGCCTTTATTCCTGGTCGTAGTATTGGAGATAATATACTATTAGCACAAGAACCATTTACAGGCTACAATCAGGCGCGCCTACCTCCTAGATGTGCACTGAAAGTGGATATCCGAAAAGCTTATGACACGATAGAATGGGACTTTCTACTTGCAGTGTTACACCTGTTTGGATTCCCGACTACGTTCATTAGGTGGATAGAGGAGTGTGTCATGACACCCTCATTTTTTGTCAGGTTGAATGGGAAACCTCATGGTTTCTTTACGGGATCAAGAGGATTACGGCAGGGGGGACCCTTTATCGCCATATCTTTTCGTTCTTGTAATGGAGGTTCTACATTTGATTCTTCTGCAGATGATTGATCAGGACATGCGTTTTTCTTTTCATTGGAAATGTGAGCCTTCTCGATCATTTCAGCTTGGATTTGCAGATGATCTGTTGCTGCTCTGCAAAGCTGATATGGACTCTATAGGGGTCTTTAAGTAGGGGTTGGACCTATTCGCCTCCTGATCAGGTCTCCGGCTTAATGTGCATAAGAGCCATCTTATCATCTCTCAATCTGCACAAGAGATACGGGAGCAGCTGTTAGAGATGCTCGGCTTCCAGGAATGGCATCTTCCGATGATGTACTTGGGACTTCCTCTGCTTTCCTCTAGATTATCGTTAATAAACTGTCAGCCTTTATTATTGAAAAATTGATCAACGCATTAAAAGTTAGGAAGGAATGAGATTATCGTATGTTGGGAGGGTACAGATTATTAAATTTGTCCTTATGGCGTTAAGTATATATTGGGCTTCTGCATTCATCCTACCTAAAAGTGTTATAAAGGAGATTGAGAAGCGTCTGAGAGCTTTTCTGTGGAAAGGCACAGGACCAATGGATATGCCAAAGTAGCATGGAGGGATGTCTGTAGGCCGGCGTTAGAGGGGGGTCAGAGCCTATGGGACTTGCTACTTTAAACCGTGCTTTGATGAGCAAGAAGCTGTGTGATGCTATTCGATGTGATAGAACATCAATCTGGGTAGAATGGTTATATAACGGGTGGCTACGTGATAAATCTGTATGGACGGTCACTATTGGGGGTTCGTGGGGCTGGAGGAAACTCATTCGTCTACGCCCCTTGCTTCGATCGATGGTGGATTATCAGATTGGTGATGGGAATTCATTTTATCTGTGGCATGATCCATGGCATCACATTGGTCCCCTTATTGAGATATTCCCACAGGGCCCACGTATGCTTGGGCTTCGGACGGCGGACAAGCTCAGCAGTGTTATTATAGAGGGGCAATGGCATTGTCCTCTAATTATGGACATTGAGTGCTTGGAGATTTTGCATGTATTGCCAATAATTCATGGCGAGACAATCGCATTATTTGACGATTTGAGACGGGACGACCTACAGTTGCATCTCTTTACAGCCTATTGGACCCACCGGGACCCAAGGTAGATTGGTCTTCACTACTCTCAGGTTCCCTGAAGATCCCCAGGCATAATTTCATCCTATGGCTTGCGATTTTGGGGAAACTATCCACAGTTGATAAGCCATGGTTATCGTACCTAGGCGCCTGTATATTATGTGATGAAGGCGCAATGGAGACACATACTCATCTATTCTTTCGACGTCATTATGCCAGAAGATGTCTGACAGCGATTCGGCGGATTGTTCGGATTGAATGGCCTAATAGAGAGTGGTCACGGGACATTGAATGGGCTGCAAGGAAATGGAGAGGTAAACATATCATTAACTTGGCTTATCGTGCACTCCTAGCTGTTTGCATTTACCACATTTGGAGGGAACGAAATTTGAGACACTTTGAGCATACAGAGCGACCACTGAATATCATAGCCACTATTATTGTGGAAGATATTAGACAGAGGATTATCAGTGTTAATTTATCTCGTTCTGTTAGTTCATGTGCGTTATATAGCTTATGGCGTCTCCCTTGGCCTGTCAAGGGAGAAACCACCAGTTGAGCACTGTTGTACTGTACGATCTTGTTTTATAAATGGAAGTTACATTTACCCAAAAAAAAATAAAAATATTTTTATTAACAAACGACATATAGTGACGTTACTGTACTAATTTTTTTATTGGGTCAATAATAGCTTCAGATTGATTTTATTTTTATTACATAATTTGTTGATCTATGTATTTTAATTTTATTTATAATATATTTTAAAATATAATTTATTTATTATATATACACATAAATAATATGTCATGACTGCTAGTAACTAAAAAGAAAATCAAATTAGTTCCTCACTTTCACCTAACTATCAAAACAAATAATGACTTTTCTTTGGTGCATGTTGAAATTATTATATTGCAATTGATTACTTATGATTGAACTATTAAAATTGGACTTTTTTTCTTAAATATGATAAATCAAATTTCAAACTATATTTACTAGTATTATTATTACTATTATAAAAGAGAAATTTGTTATCTGAATATCCAAATTTGTTATAATTTTAATTCATTCCATTTCTTCAATAAAATCCTTAGTAATTTTCAATATTTTTCATAAATTTATTAAAATATCCTTTAAAACTGCACAAGATATTAACTATTGGCATATTTTATGTTTCGAAATCACTATCCATGACTGACAGCCAACCCATCAATAAAAAAATTAAAATTATTTATAATTTTTAAGAATATTTTGTATAAGAAAAGATTTAGCAAAAAAATTCAAATGACTTCATTTGAAAAAAATATAATTCATCAATATTCAATAAAATATAATTTAAAATTAAAAAATTTGAAATATTCTAAAATTTGGATTCGAGTATTTGTGTGTGTATGAAAAAAAAAAAGCATTGAAAGAAAAAAAAGACGGGTTATTTTGTAATTATTATAAACATTATGCAATTTTTTAGTTCATTTTGTATTTTAGTAAAATTGTGACGACGAACTTATTATTTTGAATAGTACTTGCGACTCAAATAAATATTTCAGTCTTGTAATAACATTTAATGAAAATTGCTACAATCATATTCCCTTAATTTTTTAGTAATTAAAGAAAAAGGAATAACATAAATGATTTTTTTAAAATAAATAATTTACACCTTTATGTGGTTGTTTGGGTCAAAAAGTGATTGGGGAAACCAAAGCATGATTTGACAATGTAGGGCAGTGTGAATAGTAAAAGCCAGCTTCAAAAACTATGCTCATAATTAAAACCCTAATATAGAACAAAAATAAATTTAGATTAAAATTGTAAACAATTATTTATTTATTGTGTTTTTGAAATGAGTGATTAATAATTAATTAATATTTACTAATGAGTATTAGTCAAAGCCCATCAGGATTCAGCATGCGTTGGGCTGGGCCTCCCAATCGGAGTGGCCCACCAATGGAGTAGGCCCACCCAATTCACATCATGTTTTCTTTTGCCACTTCAAAATCAGACCATTCATTTGATTTGACCGATGAATAAATGGCTAAAGATAAGCATGTTGCGGAAATTTCTAACTCTTTTTGAATAATATGCTAATTACATTTAAGCCCCTTCTAAAATACAAAATCATATTTTCCTCCCAAAAAAAAAATTCAATTTTATATTTTCATCCACCTCAAAAAATTCACCGTTTACACTTAAAATCTCTTTTGTTGCGATTTGGGTGAAAAATTCCGATATTTAAATTTTACTAATTATTTAATATTCTTTTAATGTTAACTTCACTCTCTCTATATATTATATTATTCTTTTATAAGTAAAAAAATATACATGTGAATGTTAAATAAACGACAAAATTAAAAATTTATATAAATTTTTTGTGTTGACTTTAACATTTTCTGTCCAAATTATAACAAAATGGGATTAAATTTAAACGAAAAATCTTTTGAAGGGGGTGCAAGTGTAATTTTATTTTTATTAAGAAAATTGTAATTTTGCTTTTTTAAAGAAGATCCAAATGTAATTAATTCTAGATAATATAAAATGTTTTTTTTTCTTTTTAACTATGAAAATATAAAACTAATCAGTAATATATTATTGAATTCCCAATAAAAACACACATCATATATTTGATACTTCTTTTTTTATATATATTTTTTGAACTCTCGGATCTTTCTATTTAAACGTCAATTAGTGTCAGGATTGATAATTTTTTAGCATGCATTTTAATAAAATTTAAATACAATCGAATAATAAATACAGATTCATTTGACATTCATACAAACAATTTTATCGCAATTAAATTTGCATGGATTTAAAATATATATTCATTGAATAAATACACACATCATTAAGCTATCATGCAATTTGATGAAATCATTGTCAAATATTATACTTACAAACTGCAATAATTTCAAGAAGTACTATATTTGAAGTTTTTATCTTACAAGAATTTTACATGTGGTAAGTAAATTTTACCGAGGTGTAGTGGAGAATTTCAAATTCAAATCGAGTTTGTTTGAATTTAAATTATTGATATGATAAATTTGATATATTTATAAAATATGATTGATTTATAATTTAAAAAAATAATTAAATAACAAGCATGTGATACTTGCATTATAATTGATTTGATCAGATTAAATTTAAATGGGGTGAGAAGTTTTGGGAAAAGAGTGGAGCATGTGGAGGGAGGGAAAAGAAAGAAGGGAGAAAAATGGAAGAGGCCAAAAATATCATATCATGGATCTGCACTCTGTACCACAGTGGAAAAGTGCAGTGATCATTTCTTTTCTTTTCTCTTTTCATTAATGGGAAGAAAGAAACAAACACAACTACTCAATTGAAATCATTTAGTTGATGCCTCTGTTTTTCAAGAATCCACTCATCAATGGCAAGTGTGTAGGTTTAAGCCTTGGCACTCACACACAGGGAGAGCTCTTTCTCTCTCTCAAAGTGTGTGTTCATGTCCGCATACGTTATGTGTATGTGTAACTGAAGATCCAACTTTTTCCCCTGTAATCTGCATGTGTGTCTGTTTTTTTCCCCTTCTTCTCTCTCTCTCTCTCTGGCTCTATTTGAGGAATCCTAGGTTTATTTATTTCTACAACCCTTCAGCCATTTTGAACCATTTTTTCAGTTTCTCTCTTGAACACACAGAAACACACACCATTGGATGTAGTAAGTCGGTGTACATATGTATGTCTGTGCAAATAAGTAATCAAATTTTGTTTTTTGGTGTGTGTTTATTTTGTGAATTATGGGTTCTGAAATGGTGGGGTGTGTGTGGATTTCTGCTTGATTTTAACTGAGATGTGAGGCATGCATTGCTGAGTTTTAGGGTTTCCTTGCATCTTTACTGATCTTTTGTTCAGAACTCGTTCAAAGATCTCATCTTTGTGTAATTTATGTGATAATCTGTAGAGCATTTTTCAATCAAGAACTGTTTTTTTCTTTTTTTTTGTCAGATCCCCAATTTTTTCATCCTTGCATTGCTTCTCTCCGTTAAGTCCTCATCCATTCCCTTTACTCCAAAATGCCTTTAATTTGAAAACCCTAAAGTGACAGTCTTCTTTGACGATTTTCCATCCATTGAGAGAACAAAATTTGAAAACCCAGAATGTGGAAGCAAATTCTTGGTAAACTCCCTCGGAAATCCCAGAAACCGGATCAAGATTCTACAAGAAACCCTAGTTTGGGCCCTAACTCATCGTCCCCAGGTTCAAGTCGGGTAAATGCTAGCAGTCCTGCCGCCAAACGAGCTTCAGCTGCAGTCTTTCCTGCTTCTGTGATTGCAGGAATTGAGCCGTTGCTTGCATTCAAGGATGTTCCCAGTTCAGAAAAAATGAATCTTTTCATTAGTAAGTTGAGTCTTTGCTGCGTAGTGTTTGATTTCACGGATCCTGCAAAGAATATTCAAGAAAAGGAGCTTAAAAGAGCAACCTTGCTAGAGCTTCTTGATTTCGTATCTCAGAACCCCCCGAAATTCTCAGAGCCTGCGATTTTAGCATCTTGCAAAATGTGCTCCATTAACTTGTTTCGTGTTTTCCCACCTAATTGTCGATCAAGTAACACAAGTTCAGGTGAAAATGACAATGATGATGAGCCAACATTTGATCCAGCATGGTCGCACTTACAAATAGTGTATGATTTCTTGCTCAAGTTTGTTACTTCTGCTGCTTTGGAAGCAAAGGTTGCGAAGAAGTATATAAACCACTCATTTATTATGAGAATCATTGACTTGTTTGATACGGAGGATCCCAGGGAAAGGGACTGCCTGAAGGCAATTCTGCATAGGATATATGGGAAATTTATGGTTCACCGGCCATTCATAAGGAAGTGCATAAGCAATGTGTTTTACAGATTTGTATTTGAGACGGAGAAGCATAATGGGATTGCGGAGTTGTTGGAGATTTTTGGGAGTGTGATCACAGGATTTGCTTTGCCTCTAAAAGAGGAGCATAAGATATTTCTTTCGAGGGCACTGATTCCGCTTCACAAGCCAAAGTCACTGGGGATTTACTTTCAGCAGCTGTCATATTGTGTGACTCAGTTTATTGAGAAGGACCCAAAGCTCGCCAGCAGCGTGATTCAAGGGCTGTTGAAATATTGGCCAATTACAAATAGCCAGAAGGAGGTGATGTTTTTGGGTGAGTTGGAGGAGATTCTGGAAGTAATTAACGTGGCTGAGTTTCAAAAGGTCATGGTTCCGTTATTCTGGCGACTTGGACATTGCATAAATAGCTACCATTTTCAGGTAACTTATTCTCTTTTAGTAGCTTTTTGAAGTCTATGTGTCGCTTATCTATCATTGTTACACGTGGAATCCTTTGATTGGTTTAATAGAGTTTGTTATCTATAGTTATTGGACATTTTAAAATAAACGCGTGTAGTATAGAAGTATAAACATTTTCCTTATTTGCTTCCTTATCCGGTATCAGTAATTAAGAGATGATAATGTAATTGACTTCTATAGAATCCAAGACATTATGATATTATTTGCTGGCATAGCCAGTTGGCTATTGCACATTCGTTACATGACCAATGGGCCGTGCCAATACTATCCATGTTGAAAAATGCTATACATGCAAATTTATTTTTTTCTCAAGCGTCCTCACATTTTTTTGTTCTAAGACAACATTTGCAGGAATTGTTAGTATGTAAGTTTTGCTCAGCGTACTCTTTGTATTACTAATGAACGGTTCTCATCTTACTTGCTAAGTTCTGTTTGAATGCAATCAGATCCAGGCTTTTAGATCATCTATTGGTGTGGCTAGAGGAGTAGGGAGATGGTTCTTGGTTTCTGTCTTTGTTCTATATGGTTTTCTGAAACTATTTATTAGTTACAAAACCAATGGTGACTGAATTGTTATCTGATTAAAATCACCATTAGGGATTGGCTTATTATGTAACTAAGTTCCATTTCTGAAAATGAAAAAGCTGAAAGAGCATGTGGTCCGACGAAATCTTAAATTTGTTGTGTCTATTGTTATAAACAGATGAAAGAAGCACTTTGAGTTAGAATTTAGAATAGTTGCTGAAAGCTATGGACAAAATGGTGCAACTCTGTTAGGTTTTAAGTGGTGGGCATACCGGTAAATGTAAGGAGATTTGCTACGATAGAGCGTGGGACAGTCCGTAACAGCTCAATAGACCTTAACTGGAGGAGAAACTTCTTTTGAAACTAAATGATATACTGGTGGCCCAGATCACAACTTCATCAAAGGCGCCATGCCAAAAGGGCATTAAATATGCTCGATGCCATAAATTTAGTTTAATTCGGATTCTCTATGGCTGAAGTCCTTGTTATGGGATGTGGAGGAAGACATGATGTTCTTGGTAAATTTTCGGATTCTGGATTTTCAGACTGATCTTGAGCTGGATTCTGGAGTGAAGAAAGTTGATAGCAGCTCTCCAGCAATGAACTGTTTGATGGATTAAAGAGATCTCACAGCTCTTTTTTGGACATGCAGTGTAGAAATTTATTAATATCATCCCATGGATTGTGGTCAGAATTTTAAAGGATACCTTTGACTTTTTTCAGTTTCAAGGCCCTTAACCTTTCTGTTTAAATTTAGAGAACTACATGGTTGGTTGCTGGATGGAGTTGTATTTGTTGTTGCCAATAATTACCCTCTGAAGCAGAAGGCAGTTTCTCTCCCATGTTGTTGGAGAAGACTCGAAGGATTATGTTTTGCTGGTTAATTTGTCAACTCTTTCTCATGAAATCCTGTTTTGATGCTATTTGTTTAACATCAATACTTATTGTTCATGAACAATGTATCTTTTCCCCAGGTCATCTTTTATTCTCCTACGAGCTCTGCACTGAGTGATTTGCCAGACGTTTGTTATCTATGACTTTAATGTAATTTCCTCCTTTACGATTGTAGGTAGCTGAAAGGGCTCTTTTCCTGTGGAATAATGACCAAGTTGTCAACCTCATTGCAAATAACCGGCACGTTTTGCTCCCGATAATATTGCCAGCTCTGGAAGCTAATGCAGAGAACCACTGGAACCAGGCTGTGCTGAACCTAACTTTAAATGTGAGAAAGATGCTCGTAGAAATGGACGATGTGCTGGTCATGGCTTGCATTTCCAATTACCAGGAGGAACAACAACGGAAAGACTTAGAGGTCAAAAAGCGGAAGGAAGTTTGGGAACGCTTGGAAAATGCAGCTAGTCTCCAGCCAATAGCCGGAAACACTGCTGTTCTAGTAAACCATTGAGCAGCCATTGTATCATGTGAAGTGCTGTTGGAATGGTGCTCGTCCTGAAGGCTTTTGTGCATTGTATTTACCTTGTTTTTGGTATTGGGGAACCGGAATCGGCCACCTGGCCGTGGCTGCAGCCCTTTGGATGATAAAAAGGGCAGCCTGTTGTTGTTAGAAAATCTAATCTATTTCTGTTTAAATATGTTCTCTTCCCCAGAAATCGCATGGGAAGGGTCTCCCTAGGTGATAGTACAAACTAACATCTTTTGTTAGTTTTTATTTTCTTTCTTTTTCTTAAAACTTAAGTATAATTGTTATTGCTCTTGTATCTTTCTAAGCTGACAGTCTGCGTGTGTGCGTGTGCGTGTGCGTGCACGCCCTTGTCCCTGTGGAAATTACTATACCTCTGTCTGTTGTGAACTTTGTATTGTGGGATAGGAACAGGATAGAAATATGATGAGTTGCTAGTGGCTGGTGGAATATCTGATGGACTGCCGCAAAGATGGCTGAGCTTGTTGCTCTCCTTATATTCAATTTAAGGATTTCCAGTTAAAAATACCAGGCCTGAGTTCATTTCTGCAGATATTGGACCTGTTTTATTATACTGTCAGGAAAAATATAACATATGGCCCTTGCAAAAATGCATGCAGTATGTGAGCTTGAATTTAAATACCCGAAGTCTTTGTATGTGGTTCAATTCTAAATTTAACCAAAGAAAAATTACTTGTGAGTTGAGAAGTATGGAACAACTAATAGGGGATTCAATGATATATTCAGCATGTTTTCATCTGCCTTGGCAAGGACTCCTTGAGTTTGTGAACATATCTTTCAGATGACAAATGTTGTATAATCACAGAAATCCTAAATCTTTATACCTGCACAAAACGCCTGTTGTTCAATAATTAACTCAATGCTGTAGTGTATACAAGCATTTGCATGAATGAGAACGTACATTTGCACAAAGTTCTACATATTGAACTAGGAGAATGTGTATTCAAGAATCAAATGTCATATATAAATTATCTTCACTGATAGAATGGCAAGTTAAATAGGTAGAACTTTAAAATAGCTAGATCCTAGAAACCTACCAGCCAGCAAGTAGTTAGCTGCTGTCAACCAACTCAACACAATTCATATACTTTCTAGCAAATAAATGCTCAAAACGCATTTTATGTTTTTATAACTATCTCATATCATTCTTGCCTTTACAATTTCCCGTTACAAAAACAGTCTGGGAACACCAGAACTGATTACAACAGTCTGACAGTGGTGTGGGGTTGCAAGATGTATGGATAAAGAATGAGGACGGCGTGCGTTATGTCCAGTTATCTACCAGTAGTGCCTTCAGGGTTCAACAAAGTCAGTTGTAACTTGTAGCTGTAAATAAATATATGATCATTCAGTGAGAGTGTCTGTTATGTTCAGAACAGTGATTGGACAGGCTTTGGTGAGCTGAGAGTTGAAACGCACTTGAACTGCCATGGATAAAAACAATATTAAGCGCTAGATGTTATGAACTGCCGTAAATCAAAAGATAGCTTCTGTCCGTATGATAATGCTGTAACTTGAATATAGAGCTTTTGGTAGCTCGCAATGTTCCTAAATAGTAGAAACTGAAGTTGGGGAAGTGGAATAACTACAGAAATGATGTCACAAAAGCTCTCGAGTCTTACCTTGGGTTGCCTGTACTTTTCACGAACGGCATTGAGCATGCACCCGCTTGTGTTCAGCTGTAAGTCTTGCAATTCTCGAACTGCAGTTTTCAGCTCTGAAGTCTTGTACCTTGTATAGTGCTCCAGAGTTGGATTCTATCAGAAGGTATGTTATTAACTAGTTAAATACTGAAACAGAAGATCAATATAATCAAGTAGTCATGAGGAAAACAAACCCATGGATGTTCGGACTGATCAAGTGTCCATCTGGCTAAAAATACAGCAGAAGCAGCAATTAGGGAAGGAAGAAACTTCAGGAAACTGTAGTCAATTAGAGTTAGTTCTGCTAAATAGTTCGCCAAGAATTCCAGCTCAACAGACGGAACCTGGAAATAGGAGCAATTGTTCTGGTCAAAGTAGCTTCTTTATCATAAACCAGACAACTGCAGACATCATTTCATCTACCTTATAAGAAACTTGTGCTGCTTGAATGAACCTCCTATAAATAGTAATTGAAAATGTAAGAAACTTCAGAGAGAGTGACATAGCAATACAGGATTAGTAAAAAGAAAGAAAAACAAATCCAGGTACCTGAGGAACTTCTTTGTGGTGGGAACAGACAATTGAAAACCCAAAAAGTTCAGAACGCGACTTTCCATTTTCACCACCTGTCATGTCTCCACAAGTCAGTACTGTGAACAACTTAAACTTATCTTGAGAATGTAAATGACTTTAGAGAATGTCAGAAAAACCATGTATCAGAACTCAATTATGCAGTGAAATTCAGAAACCAGATGAAGCCAATGAGTGGATATGCAGTGGCCAATTTTTTGACAGCTAAAAAGAATAGCATTATCATGCTTATGTCAAAGGAAGTACAGTGATAACCACTGAGAATGAAACTGATATGATAGCATCTTCAATACGAAGGTTCTCCCCTTGTTGATTCAACAGAGAGGAGGACATACCTCTTCTTTTGTGTAGGTATTGTCTGTGATAAAGCAAAATTCTTCCACACGAGGTGCACAAATTTCTTCGTACTTCCTTCAAGCAATGATACAGATAAGAAAAATTAGATGTTGCTAGACAGGCCAGGACCAAGATATGAAATCAAGACCTTCAATTTACTTGTATGCTGAAAAGTAATTTAACTAATCTGCAATTGTAGATATTCTAGAATCATTAAGTTAAATGAATGACTTAGGAAAAGAAAGATAATGACTGGTGTAAGGACCCATGTTTTCTGTGATAACTTGGAAAGACAATCACAATAGCTGCAAATAACATGTAAAGCCAGCATGTGATTGTTTCTTTGTTTAAAATGTCCTTTACAGAGAAAAATAACTTACGACGCAATTAGCATGCAGGTTACTCCAAGAAGTTGCAACTTTTGCTTCTCAATGTAATTCTCAGATAGGAATCTATCTATAAGATTTACAGTAAGGTATAGTGTATCAGGGACCAGCCTATATTCTTCAGAAACCTGAAAAGAAGGGCAATCCACATGAAACTATATAGAAATTAAAGAAAATACCAAAGACTAGAAGTCAATGAAAGAATCTTGATTAATGCTGGGAAAAAAAAACACAGAGCATCTGGAAGAGAGGGATTGAGATGTCGAAAGCACATCTGGTGGTAAAGCTGAAGAAAGAAGTTTGATAAAGTAGAAGAAGGGCCACGTATTAATGTTTTAGGGAGACAGCCACAAAGAACCCATAGTAATTGCTAGTGACAGTAGAATCTACAGTATAGTATTAAGAGGTCATTATCATGTTTGCAACAAAGGAGTTTCTTGATGGTGATAAGATGCAAAAAGAGTGTCAATTCCAGTAATGAGGATATCCGAACACCACTAGTGACATATGGAAGTGAAATAGAATACAAAGTTCGAATAGATCTCACAAAAAGTTTCAAAGGGTCATAGTTGCATAACACAAAGAAAAGACAGTGATGGTAAAGGAAGAGCTCTAAAGATATATGATTGACTGGACAAACCTCCACAAGCCAATCAATCAGAATACCCCGCATACCCTGGGTGATGTCTCGCTGCAGTTTTTCCATATAATTAGCAAAAGGCCTGCGGTCAACCTGAGAGGCGATAAAAAGTTCATCTGAGCAAACATGAACAGTAAGATTTTTCTGGAACCACTTAAGTAAATCTGTGTCAACCCATCCCAAATTAAAGCATAGCAGAAACAAGATAGAGTAGTATATTAGCATTTAGTCGAGCTCTGGCAGCCTAACAAACCTGTCTTGAGTATAAGTTAGAATATATATCAGCTGCATACAGGCTACACATCTGTGGATCCTTGTGTTTCGAATCTATATCAGTTATGCCCCGGTCATCCAAGTTTTCCTGTTTCACACAGAGCTTGCCATCTTCTGCATGATCAGCTGAAAAAATGTTAAAAGTATAAGCAAAAACTAGCGAAAGAGAATTTGTAATCCTATGTACTCCTTGAATCAATTTACAAGAGTAATAGTTTATCAAAGACTCCATGGTGGGTAGAGCCATCTTGCTATATATTTTGAACATGCCACATTTAATAATTTAGTTAATGTATTGATAACATGTAAAGGAAGATTGCCAAAAAAAGTCTGAGGTATGAAGGATGAACCATCAAAGCTTAATACAAAATCTAACCTCTATCAGATGCACTTATCAGGGGAATGTGTGTACTGGAATCTGACATCAGAGGAATCAGACCTGCTTCACCCGATATTTTTCCGTTAATAAATTCAGTTGGTTCAATTGCCGAGCTTGTTGTGGAACTAATTTCTTGTGTTTCCTTCACCCTTACTTTGTTCCTTTCGTCCATTATGCTTTCACTTCTATACCCTGAAACCTTAGTATTTTTAGCAACACAACGAGGTTCCGCCTTTCCCTTTTTCTGTAAGGAGCCTTTTCTATCCTGCTTGCTAGGCTGACAACCAACAACGTCCCATATTCAGTGAGTTTGCGAACTAAGAAAAGAGAGTGGGAAGTTGCTATCTAAAGGCAGTATCCTGAAATATAGGAGATTAGAGAACAAAGAAGAATCTCCAAATCTAAACAGTATGAATATAGATTAACAGGTCCTACATGAATTACTTGAGATCTTGTGCAACAACGGAAGAATAAAAATTAACCTTGCAATAAGAGAAGTCGAGAATTATCATATTTTCTCAAAAACGATGGTACTAATAGTCTTACCTGACATGCGGCTGCATTCGTGCAGTTTATGTACAAACTCTGACATGTGATATTAGTTACATCTTTAAGAACAGCCCTTCTCTTATGCTGAGGACAAGCAGCTGAACTCGCTGCAGTTTTGTTATTATCTGATGCTGCTCTTTTGGAGTTTGCTCGCAGGACCCGTCTGTCATCCTGTTTTGCTGATGGATATAATGGTGGCAATCCATTTGATGGGCGTAAGACCTTTGCCCGTGCTCGTGTAATTCGCACAGTGGGCTCGGTGAAGTTAGATGTTCTATTCTCGTCATTCATGACTGCATGCTTCATGGGATAACAGGTTGTTGAACCAAACTAGCATGCCTTCATAATTGCTGCAAGTATAGCATGAATGCACTGTTATCACAAGCTAGCTGTCCTTTAGAATCTATGTTTAAGCAAAAACATCGGGGACATTTCATCTAAACAATTTAGGTGATGAAGCTCCAAGAAAAATTAAGTCCTGATGTATGTAACAAGAAAAATTAGTACTTGAGATTGCCATCCAATGTACTATTACACTGGAAACTAGAAATCTTGCATTGTTATCTCCAAGATGATTCTAGATTTTTAAACAAGTAGAAAGCAATGCCCACAGCTTGGACTAACTGCAATACCTGCAAGTCACGCAATACACTAAGATCAAGTCACTGACTTGCCATTCCCATTATATGCATAGTCCTAAAAAAACCACTTATCCATACTTCATGAAAACACTACCATAACATTATTTTCCTCTTTTCTTTTCTTGGTCCTCTTGATTCTGAGTTTTTTTGGCTGTATTACTATGCAAAACAGCAGTTTGCACTCGATAGTGAAGGAAAGCCAAGTAGAACTTTGTTAAACCGAATGCATTGAGCTTCAATCACGATGTGAATGAAGCAAAATGGAAAAAAAAATGACAAATTATAAAATTCATCAGTCAAAGTCAACATTTTTGTTTAAGACTTCAGGGGATTTTGACAGAGTTCAAGTGACGGAAATTGAAATCTTTCGTCAATTGCAGGGGAGCAAAGCTGCAATGAGTTGCTGTACCATATTTTCCAACAGCTGCCGCTTGATCCGGCAATAACATGAAATGCTCTGGGAATAAAAAACTTCCTACTGCCTGACCCATAAACTTAAATTCAAGTTATTATCAAAATAAGATTCTTAACAAGAAACGCAAAAGCCAAACTCAACAAACCAATCATTTTCGCTTGTCTACCAAAAATTCTATGTGTTCATTTCTCGGTATACATTAACAATTCTGATACATTATTTCATATCAAGTAACTGAAGAAATATTTTTCTATTAAAGTTTCAATAGGTTCTTCATTTATTCCATTTTCCTGGAGCTTAATTCAGTCACAGCATTCAAATATTTTGAAGCTACAAATATAACTTCATTTTCTCCGACATACTGCCTTTTCCACCACTGCATCAGCACAATATACCAAAATGACAGTAAACAGACATCACAGAAGCTACACATTACAACAGGAGGTCTTCAAACCATACAAATAACACAAAGAATAAAACTAAAATTTGAAACTCAGCCTCAGCTTCACAGATCTATTACAAACATCGCAAACATTCAAAGCAAAGCTCAAAGCACTGCAAGGAAAATAAAAAGTACAACGTACATTTTATACCGATTAATGCTAACAAAACCACGCACATAATCTCCAACAAAACAACATAACCAAACACCAAAAATTGCATAAATATTTTGAACCACACAATACATAAGATAAATATAGAAAAAATAGAGAACCTGAGCTCACACTGCAGATACGCAGCTCCGAGAACAAACTAGCTTCACGATTCACGCAGATCGATCATCCGGCGAAACTTACAGATATATAAAGCGATGTACGTATAGAGTGAGAGTATGTTGAGTGAGTGAGAGTGTGTGGAGTGCGTGTTTGTATATATACACACACAGTCAGAGGAGGGGAGCGTGAGAGCGGGCTGAGGCACAGTTCAAAACTTCTGAATTTCCAAACATAAAATTCCCCTATTTCCACTCCTGATTTTTCTATTTCCAGTTTGCTCCCCCATAATTTTTATTTGCTTTCTAAATTTGAACCCCCCCTAAGTCTACGTGTCTCCAAATTACTCGGTCAAATATAAGTCCCTTAATTCTCTTAACCACAAAAACAGAAAAAAGGAAACATTTTAAATTTTGAAATAAAAAATGGAATAACAGTAATTATTTTCAGGTTTTGTATTAGATTTATCATATCTTTGTTTTTTTTTATAGAAGAAAACAGTTGGAAAAGATTATATAATCTTTTACTCGGATTTAGAGGGTATTTGGCTAATCGTATTTGAAATATTTTCAGAAGATATTTAAAAAAATTGAAATTTATTTTTAAAATAAAGCTCTTACAATATTTATATAATAAGATGTTAGAGTGACGGGTAAAATAAGTTTTTCATATTATAATGATTATTGAAAAAAATCATCAAATTATTAAAATTTAAAATTATATAAATATATATATATTTGCTTTGGGAGGGATAAAATCAATCATATTAAGGATAAAAATTAAATATTAATAAAATTAGTGCATTATCCCCACACAAAGATGATGTATTTTAATTTTTAATATTAATACCAATTAATATTCGATTCAATATATTTTTCGATAAAAAATAAAATAAAATACAATTATTCACAAGAGTAAATTCACAATAATTATTCACAGCTATATTAACACCCAAAACAAGCAAATTTTAGGGAACTCAAATTTTTATACAATTATTCACAATAATATTTTATAGTATTATTTAACCAATGAATAAGGCATCATTTGGTAGCTTAAAAATGAGGAGGCTAGTCTTCGAGATCCACGAAATAAGTAACAGCAGTAATTAAAGGGGAACCTTCTTTTTGAATGCAGTTGACCAAACAGGTCGCCTACTCTACTGCTTTACAGCACATAACACACATAAATATAATAATAAAATAATTACTATAATATGATATGATATTGATATTGATATTATCCCTAAGTCTAATAAATCTCTCAGTGAAGGTTTGTTTCATTGGGGAGAGTAGCAATTTTTCTGGACCATCTCTGACAACATAGCATGTTCTAGACTTAAACTTGTCTTAGATCTATATCCTCTTTATATTATACCAATTATTTTTAATTTATTTTTTTATTTGGGGATGACCAAACACCAATTCAAATTTTTGGTCTTTTTTTTTTTTTCTTTTTTTGAAGAGGGTTGTGAATCAGTCCAAAATTCAAATTCACATGGCATCTTTTTGGGTTTTAAAATTTTAATTTTGGGTTACGAGTGGGTTGCTGGTGATCTGGGTTTTGGTGGTTGGAGTGAGAAAATCATGGCCACAAAAACACACTTTAAGTTGTGTTTTGGATCCAAGAATTTGAAATAAAAAAATTTAAATTATGATAATAAGTCTAATTTATGTGCCTAGATAATTCTATATATATATATAATTATTACCTTAGATACATATATAGTAGGGGTTAAATCTATTTTAACCCCCTGTGATATAACAAAATATAAGAAAATCCCTTATGAAATTTTTAATATCAAAAGTCACCCATGTTACCAATAAATAATCCGTCCCCTGGTCAATTTGAATCTATTTTTTTAGAAACAATGACTAAAATATCCCTTATAGTCAACCGACAACTAGGCTTATTAATGTATAATTATTTTAATTTACGATATATATAATTTATAATTTTTTACATATAATTATAATTTATAAAAAAAATGCAAAAATAACAATTATACCCCCAGATTTGGGCGACCGGCATCGCCAGAAATGGGAGGCAATGCGGTCACCCTCGTTGGATGGCGACCGCATCGCCCACCCTCTTCTTCAGCGGCGGCATCGTATTTTTTAAATTATATATAAAATTAATTTTAATTAAATTAAAATAATATTTTATTATATAAATAATTAAGTAATTATTATATAAATAATATTTAATTCTTAAATACATATATATAATATTATATATTAAATGTGAGAGAAGGGCAAAAATGTCAAAAAAAAGTATTTTTATAGAAAAATCGCAGTCAAAGCGTGTGTGGCCCAATTTTTGTACGGATGGGGTTTTTTGAATTTTTTTTATATCATAAGAGAGG
Source organism: Sesamum indicum (assembly GCF_000512975.1). Taxonomy (NCBI): domain Eukaryota; kingdom Viridiplantae; phylum Streptophyta; class Magnoliopsida; order Lamiales; family Pedaliaceae; genus Sesamum; species Sesamum indicum. Next base: position 17,568,309 of record NC_026150.1, read on the forward strand.
TATTTGATACTTTAATTTTCATAGGGGGATTTTTGAACATTCCTATTATCATAAGGGGGGTCTCTGAATTTTTCCCTATATAGTAGTATTACATTGGGATTTAAATCCATTTACTATGCTACCATTTGAAGTCGTTTTTTCAGATTATTCATCCAAATTCAATCCCGACTATAATTATATAAATTTTGACTCGAGTACCAAATTTTTTTGTTATAACTAATTCAAATATCGTGGGCATAATAATGCACCGCATACTATAGCAATGCATAATTACTAGTGTAGGTTACTTTAAATGCATTAATTATATCTCAAAGCCAGCACCGTAGTAATAATTATTGAGGTTAACCAGTCCAATTTTCCAATAATTGGCTCAGAATAGTATTTGTGTAGCCCATAATTAAAGCAGTTCAATCGGTTGCACTCACACATTATTGCACGCAGCTGCAAATTTCTGAGAGTCGAGAATTGTAGTTGGAAAAATGTGCACTGCATTAATGTTTAACCAATAGATAGGTGGGCGAGTTGACATTTAATGTTTATTTCCATCATACATTGCTGCTTCAGCAAAAAATTCCTGATGGCTGACAGCATAATTTTTGAGCGCTGGAAAAAGCAGATTTCGAGTTTTGAATATATTATTATTATTATTATTATTATTATTATTATTATTATTATTATTATTCAAAATTACTTAAATTATTATTGTATTTTAAAATTCTGGGTTTGAGTTTAGTTTGATTGGTGATCAAATTAAATTCGAATTAATTTTACCTGAATCCAACATGAGTTGAGATCTGGTAGTTCGATATTTATAAATAATTTTATTGCTTTTGAAATTAATGAATCAAGCTCGAATTGAGTTTGAAAGTTTGTCGAATAAAAAGTGTTTGTTCAGATATGTTCGATCGAGTTTGAATAAACTTTAGTGATAATTACACTCCCCTCCCATAATAATTGATGTAATTATATGTAGACACATATGGTTTGGGAAATCACATATAGCACTCATGAGATTCGCTTCCGTCTAACAAATAAATTATCGATTAATCAAAATTTCACTAAATTTGCTGATATTAACAATAAAAACTAAATGAAAAATTGATATTTATCTTGATTGATTTAAAATTTACTTATTGCAGGTCAAATATATATATTTTTTCGAACTGAACTATCCTTATAACGATAGATATAGCTCCACATATGCATAATGCATGAAGACGTATGAGGGTAATTTGATCATAAAAATATTATTTAACCTGTTATAAGTCAGTAATAAGTCAATCGTGAGGTAAATATAAATTTTTTTTTTTGATTTTTTGTTAATATCAATAAATTTGGTGAATTTTGATTAACGAATGCTTTTATTTGTTAGACATGAGCAAATATCAGGGGTGCAAAATTTTCAAATCATATGAGGTTTATGTGGAATTACACCAGATCTTAGGGGATGAAAGTGCAACTATCCTAAACTGTATAAGTCGATTTTGGTTCAAATGTGGATAACTTGACTTATTTTTCAACAATACCTATATATTAATTAACTAGGTCACTTTTTTAGATATAGATCAAACAATCAAGGTATTAATAGAAAAGATGTGCAAACGATGTATGGGAGTGTTTGCAACAGTTTCTGCTTGCAAAGAAGTAACTTTTGTAGAAAAAGTTGAAAGTTATAGCAGAATAAAAAGTGAATAGTGTTTGTAAAAAAAGTGAAAAACAGATAAAAACTAAATTGGATAGTGTTTGGCGGAAAATCACTTCTAAAACTAACATAATTGATTAAATACCATTTTCTCCATATGTATTAAAAAGATACTATTTTTTATTTATTATTTCACTTGTTCTTTGTCAATAATAATTATTTTTTTACAAAAAAAATAAATTCTATTTTGATTAGTATATTTCATATTTATTTTTAAAAGTATTAAAAAATAAGTTTAATCAAATAAAAATATGTGAACAAAATAATATAATTAGATGATATAGCAGACATATATAAAAATTTTAAAATATTAAATATGTGGAAGTATAACTTTGATTATTGTTAAATTATTCAAGTTATTTGAAAACTCCAATATCACTTTAAATATATAGTTTTAAAAATAATAAAATTGAATTAAAATTATTATAATAATGTAAAGTAGTTAGAATAAAGTTGGATTTCTTTACAAAAAAAACCAAACCAGAGCTTTTGGCCTAAAAGCGTTTTTCTTAACTGTTTTAGAAGTAGAAGCTGACATCCCAAACACTTCAAAGCCGTTTTTTGAAAACCGGAAATTGAAAAGCCTTTTCATAAAACGCTCGCAACACTTCCCAAATTTAGTTAAAATATAATGGACAATTACACTGTTTTTTTGAGTATTTGGTATAATTACACATAAATATCAAGTGGTTTGAAAAATTGGTATAGTAAACAAATGTTTAGTAAATAGATCACTCCCTTAGTCAAAATTCATGGAGTTTTGTTGGCGTTGGTGAATATGAACCTTCATTCAATTTTTTTGTCAATATCAATAAATTTTATCAGTTTTGACTAATAGAAATACTTATTTGTCAGATAAAAATAAATATTAGGAATACCAATTTTTAAATCATAAAAGAGATTTACATATTATTGCACGAAATTTTAAAACCAGCACAATTATCCGAACATAGTATCAAGTTTATGATATAAATCTTATCAAAATCTAAAATTATATTACATTTAATGATTGCTCGAAATTGATGCTGGTGATTGATAATTAAAAATTATAATATAATCAAAATTTATTCATATGGAAAAAAACCAAAAAGAAAAAGAGCAACAACCAAATTCAGTTTTATTTTTTCTTTTAGTAAAAGCGATAATTATTATTCCTTTTTAGATTAAGTTGATTATAATTATTAATATCAAATATTTATGATTAAAATTATCAATGATTATCACAATCATATATTAATAATCAAGCAAATATTTATATTTAGGTAATATTTATTATTGAAGTGGAATTATGCCTACTATTACAATAGAATAACATACAATACATTATTGAAATTTGAATCTATAATCTTTAAAAATTATAGAATCTTAATTTTATCAATTGAGCTAAATTTTATCGATAAATTCAGTAGTATTAACATTTAATTTGGACTAAATATTAGCCACACACGATTTTGTAGGCAAAAGTCAACAACTACTTGGAACTGTACGCGACTCTACTTTTTTCTCAAAAAGTCCAATAATGCTGTAATTTTCCAACCTACTGTGATCTACCACCTTTTCCCTCCCATGCACTGGTTCTTGTTAGTTACTCCCCACCAAGAATTCTGTAGGAATCATCACTCATATACATATAAAAATGAGAAAATTAAAGAAAAGAAAGACAAAATTTGATCTCAAGAACGCAATTAATGCAAAGCATGCAACAACCGCTTCCAGCCTCTAAAGTTGTTGCTGATTTGACCCATCGGACGCCACTCAGGATGCTTTCTCCTCTCATAATTAGGCCCTCAATTGTTTCTTTAAAGCATCTCCAGGAAACCCCTTTCCCTTGTCAGAGGAGTTGCTCTTAATTTCCCTCCACATTTGGGGTCTCGTCCCAGAAAAATATGTTTTCAAGAAACACATTGAGTATTAATGGTGATGAGGAGGAGGCCCTCGTGTTGGCTGCTTTGCAGAGGTCTCCTACTTATGACAGAGCCCGGACAGCGCTTTTCAGAAATGTTGCTGGGGAGCTTTCGTTGGTTGATGTTCGGAGGATCAAGGAGCAAGAACAGAAGCAAGTCTTGGATAAGTTGGTTAATGCAGTCAATGAAGACATTGAGGGGTTTTTCAGGAGAGTTAGGCAGAGATTTGATGCGTAAGGCTTTCAAGATTCTGTGTGTTTTTTGTTTTCCTACGCAGTTTCTTGATTATATGGGGTTTAGTTTAATTGATGGACGAGAACTTTCAGGATTCTGTGCGTATGTTTCAATGTTCAGGTTATTGATCTTGTGGGTGCTACGTTTTTATATCTTTTATCCTACTAGTTAAACATGCCCAAATTTATGCCAAGAAATTGGATTAAAGAATGACGTTATGCTGTTAAAGTGTGGGATTTTTGTTTGTCTTCTACTTTTCTGATAGCAGGATGATTTAGAACTTACTGCGTGAAAACTTTTAAGCTGCTTGTTAGTGTGTTCCTGTTATTCAAATGCTATCCATGTTCGTTACAGCGTCGGCCTGGAATTTCCAAAAGTTGAGGTTCGATTTCAGAATTTGCAAGTGGATGCATTAGTCCATGTAGGGAGTAGAGCTTTGCCAACAATACCCAATTTTATTTTTGACATGACTGAGGTAGGCCTGCAGAGTAAAAGTATCAGGTAAAAAATGAAAGGATTGTGTCCTGAATTAGCCTGACTGTGTCTGTGGAAATATGTAATGAAAAACAGGCTTTATTGAGGAAGCTAGGGATTTTCTCTGGAAGAAAACAGAAATTCTCTATCCTGAAGAACATAAATGGTGTCATACGGCCTTCAAGGTATAGCAAGAGCTTCAATCAAATATCAAGCTAAAGTGATTGTTTCTGAATTTAATGACTCAAGTTATGGTTTAGGTTGACTCTGCTTCTGGGCCCTCCAAGCTCTGGGAAGACGACATTTCTTTTGGCTCTTGCAGGTCGCCTTGCACCTAGTCTGCAGGTAACAGGACTTTTATTCGTCATCTGGACATAATCTCACACTATAGAAATATTGCCAAGTTTCAATTCTCTGGATGCCTAGAATATAACCTGCTGGAGCAGTTCACCTTAGAGTATTTTGAGTTCATATCTGGACCTTGTGCCTGTTCAATTCTTACAAGTCACAGAACCTGCTTTGAAGATGTCAGGGAAAGTTGCATACAATGGACATAATCTAGAGGAGTTTACTCCTCAGAGGACCGCAGCATATGCCAGCCAGCAGGATTGGCACATTTCTGAAATGACTGTGAGGGAGGTTCTTGAATTATCAGGACAATGTCAAGGCCCTGGATATAAACATGGTACATCAACTAGACATTATCTCAACAGAGTTGAAAAAAAAGGTTTTCATGCATTTTTCTCATCCGTTTATGAATTCGGTTTGGAATTGCCTTGTAGAAATGCTCATGGAACTTCTAAGAAGAGAAAAAAGTGCTGGAATAAACCCGGATCAAGATCTTGATATTTTTATCAAGGTATGTCTTCCTGATTGAAGTTATCTTTGATTAAAATGGCATATGCATTTATTTGATGGCCACAGCACTTGTTTCTGTCATTGAAATACTTGTTTTCTCCTAGGCAGTAGTGTTGGGGCAACAGACAAGTTTTCTTGTTGAATACATCATGAAGGTGCGTCATATTTTCTAATTTTTGAGAAGAATAAGTCAAATAGCACAAGAGATATGCCCAGATCTCATATTCATATTCTGTTATTTGTATGCCAAAAAATTACTTAATTTCTTGTTGTCTTTTCTGAAGTTTTTGCAACTCTTGTTCTTTCTTCACCACATTCTCTGAAAGACAGCTTGTGCAACTCACGTGCTGTCACTTCTGTTTTATCAATTTGTTTATTATCATATTGAGGATCATAGGTTCTGCAGTGGAAACAAGAGCAACAATCATTTGATCATGTTGCTAGTTAACATTTTGAACATTTCTTATGTATTGTTTCTGAAATTTATGTAAAGATTTTAGGACTGGATATTTGTGCTGATACATTGGTGGGAGATGAAATGCTTAAAGGGATATCAGGGGGACAAAAAAAGCGGCTCACTACTGGTAGTTATCCTTAATTGCTCTGATGGTGCTCAATTGCTGCTATAGAAAATTTTCAGCTAGAATTACTAACTTAGAAACATTGGCAGCTGAACTGCTTATGGGTGCTTCTAGGGTACTTTTTTTGGATGAGATATCAACAGGGCTAGATAGCTCAACTACCCATCAAATTATCAAATATCTATGGCACACAACTCATGCTCTTGATTGTACAATGCTAGTATCCCTCTTGCAACCGGACCCGGAGACTTATGAGATGTTTGATGACATAATTCTTTTTAGTGAGGGGCAAATTGTTTATCAGGGGCCCCGTGAAGCTGCCGTTGAGTTTTTTGCATTTATGGGTTTCAAGTGTCCATCCAGAAAAAATGTTGCTGACTTTCTACAAGAGGTAATCATTCGGAGTTCAAGCTGTGGAGGTAAAAATTTACTTGTTGGTTCTTGTTTCTGAAGCTTATCACTTCAACATTATGTTCAGGTAATATCTGAAAAGGATCAAGAGCAGTACTGGTTCCTCAATAGTCAATACAACTACGTACCTGTGGCAAAGTTTGTAGAAGCTTTTCAATCCTTTCGTGTTGGTAATTCGTTGGCACGGGAGTTGGCCATTCCATTTAATAAACATTACAATCATCCAGCTGCCCTATCTACCAAGACTTACGGTATAACAAGGGCTAAGCTTCTGAGGATTAGTTTTTCCTGGCAGATGCTACTACTGAAGCGGAATTCTCCTGTCTTTGTTTTCAAATTCATTCAGGTAATACTTTTTCGATATCTCTTATAATCCTCAGCCAATGAGGTTACATGTTAAGCTCTTTTCTGGAGTTGTCTGTTGTTCCTTAGACCGCAAAAATTTACCTAAGAGCATCTTCCTATTTGCAGCTACTCCTGATTATTTTGATCATGATGAGTGTGTTCTTCCGAACAACAATGCATCATAATACTCTTGAGGACGGTGGAGTCTACCTTGGTGCCCTTTACTTTGCGATAGTTATGATTCTTTTTAATGGATTTATGGAGGTCCCAATGTTGATAGCTAAGCTTCCTGTTCTTTACAAGCACAGAGATTTGCGTTTCTACCCCTGCTGGATATACACTCTTCCCTCTTGGCTTTTGAGTATTCCCCTTTCACTTGTAGAATCTTTTCTATGGGTGGCAGTTACATATTATGCCATTGGCTTTGATCCTCAAATAACCAGGTATATTTATATGGTTTCCATTTTTATTCAGTCCTCTGTATTTTCTTTTGACTAATATTTAAACATGGATGCAAATCTGACTTGTTTATATTTTACAGATGCCTCCTGCAGTTCTTGATATACTTCGCTTTGCACCAGATGTCTATAGGTCTTTTTCGTGTGATGGCATCACTAGGGCGAAATATGGTAGTTGCTAACACATTTGGATCTTTTGCTATGCTGGTTGTGATGGTCCTAGGGGGATTTATAATTTCAAGAGGTCATTGATAGTGCCCTTTTACTTTTTACTTGATAGTGAACCGCATTTCTTCCCTTAGCTGTTCATTTAATAATTTTACTGTACCTCATTCGTGCTTGGATATTTTATCCTAACAGATAGCATCCCAATTTGGTGGATCTGGGGTTACTGGTTCTCCCCGATGATGTATGCCCAAAGTGCAGCTTCAGTTAATGAATTTCTCGGTCACTCCTGGGATAAGGTATTCACATCTTGTGGTGCCATTTCTGTCTCATTTATACCTTTGTTTACTTAAATATGCAACAATTTCCCCATGTACACTAAGTGGGTCTCACATTTTTACTGGTGTTAACTAAGTCTAAGGCTACCACAAACTTTCCGGCAATTGTTTATGAACATAATTATCTCGAAAATATTTCATACAAATCAGTTAATACTCTTTATCTATAATAAAGTTGAATTAGCACTTTTTTTTTTTATTTATCTTTAAGAAGGAAAACGGAAAAGATGCTCGAATCAATTACCCATTGTCTGGTTAAGATTGTTTTAGCTAATGCTGCCTTAAAAGGCCACAATACCAGTTGCTTGATTCCATATCAAGGACAATATCTACATGAAAGAACTCTTTCAGCTGGTTATTTGTTTTTGTCTGTCTCATAAGTACATACACCTTCTTCTGTATTTGATAAACTTTTCCTTCTTCCTGATGTTAGAAAGCTGGAGACAACAGTACTTTGTCTTTGGGGGAAATGTTGCTGAAGGTTCGCAGTTTATTTCCAGATGACCATTGGTACTGGATTGGTTTTGGAGCATTACTTGGATATACATTGTTATTCAACACCCTCTTCACTTTGTTTCTGACTCACCTAAACCGTAAGTTTCATTCCTTAAACTAACTTGTGATGGCTCCATAGATTGGGGAAAGCTCCAAGATTTAGCTGTTGCATAACTTACCAATGATGAAATGAAGTATGGGCATTAGCGGAGAACAAATAAGGAACTTTAGAGAAGCAGAGGCCCTTATCATTGGCATTTTAAAATAATTATCAAGGCCTATCTGGTTATAATAGTTTGTCTTTTGCATATTTTGACTGCTTTGGCTCCCTTATTTCAGTTTCAGACTATAATTAGAAGCTTTCTTAACCAAGTACTTGTGACTGCTTGATACAAGAAGTTGATAGCAGATAATATTGTAAATTGTCTCACCACATACTCAAAGTATGTTAAAATAACTCAGAGAATGTAGACGTTATCCTACAGCGGTTTAATACTGGCAAATGAACCAGTATATGGCTTGTTTCGACAATGTTAAAATTTATGTGCATCTGTTAAATTGGTGTTTTCAACCATTATTATTGCTGTCAAAGTGATCTGATCCATGTGGTGAACTCTAATTATCTCTTTGTAATTTTTTTGCAGCTCTAGGGAATCAACAAGCTATTGTTCCCCTGGCGGATCATCACGACAAAGACAAGGAACATGACAGTGAACCTTCCATTATTTCTTTTGGAGAGTTCTTGCAACATTCACACTCATTTACTGGTTTGCCAAAGAACTCTGAATCTTCCATAATAGCTTTTGGAGAATTTTTGCAACATTCACACTCATTCACTGGTTTGCCAAAGAGCTACTTGTTGCTTAATTTCCTTTCAGGATTTGGGACTGTATCTTATTTTTACATTCACAAATCTTGGCAGGCAAGAGTATTTGCAAACGCAAAGGAATGGTTCTTCCATTTGAACCTCTTTCCATGTGTTTTAGCAACATCAGCTATTATGTTGACATTCCTATGGTATATCAACAATATAATTTTAGCATGAGAGTGTGATCAACAAAACTGATTTTTCTGAGATATGTGACTATGTTTAGCTATTTCATGCTTCAGGAACTGAAGGGACAGGGTCTTCCGGACAGGTTGCGGCTACTGGTAGATGTAACTGGAGCATTCCGACCTGGAGTGCTTACTGCATTAATTGGTGTCAGTGGTGCTGGTAAAACTACACTCATGGATGTTTTAGCCGGTAGGAAAACTGGCGGACATATTGAAGGCAGTATCTATGTTTCTGGATATCCCAAGAATCAAGAAACATTTGCAAGGATTTCTGGCTACTGTGAACAGAATGATGTTCATTCTCCATGTCTCACTGTACATGAATCACTCTTGTTTTCTGCTTGGCTCCGACTATCTTCTCAGTGTGACTTTGCTACACAAAGAGTAATTTCTTGGTGTCTTTTCTTATCCCTTTCGTACTGCTTTCGTGTATTTTTCTCTTATTAAATTGTTTGAAAATGATTTACAGGCTTTTGTGGATGAGGTTATGGAACTAGTTGAGCTAACTCCATTACGTAGAGCACTAGTAGGTGTACCAGGAGTAAATGGTTTGTCCGTAGAACAAAGAAAAAGGCTGACAATTGCAGTTGAGCTTGTTGCCAATCCTTCTATTGTATTCATGGATGAACCTACTTCAGGACTTGATGCCAGGGCTGCAGCAATTGTGATGAGAGCTGTAAGGAACATTGTTGACACTGGTCGGACGATTGTTTGCACTATTCACCAGCCCAGCATTGACATTTTTGAATCTTTTGATGAGGTTTCTTCTTTTCTAGCAAGTGATCTTTAGATGAGCTTGCCTGGAGCCAAAGATCTGATCTTTCATTCTCACTTGTCCCAGCTTCTATTAATGAAAAGAGGCGGACAGCTCATTTATGCAGGTCCATTGGGCAAAAATTCTATCAAACTTATTCGTTACTTTGAGGTGCACCATTTTCCACCAAATGCTAATCAATCTTTTTTATGATGTTCTGATCTTGACTTATAACCAGAACTTTATTCTTTTGTCTCCTAGGCTATTCCAGGAGTTCAAAAAATAAGACCTGGATATAACCCTGCAGCTTGGATTCTTGAAGTTACATCTCCAGCGGAAGAAAATCGTGTGGGTTTGGACTTTGCAGAAATTTATCGCCGATCAACTTTGTTTCAGTAAGTGCTTATTTACTCCTTGGAGGGCAAAATTTTGTGGATTTGTTAAAATACATACCTTTATGTATCCCACTGTTTCAGGCAAAATAAGATGGTGGTTGAGAGGTTAAGCAAGCCAGATAAGGATACCAAAGAATTGAGCTTCCCAAGCAAATACTCTCTGTCATTTTTTGGTCAGTTCCTGGCATGTCTTTGGAAGCAGAACCTCTCATACTGGCGGAACCCACAATATACTGCCGTACGCTTCTTCTACACTGTTATCATCTCATTGATGTTCGGAACAATATGCTGGAAATTTGGTTCCAAAAGGTTTCCTCTCTGAACATTTACTTTCCTATACCCTTTATATTGAGCATCTGATCTCTTTGCTGCTATCTTTTACTTTCCAATTCCTTGTTCTTGGACTGATTTTTCCTAGATTTCTTGAATGGAAATATGGTTCATGTGCTGAATACCATCTTCTGGTGTTACCTTTACAGGGAATCCCAACAGGATATATTCAATGCTATGGGATCCATGTATGCAGCTGTTTTATTCATCGGAATAACAAATGCGACTTCTGTGCAGCCAGTGGTTTTTGTTGAAAGGTTCGTTTCATACAGGGAGAGAGCTGCAGGAATGTATTCTGCATTACCATTTGCCTTTGCCCAGGCACGATTTTCGACCTCTCTTTTTCTGATCCAAGTAATGTAAAGCGTATTCAGTATTCTCACATGTTTTTATTAAAAAATCTAACTAAATCTTGTTTCACAGGTGGCAGTTGAATTCCCCTACGTTTGCGTGCAGTCCCTCATTTACAGCGCTATCTTCTACTTCATGGCATCCTTTGAGTGGAATGTATGGAAGTTTCTTTGGTATATATATTTCATGTATTTCACGTTACTCTACTTCACCTTCTTTGGGATGATGACAATTTCCGTCACACCCAATCACAACGTCGCAGCAATCCTTGCTGCCCCATTCTACATGATGTGGAACCTTTTCAGCGGCTTCATGATTTCTCACATGGTAATCTATGCACTGACTTTGCCAATGTATCAAATTAATATTGATTTGAGTAACTCTTATCATGATTCTCCATTGTCTTCAGAGGATTCCCATATGGTGGAGATGGTATTACTGGGCCAATCCGATAGCCTGGAGCTTATACGGACTTCTAACGTCCCAGTACGGAGACGTGGATGAATCAGTTAGGCTTACTGATGGAGTCCACTCAATGCCAATAAAACAGCTGCTCAAACATCAGTTTGGTTTCAGGCATGATTTCCTGGGCATTGCTGGTATTGTTGTGGTTGGTTTCTGTGTGCTGTTTGCTGTGACTTTTGCTTTCTCAATCAAGTCCTTCAACTTCCAGAGGAGATGAAAGGAAGGAGGGAACTTATATAATTGCATAGGATACTTGTAAAGTTGTTCAACAACAAGATTTTGTGTCATTCTTGAGCCTTGAAGAAATCATTAGTCTCGAAATTTAGTACAAACATTCTTTTCTTGTTCTGATTGTTCTACGGTGATGCTGACCTTGTGCCTGAGAAGAAGCTACAAGAATATCAGAGAATACTAAGTAAAATCATTAGAACATTTCATTTTTTCTGTGTCTAGGCAAGCTAGGTTTCCAGATTTTTGTTTTGGTTTTCTTGAAATTGTATAAATATGATAATCATCATTGCTACTATTTCTGGTGGACACATATATTAGTTTTTACTTTGCCCAATGGTTCGTTTACAAGCCAAGAGACCTTATGAATTCGTGAAAAGATTATTGTAATTGCTTTTATATACACACCCACACACTAATGAACATCCGCCGCTCTGTTTTCTCCCTAGCCGCCGCCGGCGCGGCCCGCCGCCTCAGGCTTCTCTCCACCCAATCATCATTCTCAATCCCAATTCCCCTCCTAAATAAAAACCCTCCGCACCCACCATCTTCGTTCCCCCAAAACCCTGATTCCGCCGCCCTCTCAGATTTTACACGCATCTCCGAGCTTCTCTCAAACCCGTCCCTCCAGCCAGGGGATGGTATGGAAGAGGCCCTAACCGCGGCCCAAATCAGTCCAAGCCCTAACCTTTTACTCCAAATTTTTAGCCATTTTGATTCCACTCCAAAACCCTTGTTCACGCTCTTCAATTGGGCGCAGAAGCGGCCTGATTTCCAATTTTCCATGGCCGTTTTCAATGCCATGGTTAATTCTCTTGGCAAGGCCCGAGAGTTCGACTCAGCTTGGTGCCTAATTCTTGATCAGATTAAAGGAGATCCTAGCAGAAGGCCCGATTCTGATACTTTTCTCATTATGATTAGGAGATACGCACGCGCAGGTACGATTTCAGTTTTGCTGGATTTTCCAGGGATTATAAGCAGTAGGCGTTCATCTTCATTATTTCTGTAATTTTTGGCTGTTATACTTTCTTGCATAGAATTTTGATAGTTTTCTTCAGTGTTGTCTCGAGTAAGGAACAATTTGTTACGTGTTTTTCTTTTCTATCAGTTGGAACTTTCAGCGATTAATTGGACACTGTTCTTTATTATGCGTGGACTTCTATTCTTATTTTGGCTTTGGATTATAATACTTAATGATTGTAAGAGCGATCTCGCTTCAGAGTGTTGTCCGCTTTTGCAGTTTTGATTCTGTTTCTGGTGTGTTTTTTTGCTTAATACATGTTTCTATGGACACAGGTCTTCCCCTGGCAGCCATTCGGACATTTGAATATGCGTCTAGTTTGGATTTCTTGCGTGATTTAGACCCAGAAAAGAATTTATTTGAGACTCTGTTAGACGCTTTATGCAAAGAAGGACATGTTAGGGCAGCCTCGCAGTACGTCGATAAGCACAGGGCAAAAGATCCAAGCTGGTTACCACCCATCAGGATATATAATATACTGCTGAATGGATGGTGCCGATCGCGTAGACTTAAGCATGCTAAGCGGCTTTGGGTGCAGATGAAAAAGGAGAATGTGAAACCAACTGTTGTAACGTATGGGACCATCATTGAAGGATTGTGCCGAATGCGCCTCCCTGACATGGCAATGGAGTTGCTCAATGAGATGAAGGCAGAAGGAGTTGAGCCCAATGCCATTGTGTATAATCCAATAATAGATGCGTTAGGAGAAGCCGGCAGGTTTGAAGAGGCACTGGGGATGCTGGAACGTTTCTCAATTTTAGAACTTGGTCCTACTATATCGACCTATAATTCACTGGTGAAGGGCTTCTGCAAGGCAGGTGATCTGGTAGAGGCTAGCAAGATCCTCAAGATGATGATTGATAATAAATGTTTACCAACTCCTACAACTTATAGTTATTTCTTCAAGTACTTCTCGAAGGTTGGCAAAACTGAAGCTGGCTTGAACCTTTATACCAAAATGATCAGATCTGGGTATGAACCAGATCGGCTTACGTATCATCTGCTGGTGAAAATGTTGTGCAAAGAAGGGAAACTGGACCTTACCGTGCAAATTATCAAGGAGATGAGAGCTAGAGGATTTGATTTGGACTTGGCTTCTAGTACCATGCTGATGCATTTATTATGGAGAATGCGCAGATATGATGAGGCTGTTTCTGAATTTCAGGACGTGTTTCGTAGAGGTATTATTCCTCAGCATCTCACGTATCGGAGAATGGCTGAGGAATTAGAGAGGCAGGGAATGATTGAAACATCACAGAAACTTCATGATCTAATGAAATCAGTACCCCACTCAACAAAGCTGCCTGATACGTACAAGGGATATAGAAACTCTTCACATGAAAGAAAAATATCTATAATACAGAGAGCTGAGGCCATGTCTGATATCTTAAAGACATGTGAAAACCCAAGGGAGCTTGTCAAGCACAAAAATCGACCAGAGAACTCTGTACTCAGTGCACAGAAGTTAATGGATAGTATTCAGCGAAAATCCAACTTGAGGTGAAATTTTAGTTAACTCATTGGAGCCTTCCTTCCCTGGCTCCTATATTTGGAATATGATTTTAATTTTTTAATGTTCATCACAATGCAGACACCTCGGACAGGATCCAAGCATACCATCTCTTAGCATAGAAGAAGATATTCTATCAAGGAAGGTTGGATGAGGGACATTGGATCATTGGATGCTTATGAGAAAGAAGATTGAAAACCCAAAATATAACTCCTGAAACCTTTTTTGGAGCTTTGGAAGGATGTATCAAATGTATTGCTCCTAGACGACGTTGGAAGTGTTTTATTCCTTGGAGGATAATGAATTGAATCAATACGTTTCATATACTAGGGATGTTGGATTGATTTGTGCTCTTGGGTCCGGCTCAACTTCTCCTACTTGTAAATCAATGGAGGCCGGTGATCTGGTGGACGACGCTATAGTACAATCTTTACAATGATGATGTAGTATATCAGTTTACCAACTCCTACAGCTTATAGTAACTTCCGCAGATACTTCTTGGAATTCTTGGCAGACTAAACAGAGGCTGAACTCTTTACCACAAGATGATCAGATGTGGCTAAGAAACCTATTGAACTTTGCTATAATCTGATAATTCTTGTGCGAATTGGAACATGAACAATGCTATTTTGTCGTCTCAGAGATGGGAAGAACTGCCACAGGTACTTTGCTGTTGCACACGCTACACAAACCTCAATCGTTTATGTACTACAAGTTGATAATTGACCTTCTTTTTCCAAGTATTATAATTAATCACGATGATGTTCGAAAGCCAAGAACCGAGTTCTGTTCCGTGCGGACGATGATGTTATAAAGTGAACTGCTGATGTAATATAGTAATCTTATAACCTTTGTCTGCGTAGTGTTCGAAAGACTACCTTATCTGCAGTAGTTTGGTCCACAAGAATGAGGTTAGTATACCTTTTTGGTTGGGTTAAGGATTTTACTAGTCCATTATTATTGAGATGTGATAACTAGTTATTGCTGGGTCCATATGATCATTATCAAGTTCATGAATCATAATCGAATCAAGACACTTGATATATATCAATTTCTATATTATACTTCATATGCTAACTTCTTATCCTGTCTTGAGGCTAAATAATTATTTTTAGTATAAGGTTTTTAAAATAAAGGGTAAATTACATCGACATGTCACGAGGTTAGATTTAATTATACAAATGGTTCTCGTTCTTTGTAAAATTATAGTACACTCCTAGAACGGGTATTAAGCAGTAAAATTACAGATATACCTCTTGATGGGATGTTAGAACAATGTGTTTGGAGGAAGTTTCGGCATTGAGTAGGGTATACTAGTAATTATAACTACAACTTTAAAGAATGTACTTGTAAATTTGCAAAGCATATGGAGTATTTATCTTTAATTTGAAAATTGTAAGAAGGGTGAAAAATATATTAATTATAAAATTGTTATGTTTTTAGATTTCATAAGATTTAATATTCTTTTATTTTATTTGAACAGAATTAATTTTCAATGTATAATATTATTATAGTATAAGGTATGAAAATAATTCTATACATAGGGGGCAACTAAAATATTATTAGCAAACTTATCCCAACACCATTAAAATAAAGGACAATAACAAGTCATTATGGCACAATAAAGTCAAGATAAAACCTTGTGAGTATGAAAATGATAACTCATCCCACTTTTAATAATATATATATATTAAAAAAAATGTTGTGACCCACATCCATGTACATAATGCCCACTGCCTTAGATTAACTATAATCAAATATTTCCTATAACCACATATCAATTGGTCATCATTGCAAAATAAGAAAATTACTATAGATTAGATAGTCAAAGCATCCATTTGAGTGCATTATTCAACGTTGTATATATATATATATATATATTATAAATTAATATTCTTGATAAAGATTGGCTTCTAACTTATACCAACTCCATTAATTTGATTAAAAAAAAATAATCGATGAAATATAAATTGATAAACAGATTCGAATCCATAATTATAATTATAATATTAATATTAATATTAATTAGTTTAATTGCGATTAATTTAAATCAATAAAATTTAATAAATAATCTTCACAAAAATTGATGGGAAAAAATGTCAATTTGTAAATTTGAGATATTACGGTCAATATGTTTATTGTAATAATAGTTATAATTAATTATTAAATTTGATGTATATATTAATTAAAGATGTAATTGTAATTGATTTATTAAAAGTATATTACGAACAAATATTAATGTAAGAATTGAAAGAAAAAAAAAGAAATAAGTAAAGAAAAGGAAATAGCTAGGTGGAGAGAGAGAGAGAGAGAGGGGGGATAAATGTAGCGGACAAGTAGGGAGAATCTTTGAGCAATGATATTTTACTAATTTATGTATATATTTAAATGGGAAAAAGGGGAAAGCACAAAGGCCAATGTGAAGAAAACGACGGCTGAGTAATGGGCTGATTGATAGAAACACAGAGACAGAGAGTGGTTGCAGTCAACATATGTACTCAAATATCACATACATTTATACACACACTCTCCCACTCCCTCTCTCTCTCTCTCTCTCTCACACACACACTTACACAGAGAGAGAAAGAGAATCAGTGCTCCAAAATTCCCTCCCACGCACCACTCCTCATACCAACGTAAATCCTCAACTCACATGTCTCTCTCTCTCTCCCCCCCCCTTCTTTTCTCTTAGTGACATGAGCCACTTCTTTCTATTTTTACGTTTTCACCTCTTTTTATCTACCCCAAAAATTAACACACACACTTACACACATCTACACAGGCCTTAATTGTGTGTGTGGTGTGTGCAAGAACACAAGCAGAGCCAGCAAGCATCGATTCTTGAACATAAAAAAGAACCCACTTCTAACAGCTATTATGTATCCCACCAACATAATTCATATATGGGCACAGAGAGATTCATCGGAATAATTAAAAAAAAGTAATTGGTAGGAAAAGAAAAAGAAAAGAGAGGGAGAACTGAAAAGATACTGGTACTGTTATTAAAAGAAGAAAGCACATTTGTATCTGTATTATGCCAGAAAAATTAAAAATTGTAACAAAAAAACTTTTCCTTTTCAGTGCTCTTCTTCTCTCTCTCTCCCCCCCCCCCCCCCTTAAAAAAACACTGCGTGAGTTATTT
>NC_026150.1:17585542-17651940 GCF_000512975.1 Sesamum indicum
CCCCACCTTAAAAAAACACTGTGATAGTGAGATCATTTTTCCTTCTTTTTTCCTGAAATTCGTGCTCCCTCCTCAAGTGTTTCCTCTTTTCTAGCTAACAATGACTTTTCACTTTAGCTTTCTTGAAGCCCTTCAAGCTACGAACCCAGAGTATTAACCGCTTCAATTCTTTGTAATTTTCTTTTAGATTTTTGGTGAAGTCTCTTGCCTTAGCTCTGAGCTGAGCTTCATGAAGTTGGTGATGATGGTGTTGTGAAAATGTTAAAAATGGGACCTTTACTTCTGATGCAACATATATAACTAACATCGCTGTCAAATATACATGGCTCATGCTCACGGCAATGGTAAAAATGACAAACAAAATGTCAGTATTAATGCCGGTGGTGATACTGAAGGAAAGCCCACTACTTTTCATGATTTTCTTGGTAACAAGGGCCAAGGCCAAGAATCTGCTCCGCCGGTCGTTGGCGGTGGCCGGAAGCCGCCAGAAGTGTCGCCGTCTGCTACTTCTGATCTGGGTTCTGGTGAGGAGATGTCTTTCTCAGTTCTTTCCCCTTCTTTCTTGTTTTGATTCTGCACCTGTATTTGTGTATGTTCGTGAAATTTCCTTAGGACGTTTTTGTGCTTTTAGTGTGGTTTTGGTTCTCTTTTGCAAGTTGATGTGATGGTCTTATATCTTTTGTATCAAATTTCAATGGGTACTTGAGATTGTAATCGACATTGGTAATTTTCTGTTGCTGGTATTTGGTAATCTATCCCTGGGCTCTCTAACTTATGATCTCTGTTATCTGTTTGTGTGGATTTGGCGACTGGTACTTCTGGCAAATGGAGTGGTTTCATGTGAGATCATTGGTGGAGTAGTTCCTTGAACCTGTCTCCTCTGTTTGTGTGTGTGTATGTATATCTGAAACAGATAATTGAGTTGCTGTCTTGGGGTGTCTTTTCCTTTTCGTTTCTTTCTGTGAATAAAAACATTAAATATGTGATAATTAGTATAATTGTTGAACTTCTTGATAGTAATTTTAGATTGTGATAGCACTTGACGAAAATGTTAAGTCACTTAAATTTCAATCTCAGTGTTGATGCTGCTATGTCTTTAAGATTGTTGATGACTATTTTAGGATATTCTGGTTTAATAGTTTTCTAATCAATTATGTTAGAAAGAAACATCAGTAATCATTTGGAAGGGATACCATTTTATGGATCAAGAGGCGATATTACAGGGCCTGAAAGTAGTAACAGATTCACAGGGAATAAACGAAGCAACTCTGATTCTTTTATGATGTCGTCAAGAGATAAATTTCCACAAGGCCAAGGAGATTCACAAGACAGCCCGCTTTTGACTAAGGTGTGTTCTTTTCTTTTCTGTTTCATACTTTCTTGCCATCCCATCTTCAGAGAATACCAGTTGAGACCTCTTAAATCTACTTTCAGGATATTAATAAAGATTCTTGCTGTCATCTCATTTCTATGATGTTCACAGCTTTCTCTAATATTAGGAGTTTTATTCAATCTCAGCTGCTGCGATATTCAGGGGGAGAGCGACTGAGACGGACGCATGACGAGGAAACATCCTTTTGTATGCATCAAATGCGGCCAATTTCAGCCTCTTTTATATCTCAATCTTCAACTGGTGGTAGAACTGATATGAACCCTTCCAAATGGGATAGAGCTACAGCTGTAAATCCTGGCCCAGTGTTGCATTACCCTCCACGTAGTGGTCAGGGCATGCCATTTGGCTATCAAACCCCATCGAATAGGTTTAAAGACACGAATGTAGGCCCTTCTCTCATATCTCAGACAGCAGCTGATGAAGGATCTAGGACCGGGATTAAAGGATCTAGAATTTTGAGCTCAATCAACGCAACTGGAGCTATCTCTGGGAGACAGCCTGCAGGGGTGCTCATACGCAGTGGTAAACAGAAGTCCGGTGTTTGCATTTCTGAACCAGAGTCTTCTACTACGCACAGGTTAATTCAGGACTCAGGTTCTAGTTTCTGTTTCATGCCTGAGAAATTACCCTGAAATTCTAGACCCCCTTGACGAGCTATATTTTTATTAATTTTGTAACAGTCAGCGTGGAACAGAATCCTCTGGTCGTCAAATGACTATATTCTATGGCGGTCAAGCACATGTTTTTGACAATGTTCATCCAAATAAGGTCAGTTCCTGTGTCTTCTTGGAGTATCTTACTGATTTATCAAATTGATGAAGTGAAAGATTGCCTAAATTTTTGTTTTTATATGTGAAATGAAGGGTTGCTTTTCTTATTTGGTTGCTTGGATGTGAATTACGAAATGCCACAACTGTATGTCCAAAACCTTTTTTGTTTGGTTTTCCTAATGGCATGTTGTTGACTTGAAAAATTATTCACATTTCTCAAATAAAGAAACTACAGTGGGAATTAGCAGCTTGCTCTCTATCTCTACCATAGCTCTAGTTGGCAATATGCTTCAAAAATTATATTTCCGTTGTAACTAAGTCCTTGCATTTTCTTTGCTTGTCAAAACACATAAGAGCTTAAAATCTTTAAACAATGAGAGAGGGATCAAGGCAATAAGGAAAAGAAGAACTGAAACAAGAGACATGCTAAATAACTGCCCAGGAAATCAATTGAACCCATTACTAAACCTACAAGTCTCATGTGCATGTTGCTCATGCAGAAACCCATATAAAATGAATCTGAAGAAATTTTGACATCCAATGATGTCTTTCACTACAGCAATTTCTTCAGAACTCTATATTTTCCAACTGAAAACAACCATCATTTTCCAACCACATGTATCTATACTCTGCTTTCGAGACAATGTGTGGTGCTTGTATGCTGCCTAACAATAAGAGTGTTAGACAATTATCAGATGGCTTGTGCTGTGCTTTGCTTTGCGGTAGGAGAGTAAACTTGTAGAAAGGATTGATTGCATCATGCTGATGGATTTTACAAAACTTGACTAGGCAACTATTGCCATCCTGATCAGGGTTTGTGGGATAGAAAATGTTAAAGCATATGATGTTATTATGAAATAGCTCTTCTGTTTAAGTCACCGTAATAGATATGTTTCAGGGTTAAAAATAGTCTGCATGTGAAAACTATTCTTTTCAGCACAACACAAAAAAGTTACAAATCCATTTTAGTATTTAATGGCAGGATGATCAAAGATAGCTTGCTCAATAAAGAGAAGACTTAGTGCTCTTCTTGGACTTGTTGATAGTTTCATAAGCGAAAAGAACAAAGTATATTGAGAAAAGGGGCAGCAGAAGAATACATTGATTTCCACAGTTCTTAATGAGAATAGCTTTATATGATCTTTGTCCATCGATCTCACAATTCTCATGAGATTCTCGTACAGATTCTCTCAACATCTTTTGGTTGCATTTAAGTTTACTACTCTGCTTTTTTATCTGCACACCTCAGACAAATTCGTTTTTAAACTTAACACTTCACGAGAATTGATGATGTCTAGTTTGTTGTGGATAATTCTGTATTAGTGAAGAAGCTGGTGTTCCCGTGACGTGGTTTCATTCTTCTTTAGGTGGTGTAACTTTACTATGTACTATTTGTGTATCATAGATGATTTTATTGGAAAAATACCGGAATTTCTTTCCTCTAGCAGTTTTCCACTTCAAAGGTGATGAAATGTCAGATATTAACTTTGATTGGTGAAATCCAAAATTTAACTAGATTTCCTAGGATAGGAGCTTTTCATCTCTGTTGTGTGTTTACCCTTTTAATCCACCAAGTTCATCACACCCAATTCCTGACAACTCTACCCGTGGAGTCTTGGCACAGATAAGGTAACGCAACCACCTCAAAGCCTGTCAAACATCTGTCACTGCAGGAGACAAATTCCACCTCAAGAAAACAGTGTAGGTGTAATTTAGATAAAACTACAATTTCTCAGCCATGAAGCAGGATCCCTTTTTCTTGCTCTCAAAAACATGCATGTTCCCCAAAATTCAAAGATACAAAGTTAACTGTGTTGCTGCATTGACTAAACAGCTGTGTAATGTTTTGCCAGCAAATGAAAACTTAATTTTGTTGAAGTTGGTCTGCCCACAAGCTTTAGAACTGCGTTTATTTACCTTTGCATTCAGTATTGCTGATTGTATCTCTCCGCATTCTTTCTAATCCACATCAGGCAGACGTTATAATGGCCTTAGCCGGATCAAATGGAGGTTCTTGGTCTACAACCTATAAGCCTAACTTGGCAGCTAAGCCATCCTCTGGAGAAAACCGCATGCCTAGTGGTGGTGACAATGATGCGGGCATTGCTATATTGCGGGAGTTGCATGGGAGACCGTCCGACAAAGGGGAGACACACCGAGGTTTCAGCTCTGGTGATTGAGGACCTGAGGTTCTCAACTACTAGCCGCTCATCATGGAGGCCTGATTTCCAGAATCGTGCATTCAAGTTTCTTGCAACGATTTTCTCGATATGCTGCGAGTGCAAGAGTAAGAGTACTTCAAGCAGCCAAACTCGGTGCCGGAGGAATGTTGATTCAGTATAGGTTTGAGCTTAAACTTGGGGCCGTAGAGCCAACAAATTTTTATTTATGTCCTCACTCTACCAACCCATTGAAGAAATTAAGTTATTCCCATCTCCACCCAAAAATTAAAAAATTTGGTAAAGATTTAAAGACTTAACAAAGGCTACAGATAATATCTTATTTAAATATCACTAAGTTTTAATTTAATTAAAAACATAGGATAGGTCCTGTCATTTTATTTACATGCATTATAAATCAACAATAATTGGCGCATAACACTTAATTTAATGAGAATTGGGTAAATTCTTACCGTGTGTGTTTGCGGGACCATTTTATGCTATTTTCACTAATTTATTTAGCTATATAGTACTTAATAACTTGTGCAATTATATACTAATAATAATGATGATGATGATGGAATTCAATTGATGAAGCCTGTGGTTGTACCATCTTGGAAAAATCCTAGATAAAAAATTATATTATAAAGAATGGAATAGCAAGATTTTCCTTTTGTGATGTTTCCGGAGCCAGCTTGTTGGACTTATCTGTTAATAAAAACTAATAATCTTTAATATTTGTCATTGAACTCCTAACCACAAGTTTGATTGCTCTATTCTATACTTTATTATTATTCTTACTTAATTATCATTATTTTTTGTTATTAGTTGATTAGTCATTGTCATGATTAGCGATTAGATTTTTCATGTTCATTTTTATTTTTATTTTTTCTAAATAGCAGCGGTATTTACATAATTGCATAATTAGCAAGTATCCAAACAATCGATAAGGCGTGAACCCAAAATCTTTTAAATTATTTACAAAATATCAACTTTAACTATTAAACTAAAACATCCTTAGGGAATATCCATATTCAAACAATACTTTTGTTTCTTACACAAGCACCAACATGTTGAGTAGTGTATACGAAAGACATCATCCCAAGAGAGTAAAAGAAAGACATTATTTTGGGTTCAGACTAAATCAATTAATACATAGTAGTTTGGTTTTGGCTGAATTATGTTGTAGAGGTGGTGGCTGTGCCTTTATTTTGCATTAATAATTAATAAATTAATGCTGTTCTTGAGAACAAGAACCTAAAGCATTTGAACCAAACCATACCCAATATATGTTTTGTAGATGATGGCATATGACATTGGTACCTCTCTAACTGAACTGAATCTTGTCTGATCATTATTTCATACTAAAAAACATACATAGATCGTCTCGTGAACCAACTTAGGATTTTTTAATACAATCCCCCTAACTATTCTGAGATGCTTGCTATTAATTAATGGTGGGTGATCCAATTTGAAGCAAAGCACCCCGAGCCCACAATATAATATAGCTTCTGATTGAAATATAATAAAATATTTATGAAAAATTCTAATCCAAATGCAGCAGTAAGACCTGAACAACAAGAAGAAAGCACACTCTGCATTTTGAAGGGTAGCTGTGAATGCAAGTGAACTAGTCCCATAAAGTTGGTATACAAGCAGTCCATAGTCCATACAGATTAGTAAGTGTACCGTCTTTACATTCAAATCAACATATGACTACAGTTGGGCTGATTAAAACCACCAGAGAAGGGCAAAAACTGAATGCTCACAGGTGGAGCATAACGTGAAACCAGAGCTCCAAACAACTTCTCAACACCAACGAATTTGGGTACTACATCAACACTGTAAGCAACGTTAGATCGTTCATACAAGTATATATGTATATATTCCATATCACTCGCTCTCTACACAATACAAGGAATCCATTGGCAACAGCTTCATGGAGATTACTATAAGACACAAAGTTTGTGAAGTTTGAGCACAACTCAGTCCGCATGCTGTCTTCTTAATAAAGATATGGAACATCAGTTATCACAACGAGAAAGTTCGACATCCATTCTGTGGAAAACAAAGTTTATCTATTTCTAACAATTTCAATGTGGCCAGGGCAATCTATGTCAGAATTATAAGGTAGAAGAACTGTGTAAAGTGCCAACCACTTGTCTGTAAAACCTATTACTTATTCAATAATTTAGCTTGCATTAGACTTTTTAACCTGGTAGCGAATACATGAAAATCAGTGTTATTCTCCCGATAAAATGACAGTAGTTGAGCGATTGTATACTCATTTATTTAAGAAGCATTTATCATGATCAATACATGCAAATTCAAAATTTTCTAAGTAGCAAGATTGCACATATCTTCTTATCTAACACAAAACAGATCCATTGATATCTAAAAACTGAGATGAGACACTGAATTACCAAACATTCCGTTACAGCCACAGGACAAAAATTTTCTTTAAGTACCAAGTCTAGAATTTTCATGTGTCTAGATCCTTTGTATAATATCTTTTTATACATATACATTCTTAATCTTCTAAAGGAGTAATAGAAACAACAGCGGCACATGCCAAAAGCAGCTTTTCTTTTAACAAGGTTAAGCTGCTAACCTCAAGCTCATCCTGCAGTTAGACGACATAAACAACATGAGGAACCTTCCCATCATCAAAAGGCAAGCTCACATACTCCCGTGCAAATTCTTCTGCAATCTCAAATGCCAACTCTCCGTGCAAGGCTTTGCAATACATGAACAACACGGCGTTTGCAGCTATACCGTAAAGCATCAAAATTGTCATAAAACCCGTGTAAACAACCGTCTGAAAAATGAATGCCCAGCTAACCCAGCCCTCTCTAATTCCACCCACATCAGGCACCAAACTAGAGCACGACATAGCCAACAGACCAAGCAATACTCCGAACAACATAATCATGGAAAACGCAACCCGTCTCATCCCTTTCACCAAATACGAGCTCCTTTTCAAGGGTGCCAAACCCCATTGCGATTCCACAACCACCACCACATTCGACAAATACCACTCCACCTGCAAGTAAATCAATAAACCCACAAGCAAAACAACGATCAAGATAACAAAGCCCCGAAAATATACATTCTCGTAGTCGATTTCAACCCCGAATAAAGCAAATCCACTATACACCAACACCGTGAAACCCCCAAAAGCAAAGGCAATCAATCCCACAATTATCTGGGTGAGGATCTGGGTCGCAGCCAGGGGGAAAAACGAAAAGAGAATAGACTTAATTGAGGAAACAAACTTCACGGGCCTGCCGTAGAATCCGTGGAAGGTGCTGTAGGTGACAGAGGCGGTAGCGCAAAGGGAGAAAAGGAGAACAAAGAGCCCGTAAAGAAGTGGGAGAAGGAGACGGGATTTTTCAATTTGGGGGATATCTGGTTCGGGCGAAGAAAAGAAGTAAAGGGATTGGTGATAATTGGAAACAGTTGAAGGGGAGCGTGAAAGAGAAGGGTAGACGATGAGAGAGAAGGAGAGAGGGAGGAGAAAGAGAACAGAGAGGGCCAAGAAATGACGGGAGTAAGCGTTGATTATACGCTTGGTTTCGGAGAGTACTCCACAGAGGTTTAGGCTATGGGTAGCCATGATCGATGGCAGAGGAAGGAGATGTATAAGAGAGAGAGTGAGAGAGAAGACGATGGAGCGCAGAGATGAGACTGTTCGAGGATTTTGTCCAGTTCCATCAACTACTCATTCATTCTTCCCCGCTTATAATTCCATAATATTTATATATATGAAATAAAATGATAATTAGACAGCAGTATAGTTAATATAGTATAGTATTCAATTATTTTTACAAGTGATTCGAAGCCTACTCCTCGTGTGTATTCAATTTAAAACATTTTATTATATTTATTTCATAAAATTAAATTAACTAGATAATAGATCAAAATTAATATGAAAGAAAATTTAGTTCTGGATATTTTCAGTATAAGTTGTAGCTGCATGTTGCCAATGCTATCTTGAGAGCTTAAGACAGGCAACCATGATAATGACTTGTATAGTACAAAATTTCAAATGAACTGTCGTCAGACATATGATCAGATGTTTCGAGTCCCCTAATCTCATGATCTGAATAATGGGATTTCAGTGAGCAAGGCCAAAATTTGGGCGGGAAATGTCCCCAGAGTTCGATGATATTGGTTAGAGCTCAGTAACTGGTAGCTGGAGTAGCTCTCTTATTCCTTCACATACCTGCAACGAATCTGTTGTCAACAAACTTGCAAACCATCTGAGTGCTTCAAGTTCACAACTCAAGTTACATACTCATATTGAAATTTCAATGTTCTTTTAGCTGACTATTGATTCAATGAGAGCATCTAGTATAGTGTAAGGTTTTCTCTCAAGCATAAATATTAAAGATGTTCTTATTGGGTACATATTTTGGATATTGACGTAAACTGGAGGCATGACTAAAGTATGAATAGTGAAAAGGGGAGCGGCAAAATTACCATCTTAATCTGAGCTTTTATTGATGCAATCAGGCTAGTGTACTCTTCTATTTGCCTACACGGAAAAATGGAAATTTAGTTAATTGCGTGAAAGTAAATAGCATTATGCCATACGAAAGTAAATATCAGCTTGGCTTATATTATGCTATCGAATAAAAATCCCAGAGTCATTTTTGGATGCAACTGATGCTTCGAAGAAAAGAACATAAGAGAGTAACTACAGCATTTAAGACTGATCCCACCCATAACAGCTTCAAAAATCCTGTTAACCAAAACTAAGACATTACTATCATGAAGCAAGTACTACTTTCTATTGATGCATTCAATCCCCCAGGTCCCTGTTACTACCAAATCCACCTAAAAGAAAGAATAAATACACAGGGACAAAAAAAAAAGAAAAGACAGAAAGAAATTCAAGCAACATCCCAGGCCTCTTTCAGACTCATGGCCTTCTAAGTATATGGAGAACTCTTAAGTTAATCAAAAGCTAATTAGCACCCACCTACATGCTTAGTCACCTGTTTCTGTTTCAACATAACACATCAATATATTTTCAAGAACTTACAAAAAATTCATCCGATTCCTCCAATATAATTGGATCTTCTCCTGTTAATATATCACAACGAATACTAAAAATGAAAACATGATGACAAAATGCATGCACCTATCAAACATGACATTAAAAATGGAAGCCAACTTCAACAGTAGGAAAATGAGGGAAGCAAGTGTTGGATGCTTCATTTTTTAATAAATGGTCAGTGTGGAGAGTTTAAGAGAGGTCCGTGGATGTCATTGGCAAAACAGGACAAGATTGTCAATATCAAATTTCATACAACACCAAGGAATTATATCGATTTTTGGACAAAATCAGCTTAGTTATCATCTTCTAATCCTATGCATTCAGAGTCCTTGGGGTTTATCAGTAGACCTACCTGGATAACTTTTCTTCCCTGGCAGCTATGAAGTTTAGAGCTTCAGACCAGGTAAACTCCACATGGAATCCAAGTCCAACATCTACAAATATATGCCGCGTATCTGGCCTGAAAATTTGCAAACACAAGCAACCATATGTAGATTGACATTAACTTCATTCATTCACTTAAAAATCAACAACCTTGGTACAGATCGATTCATGGTCCTTCCACATTTTGCTTAGTATCATACCTTTTAGTCACTCTTTATAAACACGGAAAAAATTCTCCTGAATTCTCAATATATTTATTCTCTGTTACTTCACTTCATTTACAGGTTATTTCTACCAATAAATCATTCTAAATAAATAAATTCTTGAGGTCACAGATTTTCATTCTGGTTATGAGATTTTGGAGTTCATTTAGCAAGTTATGTTGTGAGCTTCTTTACCCGTGAGGCATGAACTAAGTGTAGCACAGGCTTTGTCTTAATAATGGTTAAATAGCCTTCCCTTACAACATTTTAGTGTCCCCTGATCTGGAAAACTTCACAGCAGTGGTTTCATAGAAGCTAAAAAAAACTTCAATAATAAAATGATAGTCTAACCATCACTGAGGACATTTAAAGGGGGTATGAAGGCATACACATCAGCTTGCATATAAACTTCAGAACCAAGGTTGACCAGCGTCCTCAGACTGGTAACACTGTTCTTCTCCAAATTTTCAATGTTTCTTCTAAGATCAGAGCTACAAGGAGTCAAGTTAAGAAAAGCAATGCAATTACAATAAAACTTGACAAAACTCTGGAGCATACAAAATTATAAACTGTTAGGTTAGCAATGCTATATTCAACTATCTGATTCTGCAGCCTGATTTGAAGCAACAATATACCAAAATAACATATGCGGTAAATCGAACGAAATAGGATACAAAATCTTCTGTTGCTCAAAGACTTTGTCCCTGCGAAATAACTGGAAGAAATCAATCATTTGAATCTTTTCTGAAAAAAATCCATTGATACAGGCATTGCCATTGCTGCAATAGTTCTATTCTCCTCCCATCCTCATGACTTTCATAAAGCAGAAGCATGACAAAAACAGCTATTTTTACTGCTGAAAATAAAAGCCTAAAACAGAAACCAGAAGAAAGCAGAAGTGCAGAACCAAGGGCCAGAACTGAAACATGGGTTGAAAAGAAAACTGTGTACGGCGTATGAATCAAATGTAGAATAGCAAACGAATATGACACCTCAAATAGGCCCTAAGGGGATGGCGGGGTGTTTGTTTACCGTTGAGCAATAGCATGCACAAGATCAGGTTTCAAGCGCCGGTCAACGAATTCCTCAAACTTTCTAATTTTGTTTTGTTTTGCGCTATCCATATCACACCAGAACCACCAAGGGGTGTGTTGCCTGCGTGTATGTGTAAATTAGGCTCGGCAGCCAGTTGCGATGTGAGCAGGGGAAAAAATTCAACCGGCGGCGGAGCTTGGGAATATGGTGCCAGCGTTGGGCGGGGTATTTGGTAAGGCACTGATTCCTGGGTTGAACTAGAAGGAAGAAAGGGATGAGTTAGAAGAGAAGAAGAGTGAGGAAAAGGGAAGAAATGGAAAGAGAACGTAACCAAAAGAGAGGGAAACAAACAGATTAATTGCAGGTATGTGAAGGAATAAGATAGCCACTCCAGCTACCAGTTACTGAGCTCTAACCAATATTATCGAACACTGGTTATATCTAGGGGTGTAAACGAGCCGAGCTCGACCATTTTTTATTTTTTTTTGGCTCAAGCTCGATGAGCTCTTATTGTTCGAGCTCGATTCATATGTAATGAACTCGAGCTCGAGCTCAGCAAGCCCGAACTAAACAATTTGCTGAGCTCGAGCTTGAGTTCGTAAATGGGAAAAATCAAAATTCATGGGCCAACATAAACGGGAAAAATTGGGGACACGTTCGGAATCAGACATGGGCAAAATAATCTCAAGGGCCAACAGACACAAATGCGAAGATGCAGACTATGGTTTTTTTATTTTGTGAAACAATGATCACTTACAATGACAAAGATAATGCATTTTTTTTCCACATTTTAAAGAGTCAATTAGAGAGAAAGAGAGAAATAATTGAATGTTAAACTAAACCTCAAAAGTAAGAACCAGCACCCTGCTACCCCTAACCTAATCTTGGCAAATAAAGTATTTTCAATAAGTGCAACCCCTAACTTCATACACAACAGCAAACGGAACCCATACACCACAGCAAACGGCCCCCATCCACAATACTGACAACAACAAACGGTGCCCATACACAAGCCGACGGTGAGACAAAGAATATGAGAAGAAATGGCAAACCTGTTCGGGCTCTCGTCGCCGCTGGTAGATGGATTGGAGCTTGCAATAGTTGGGTTGGGGCTAGGGTTTTAGGATTTAGATTTGGGGAGAACGAAATTGGCGAATGTCGTGAGAATTAAGGAATGGGATTTAGAGTCGTGACTTGTGAGAAAGCAAGAGAATGAGAGAATGCATATTCTTTTAATAAAATTAAAAATTGTTGGTGAAATTTGAAATTCATCATTTGTATATTTTTTTAATAAAATTATATTGTTATAAATAAATAATATTAAATATTATTATATTAATTATAGAAAGTATTAAATATATAGTATAATATTTTAATTTATTGTTATAAATTACTAACTACTAATTAATTTAGTAGTAATACAATTAATAAAGTATTGAAAATATTTTATATATCACATTATCAAAATACTTGCATGTTATTTTGTCATAAGACACGCTCAAAATTCAGCCGACTTACGAACTCAACTCGTCACACACCCCTAAATCAAAATAGGAGTAGTTGTATTTGAACAATATGACTACCAAATCCAATCATCAATTAACAATACACATTTCTTCCCGTGCTTGTAGCAGTTTGATCATACTAAATAGAAGTAGATATATACCAGGTTCTATATATATGGCAAGAGGACAGAGACGTTAATGTTGAGTTGATTAGGTTTCCATCACACAGTTCAATTCCAATTATGGTAAAAGAAAATATTCTAAAATTGATCGCAGCAAAAACACTTCAATCATAAAATACGTATAGTATATCTAAATCAAAATCGATACATTAAAAATACGTACAATATGTCTAAATCAATCAACCCCTAAACTATTATTTTTTGGTGGATGTTGGATTTATTGATTGATTGAGTGGAGAGTGGAGAATGGAGAATGGAGTGGTGTTTTTATTTGAGGACAAAATCCACTCTGGCTAAACTAATCTTTTTGGAAAAGACAAAAAGTGGTATAACGTTTTTTTAATTGAAATTTTCTTGTTGACAACAGGAAACAATGACATCCCAAATCTTTCCGTCGTTTACTGAGTGTAGCAAATGGGGATGGAATGGAATATTAGCCCCCCCTCTCTCTCTCTCTCTCTCTCACACACACACACACACATACACACTGTTTTTATCTTTGTCTTATTTAGAATGGAGTGGTGTTTTTATTTGAGGACAAAATCCACTCTGGCTAAACTAATCTTTTTGGAAAAGACAAAAAGTGGTATAACGTTTTTTTAATTGAAATTTTCTTGTTGACAACAGGAAACAATGACATCCCAAATCTTTCCGTCGTTTACTGAGTGTAGCAAATGGGGATGGAATGGAATATTAGCCCCCCCTCTCTCTCTCTCTCTCTCTCACACACACACACACACATACACACTGTTTTTATCTTTGTCTTATTTAAACACCTATATTTTGGTAGCCTGCAGCCAGCCTTTGTGCACCATTCTTGATTATCTTATCATCAGCTGATGATAAACATTGATATAAGTTGACACATAATCATGATACAAATTAATGTTTCCTTCATCTCTATTTACATTTTCAACCCCAGAACTGAAAATTTACAACAAATGTCCAACCTCTATAAATTATAAGAAAATTGAGTAAAAATACTGATATCATCGTATATGCAGATAGTATGTATATATATATATATGTCAAATCGTTTTATTTTCTTTTTCACATTTGTTAAAAAATTATTTATAATGTTTTGTTGCATTATAGTTAATTATTCCATTAATAATAATATATAACAAAGTGTAGAAGTACTCATCATACATTTAAATTTATACTAACTATCATGACACACAATATTTGAGCACATATAATCACATAGACAAAATACAGATTTTAAAAATAAAAATTAATATATAATTAAAAGCCGAACATGTGATGAATATGAGTGAAAGTATATGATAAACAAAATAACATATTTAGTATTAAAAGATGATGTAAATCATTTGAAATAAATCAATAATTATTCATACTTAATGGTATACTAGAAAAAATATGATTTTTCGTTACGGTAAGTTATTATAGCAAAAAAAATTATGAAAATACAAATTAACTACGGCTCCGCAACGATTATTGTCCATAATTTCTTCAAATGTAGTCAAAACGTTAGCCTTGTCCAAAATCATGGCAAATGTTTTGGCTATTGCTAGAAATCATAATGGATATTGACTAATTATGGTAAAAACTTAAGTTTTTACTTTGATTCTTTTTAATGTAGTTAATAATATTGATTTATCATGGTTTTTAAGCCGTGATCATTTATTGTGTAGCGAAAACTTAATTTTTTTTTTACAGTAGTGTAATTAATAGTTTAGAATTTAGTATTGCCGCGTCACACATAAATAATAAAGAGTAAAAAATAAACATATAATATGTTTAATAATATATTACTATAGATATATATACTCGGCAAAAGAAATTTCTTTCTGGTGGAATGATGATGGTGGTGGTGTACGAACACCAGAACTTGATTCAACTGCCCCAAACGTTTGTCGTGACAGCCTCAAAAGTTCCAAAAACGCTTGAAGACAACACTCAGTCCATACGGCCGCCCAATGCCACGTGTAAAACGAATTAAAAATAAGAAAAAAAAATCAAATATATACATATAAATCGATCTTTGTGTCGCACACTAACAAAAGCAAGAGCAAAAGCAACGACAAAGAAACAAACAGACGTAGAGTTATAAAAAGGGTTTCTCAATTTCTCAAACGTAGTTGCAAAAATGGCAACTTCTCTCTCCCAAGTCTTTAGGGACACTCATCTCCAACCCAAACACATTATCCCTCTTGATTTCGACACCATCCACGAACTCCCCGACTCTCACGCATGGACTCAGACGGACGAATTTTCATGTGCATATCAGATACGTGTGAATGAATTATCAACAACAATCCCCGTTATTGACCTACGAGCTCCAAACGTCGTGGAGCTCATGGGAAATGCTTGCCGGAGGTGGGGAATGTTTCAAGTCACGAACCATGACGTCCCGTCAAGTCTTGTCGATGACGTTGTGGAGCACACACGGCGGCTCTTTGCCCTTCCGGCTGAATGGAAGCTTAAGGCGCTGCGTTCGCCTAGCGGGGCCACCGGGTACGGGGTGGCTCGGATATCGCCGTTTTTCTCCAAGTTAATGTGGCATGAGGGGTTCACCATTATGGGGTCTGCCGGCGAGCATGCTAAGCAGCTTTGGCCCCATCACTATGAGGACTTCTGGTAAGGCTATAATTATAATCCATCTACACAATACAGATTATCTTTTGTTCTTCGATTATCATTCAATTTCTATATATCAAACATATATATTAAGATTTGTGTTTAATTTCAAAATCCTTAACAAAATTCTTCTATTTTCATTAAAAGATTTAAATTAAAAGCTTTTGTTAATTAATAATATGCAACCTTTATGAATAACATGTATATTTAAATTTTAATCCAGATCAAGTTTGAATGAATTTAAGTTAATTATATGATAAGTGTATCACACTTGCTTTGTGATTGGATTGACTTGACCAAAATATATATATATACTTATCATATATATAGAGCCCCCACCCCCAATACATATATATATATATATATAGATATATAAATATATATTTATAAAAGACTGTTTCCCTTCTTGTTGGAGTTAACTGTCCTCGGGTTCATATAAGAATATACTCCACCTACATGTATTAATTATTGAAACCCTATATAAATTATAACAAATATTAATAATTAAATAACGAACCAAAATTACATATAACAATAATTAATTAGTTAATTAGCTAATAATCATAATTATGCATGTTATTTAATTAATTAACTAGTAATACATGGCTAATTTATAATTTGCAGCGATGTAATGGACAATTATCAGAAAAAGATGAAATCATTAGCCTACAAGATCTTGCTCCTTCTCCTCAAGTCATTGGGAGTGGATGAAGAAGACCAAGAAATGGTTTGTTCATCATCATCAGCTTCTCTCTACCAATCTGAGACTGCATTGCAGCTCAACTCTTACCCTAGCTGTCCAAACCCTAACCGGGCTGTCGGCTTAGCCCCTCACACAGACTCATTGCTCCTAACCATCCTTCTCCAAAACGACATCAATGGCCTCCAAATCTTCCAAGAGGGCATTGGCTGGACACCGGTCCCTCCAGTACCAGGAGCCCTAATTGTCAACATAGGCGATCTCATGCACATCATCTCCAACGCACGTTTTCCGACAGTGTATCATCGTGTTGTTCCCAACGAGACTAGGCATAGGCTCTCCATCGCCTATTTCTACGGCCCTCCGGCTGATTCTGTAGTTGCACCACTGTCGAAGCTTCAGATCCCTCGTTTTCGACCTGTGACGGTGAAAGAGTATATTAGCCTCAAGAACAAGCATCTTGAGGAGGCTCTTCATTTGCTTAGGATTTGAAAATTCTTGCATGGAATTACTGATCAGAAATCTCAATTGATCAGCACAGTATTCATGCAAGTATAAGTTAAATTAGCATGATTAAGACTGATGATGGTGTTCTAATTCTGATCTATTAATTACAAGAGGGCTACTTAATTAGTTTTTTTGGCATATGATGATCATCATGTATATATATATATATATACGCGTATTAAATTATGAAAAATACGGTCAAAGATATCAATCAAATCGAGACAAATATGTAGACTCGGAGAATAATTAATGTGCAACAATTTTCTTCTTATTATAATTTGTAAAATTCGAAATTTATTTTATTTTATGCGGAGTTTAATAAGAGTATTAATTAAATAATGACATTATGATTGAGAATGACCCTTAATGTTTTATATAGTAAGATGTTTAATCACAGAATAAAACAAATAGAAATTAAATAAATTTAATTAGAGTCGGCAATAGCATACAGAAAAGACACATGACATGATATATATATATACACACACATAGTGGGGAGCCATTATAAGCTAATTGCAGTATTGTTTCAAGTAAAAAACAAAATTTTTGGATTTAATTAGTTGCGATTACGTAACAAAATTGAGTTAATTAATGAGTCAAGCATCTTGTCATCATTAACAAAATCCAAACAAAATCACTTTAAGCTTTGTCCTCATTCTTACAAAACTATTACAGACACACACACACACACAGGCGTGACTAACATTTCACTTGGATAAAATTCATGTATACCACTAGTCAACATCAAATCCGCGCTAAAGGACTTTTTTTTTTTTTTTAATCATAATTTTAATTCTGTAATTTACTCTATTTAAATATTTAGTTTCGAATATTTCACACTTGTTTTTTTTTTTTTTTGTTGGCAAATTTAGTCCCTTATTGATAATTTAGATCTTAACAACCTATGATTACAAGACAAAAAAAATCTAATCCAGTTTATATGGCAACAAATGATTAAATTTGACAAAATAAAGATTAAATATGATATATTCAGAACTAAATTCATAAAAAAAGGACTAAATATGTGAATCAAGCAAATTACAAAATTAAAAGTACTAATGACCTGTAGTTATAGGGTCAAAAATATAATTTTACTTTTAAAAAAATAAGTATTTTCAAGGAAAATTTGTGTTTTTGCGGTATTGTGCAAGAGGCAATGATACTTATGTAGATGATGAAATAAATGTATGTGAAATTTGTAATCTCAAAGTTGAAATGTAATTAATTATTATTGTTGATCCACATTTAATTTAATTATTTGGCTGCATTAGGGTTGTTAAACAAACTATCATTCATTAAGGAATCTTCATATATCTATGAAATTCCTTTGTGCACAAGACAAACAAAAATAAAAGAAAGAGAAATGGGCTCATCCATATATTTAATTTAATAATAATACAAAAAGTGCAAGATACATTAACGACAAACCTCTTCTAATTTTATTATTGTCTTTAAAGAAGCGTCTTTATTCCGATTTGTGCTTGGTTAACGTGCATTACAACCCTTTTCAGACATGATTCTCAGTACCCCCCAACCAAAAAAGAAAAACAAAAAAAATACAGAGGGAAAATGATTTATGATTTAGGTACAAGGTGTTTTTCCATGTACCTGAGCCTGAAGCCTCTCATTCCTTGCACATTCTTCCTGGAATAATGAGGATGTAACATAAGAGCACGCAGTGCAGAGAGATGAAATCTTAGTATGTGAGAACACATGACAATAGTGAAAAAATCAAAAGGACATGCAGCTATTCAAGTATAAGAAGAAACGTCGCTTGGTCTCTGCTGGAACTTGAGTAGGGAGATATCAAGTTACTATTATCTTGTGTATGACAAGATTCAGTGGTTTACTGTCCAAATGCTTAAGAGATCTGGCTATAGTTTATTTGATCTTTGGACATCCCCGATAATTGTGCACAAATATTGTTTATTGAGCGAAGCCCACATGGGCCAAACAATAATGCATCTTCATTATGCAGAAACTTTTGCATTTTCTTTAGTACCGGATATTTGAATCTAGGAGACAAAAGGTTACAATTGGATACAGTCGAACTGGTTTTTACAAGTTTGAGGACTGCTGTACCTGGAAAAGTTTCAGGAGAGAAGAGCTCTGCCTTTGCTCTGCAATTGCAGCTGCATACTTATCCTTGACGGTATCACAGAACTTTTGTTCCGATTGCAGTGTCAGTTGCACTTTCTCAAGTTTCTGTGTCATGAGAGCAGAAGTTAAGAGTTCATCAAAGCATTTTATGGAGTCTCTAATGACGAAAAGACTGTGGGATCAACAATGACCGGTAACCTAAATGAGAGCACCTGTTGAGTTCCATTTAGAATTCCTTCCAGGGAGTTGATGAGTTTTGTCCTCCCATCAGCACTAGCAATAGCATTTTGGAACTACAAGAAACAATGCAGCAAATTACACAAACAATTTCGTAATCGTGAGTAGAACCCACCATCACAGGTTTTTCATGTACCTATGCTAGAAGCTTCACCTGCAAACTAATGGAATTCAACAGGGATGTTTCCTTTAGCATCAACTCTTTAATCTCTAATAGAGCATTATACGTGTCATAGTGCTTGCGGGTTTGTCTAAGCTTCTTCTGCAACATAGCAAGTGCAGGTGCAGTTCAGCCAGATATAATCAATAACTGAGAAGATATAAAGAAATAATCAAAACCTGAAGCATTTACCTGAATCTGAGTATTTAGTTCAGAAAATCGGAGTTCGTACCTGGTGTTTTTTGTCAGGGAAGCAAAACTAACATATGAAAACCAAAGCAAGAAAGTATTTTCTGGCTTTAATTTCAAAAGCAAAGAAACTAAGAATGGTTAGATATGTACTGTATCAGTTCAGCCTGTGATGGCACTCCATCAAGCTGCCGCTTTACTGACACAATTGATCTTAACTTTGTGGCAAGTTCCTACCATCAACAAGGAGGAAACAACCATGTTATCAGTCTCTAGGAATGATACTTGAGTAGCATCTTCAAATCAAATCTCCGTCACAAGCAACAGGGGAGCACAAGAAGAACTAATAATGCAGATGCTTAACTAAAAAGAAATTACTGGCAACCTTTTCCTGAGAGTGTGAGAGATTTTGAATCAGCATGGCTACAACTAAAGATAGCATCTCAAGCCAACTAAAAATAGTTAAGCAAAATAGGAAAGCCAGTCTGTGGAAGTTTCAGAAAATTCCTCCAAGAATCTGGTACCGATTGCAAGTGTTTAACTAGCCTACTTGAAAAATGAAAGCTCAAGAAAACATACTTATGCCAAGTATTCATGAATAGAAATATATGTGCTGAAAATTTGCTGCACCGGAACTTTGGTGAAAGATAACATAATAATGCCAGTGCACTGATGAGTAAAATGCATAATTCACATATTAGATATTAATTTACTTCTTGTCTCACCTTCTTCGCTGAATCAAGTAGTGCATTAGAGCCTTGAAAATAATGATCAGACTTAACAGAGCCTTCATCATCTACACCACTATGCAACATGTTATCAAGTTCGTCAATCTCCTCCTGCAATCTTGAACAATCTGAACTGCGTCTGGACTGGTAATCGAATTCTTGCTTCTCAAGCGCCTAAGCGGACACAAGCAAATTTCAGCAACATACAGTAATCACTAATCACCATATAAATCACTGCAGTAAAGAAGGGAACTGAGACTTTGGCAGAACATGATAGTTATATACATCCTTCTTCTATGTATCATGCTTTACAGGAAGGAACACAAGGGGAAAAATACTCAGCTGGCATTGCATGGAAGGCACACAAGATTTCCATCTTTTGCAAACTTAGAATATATCAGCCGAATTTTCATTTAATTAACAAAACTAAATAAAGAAAAAGTCAAGTAGGCAGGTACAAACCCAATGAACAGAGAAAAGGTGTACCAATGCAGGAAAAAAGGAGTGAATAAAGGAATGACCTTCAAAGACTCCAAAAGTGACACCACTCTCCACCCCATTGAATTAGGACACTCTTTATCGATTCTTTCGCGTAGAATTCGCACTTGATCCGAAGCATCAGCCTCACATCGGCTCTGGAGAATAAGCACAACGCAATAATGAGTTAAGTAATTAACTTACAGCCTCAACACAAATGCCATTTACCATCTTAAAGAAAAACTAAAATCATGAAGGAGGACCGACGACATTCTCACTTGAATGCCTCCGGATACCGTGCATACGATCGTCAAGATTTCGGATCATCAATATCACCACTCAGAAACAAGAAAAACAACCACCTATTTCTCATTAAAGCATAGAATTCTCAACCGGGATTGCAAAAAATGTTCAAGAAAAGAAATGCAGCTTTTAGTAAAGATGAGGGATTTCCCACTAATTCAATCAGTTCCCCAACACTCTTTGCAAAATAATCTCTATATGTAGCAAGCATAAACTCTCTAATTCAAGATTCAATAAAAAAACCGGTCTTTATGACAACCCCTTTTCGTTTATGCGCGATAAAGAGGTCAAAATTACCTCATTTTTTGCCATTGTTTTGCAGCTAATCAGATATCAGCTGTAAGCCTGCATAAACTTCAAATACCTTAATTCACAGTAGAGAAATATGGAAGGTTTTCGTGGAATTTGAGATTATTAATGAATTAGGAAATTAAAGATAAATTCTGTTTGGCACAAGTTTATATTGGTTTAGAAGGTAATGGGCAAAATGGTCATTACGGTATTAGATTTACAGCATCATTGTGTCATTATGTTGGTTGAATTAGGGATGGCAATGAATTTGAGTTGCAGGATCCGAAACTTGGATCTGCCCTAATTGGGATTGGGATAGATTTTAAAACCTTAAACGGGTTTTGAAACGAATTTCGTGTCTTAATAATTTGGAATCCGACCTATCTCATTAACAATTTTTTACATAATATATCTATCACATATAAACAATAAGCATAATTCATTTATACTTACATATAATATATAATTTATAAATGTTAATATAAGTAACACATTATTTAATAGTAATGTTAAAATACTTACATATAAATTTATAAATAAAAAATAATCTCTCGGTATATTATTGTACTATATTTATAAAATTATGATACTATTATTTTTAAAAATTTTAATCAAGTCTATCAATTTTATGGTTGCCAATTGTGGTTGAAAATTAGTTGTATTTTTAATTAGATTGAGGATAATTAGAGTTAAATTTGATTTAGACTTATTTAATGCTCACCACACTCACAAAGATGTTCATTATGCCCTTTTGTTTTGTGAACAACCCAAACACGCCTCAATCATTCACAGCACAGTACCAGAAACCCCCCCAAGCAGGACTTAGTTAAAACCCTAGCTCTCCCTCTCTACTCTACGTTCTCTCTCTCAACTCACACACACTCAGTCGCGCGAGAAGCTCGCATCTAGCAATGGCAGCCATGCTGGTAAGCTTGCGATCTATCTCTATCTCCCTATTCTTTTAGTTTCTGTTGGTTTTCTCGGTAGATAATCCAATTCGTTTGCTTTTAATTCACGCTGCACTATGCTTCATTGTTTGATTTTTCAATCAAGTTGTACTAGCTTTCTATGTATCAGGTTCTTCTATGACTTGGAATAGTTTTGTTTAGTTCTTCTTCTTATGATAATAATTTAGTGAGAAATGCGATAGTATGAGTGGTTTATAAGAGCAATGGTTTCTTAGTGATGAGTGATTTGCTGCTGAAGCATAATATTGATGACAAGATTCAACTTTTGGTGTGTCGGGAAGAATAAAGTGCAAGTTTTATATTTTTCTTAGTCCTGCGAAATTAAATCTGTATTCAGAATGTTGGTGGAGTCAGGAAACTAGGATGTTTTGCACTGGAACTGAGTTGAGCAGCTGTCTGGTTTCATAGAGATCCACATGATCAGTTTCTGAGTGTTATTTATGCTTTCCTGGTGAACATTTTCTTCTGTAATTTGCATATCGTGATAAATATTAGTTGGACTTCAGGAATCTGGAAATTGATTTGTTTTCCATTGTTAATTGGTTCTGTTTCAGCAGAAATAAGGGATATCTTATTCAGATATTGATTCTGTCACCCTCATTTCTACAACACAGGGAGTAGGAAAATATATACATTGAATAAAATTTCAGCAACAAATTGACATTGTTGTATCCTGGTGTTGCAAAACAAAATAAGATTAATTTGTATAACTGTGAC
Organism: Sesamum indicum; assembly: GCF_000512975.1. Lineage (NCBI taxonomy): Eukaryota > Viridiplantae > Streptophyta > Magnoliopsida > Lamiales > Pedaliaceae > Sesamum > Sesamum indicum. Next base: position 17,608,214 of record NC_026150.1, read on the forward strand.
AATTACCAGAAGATAGTAAATAACATGCGCGCAATATCAGATCAGTAATTTATGTGTTATCAGAGTCTTTTCTGTTTGGATTTTACATCTTCACTTGTCTTTAGCATTTGAATATTCTGGTCCTTTTTGCATAATGGATGACATATTGCCAAGTGCTCCTCAACAGACAGTTTTTGTTTTTGCCCATTGTTATTGTACAGTCCTGAATAGTGGCAGCTAATATATGATACGTAATAAGATAAATTCAAAAGATGGGAGCATGTCATCTGGTTTTTTGCTAAACTACTTTTGCTGAAAGTTTGTGAAAAGTATGCTAAAAGATCTAAAATTGCTTGGGTTAGCTCCTAACTGCTGGAGCATGACTTCCAATGTAGGTTTTGATCAACAGCTTCCCGCCTTTTCAATAACCATTTTTCCCTAACATGATTCCTCGAATTGTCAATGATAATGATCTTATTTCAAAAAATCATTACCTTTTCTGTTCGTCCACTGCCTTCGTCGTGCTGTAACTAACTGTATACTGTGAATTGGTGATCAAACAACAGCAACCCCAAATCATACTGCTCAAGGAAGGGACTGACACATCCCAAGGGAAACCACAATTAATAAGCAATATAAATGCATGTGTGGCTGTGGCTGATGTTGTGCGAACCACTCTTGGTCCAAGGGGCATGGACAAATTGATCCATGATGAGAAGGGAAACACCACCATCTCTAATGATGGTGCCACCATAATGAAGCTTCTTGACATTGTTCATCCTGCTGCCAAGATCCTTGTGGATATTGCCAAGTCTCAAGATTCTGAGGTAATATTAAAACTGTTAATTTGCTGGTCCTGTGCCTTTGTTTTCCTTACCACCTGTTTGTTATATAAACCAGTAGTTTCAGTGTCTTTCTTTAAGATAAATGATTGGGCTTAAAAATACTCTTAATTTTGAAATTCAGGAGGTGCTTCAATCCGTATTGATGTAATAAGGGATATTTCATTAATGAGTTATTTGTAAAGCATGAAGCTTCTGTGTTTATTTTCCAATGGCTCAAGGTGCAGAGTCAAAAGAGAAGATTCATGTGATGACTCCATTTCAGTGTGGGATAAAATCATTTTGACTTATTATACCATTATAGAGCCTAGGAAGCAGAGTTGGGAAAATTAGTAGCCTATTTTCTTGGTTTGACTTTTTAAGTTATGCATTGACTTGATTTTTTTATGCTGCACTTGAGGTTGGATGTATTTGGAACTAGAAGTAGAAACCCAAGAGTTTGACACACAAGATTTGCTCTTTTTCAAAATTATGACGATGAAATTAAACTGCTTCCTCTCCCCGGCCTATAACTTATTAATCATTTTTATGTTTAACTTGGTGTTTATCTTTAACTATTTGTAGATCATCAATTTTTATTTATCATCTACATATTATTTCTCTTGATGCTGTGCATACCCATTTAATCTGCTATTTTATTTTTGTTTTTCAGGTTGGTGATGGAACCACTACTGTGGTTCTGCTTGCAGGAGAGTTCCTAAAGGAAGCGAAACCTTTCATTGAAGATGGAGTTCACCCTCAAAACCTTATCCGTAGTTATCGAACAGCTTCTTATTTGGTAGGGGTAGTGGGCTTGGAATCTTAATTTGCTATGTCTGAAGTTGGACTTATCTATGGCTAATGCATTTCATCCCTACACTTTATAGGCCATTGAGAAGGTTAAAGAATTAGCCGTTAGCATAGAAGGAAAAAGCTTGGAAGAAAAAAAGAGTTTGCTAGCTAAATGTGCTGCTACAACCCTTTCTTCAAAGCTCATTGGTGGCGAAAAGGAGTTCTTTGCAACCATGGTGGTGGATGCTGTCCTTGCCATTGGAAATGATGATAGGTTGAACATGATTGGAATAAAGAAGGTATGTAAGTCTTGTGTTTAGCATTAAATCTTAGTCAATCTTACCCCAAGACCACAAGTTTATATGATGCATATTCTGAATGTCATTCTTACAGTTCCCTGACTATCCCAAACAATTACAGTCTACATTATGATTAACCAAATAAATAACAGGAAGTTTATAGACCTTGAAAGGATTTAGCATTTGATGGGAAATGTATTAATTGCAAGTTGTATGAACATGCTGGAAGGAGAACGATTTGATGATATTTATACTCTGTATATGCTCATTTGCCTCTACCCCGACTTCTTTTTCAATATGAAAACTTTACACAAAGTCCTATTTCTGCTAGTTTTTAGTGCGGGCCTGGCAAGCTAGCTTTCAAAATCATCCACAATCTGCATGGTCAATTATGGGAAAGCTAATGATTTGATATTAAATTATTCTTCCATTTGAATGCCTTAAGTGTTCCACTTCTATGTAAACCATATTGTTTATCTATCTACATAATTTGTCTTATATTTCCAATTCAACTAAATGGATCTAAGTACAAATTCTCCCTACTTCTGGATGTTTTTTGGTCGTACTTTTGTGCTAAACTTGCTTTGTAGGTTCCTGGAGGTACCATGAGGGATTCTTTTCTAGTGGATGGTGTGGCTTTCAAGAAGACCTTCTCATATGCTGGTTTTGAGCAACAACCAAAGAAATTTGTCAACCCCAAGATACTTTTGCTAAACATCGAATTGGAGCTAAAATCCGAGAAAGAAAATGCAGAGATAAGGTTAGAATATTTTCCCTATTTTAGTTTGTCCTGCCCCTGCAAGGTTGCTGTACAGCATATGAAAATGCTTACTTCTCCTGGGAAATCTTTCTATAAACAGATTGTCCGACCCATCACAGTATCAATCGATTGTAGATGCAGAATGGAATATTATTTATGACAAGTTGGATAAATGCGTGAAAAGTGGAGCTAAAGTAGTTTTGTCTCGGCTTGCTATTGGTGATCTGGCTACTCAGGTAATGATGTTTTCCTTTTTACTTGGTAATGTTCAAGTAGCATAGGTTTGCATTACCATTTAAATATTTACTAAGAAGGAATAACCGGGTTATATATATTGGTTTAATCAATCATAGAATCATTATTGATCAACATGTTGATTTGATTGAGATTAGCTTTTGCAACTCCCTTTCGTAAACATGATTACTAGGGGAAGCTGAATACTCTTTAGCATTTTATGGAAGAGGAGCGGAATTCGTTAATATATTGTTTTGTGCAGTATTTTGCAGATCGTGATATATTCTGTGCTGGTCGTGTTACTGAAGAAGATTTACAGAGGGTTGCGGCAGCTACTGGTGGAACTGTGCAGACAACCGTGAACAACATAATTGATGAGGTTGTTGTCTTGCTTTTTGTCAAGCAAATCTAAATTAACCAAATGGAGATGTTTCTTCAAGATAAATGTATATTCTCATTTGACCTCTGAAATTTCTGTTATAAAGGTTCTTGGATCTTGTGACCTGTTTGAGGAGAGGCAAGTTGGAAATGAGCGATTTAACATATTCAGTGGATGTCCATCTGGTCGAACTGCCACAATCGTTCTTCGTGGTGGAGCAGATCAGGTTTGTGCCAGTTTTTTTTCCTGCTCCAATGCATAATTTGGACTTTGGCTTTAACTTTTGTCTTTGATAATTCTAGTTTATTGAGGAGGCGGAGCGAAGTTTACACGATGCAATTATGATTGTTAGGAGGGCTCTAAAGAACTCAACTGTAGTTGCTGGTGGTGGTGCTATTGATGTAAGATTTATCTACTTGCATCTGGAATTGTGGGTGTTTGAAGAGGTCTAATATTACCACTTTGATTTTTGAAACTTATCTTCTGTCTGCAGATGGAGATAAGCCGATATTTGAGGCAGCATGCACGTACCATTGCTGGGAAGTCCCAGCTTTTTATAAACTCTTATGCCAAAGCACTTGAGGTAGATCTTGTTCGTGTACTCTCTCTGAAATGGCTTCTAAGTTCCTTGTCTGGGAAAGAATCAAAACGAGGAACCTCCAAGATACTTATAGAAAAATGTTATCTCAAGTATGCATCTTTATTCACAGTAGAAAGATAACGGAACGAAGCAGATCAAAATCTTGGTTGATTTCCTGCGGATACCAAATTCTTATAAGTTTTATACACCTATGCTAGATTCACACCAGTGTCTTATTGTTTGTTGCTCTTCTTAAATCAAGTACGTGGCCATCTCAGATTGATAAATCCCAATGTCGATAGTAAGTAGGATTTCTATCTAATAGTTGGCTTTCTTTTATCTTGTTATTGGCGTTCTTATCTTATGATCCGGGTAAAGTGCACTAGCCTTTCTTTTAATGTTGAGTGCAAATAGTTGGCTTTGCCTCTGCTTCTCTGTTTTTTAATGTGTCATTTCTTCTATCTCATTCGGTGTTCGCTTGGCTGGTGCAGGTAATCCCCCGGCAACTTTGTGACAATGCTGGTTTTGATGCTACTGATGTGTTGAACAAATTGAGACAGAAACATGCTCTTCCATCTGGTAAGCATCTTATACTTAAAAATTATGACGTGTCGCTTTTACAGCCTCGTCGGGGGACTGAAAAACTTTTTGTGTAATGGATCCTTCAGTTAGGTTCATCAATTATAATTTTTAGTTGTAGTTTTTTTAATGCTTTGAGCTTTAACAAATTAGAGACTGTCCCCCTTGTGCTGACCTTGTTGAGGTTATAATTTATAAACAGGTGAGGGCGCACCTTATGGTGTAGACATCAATACTGGTGGAATTGCTGATTCATTTGCCAACTTTGTGTGGGAGCCGGCAGTTGTTAAGGTACTTTCAATCCTTTTAGTGATGAAGCTTGTTGATTACTTGGTCTTGGACTAACAATCATATTCTATTCCACAGATTAATGCCATAAATGCAGCTACAGAAGCAGCTTGCCTGGTCTTGAGTGTTGATGAGACTGTGAAGAACCCCAAGGTGAGATGACATTTGTGTTGATTTTTCTAGATATTAACCAGCTGTAAGAAGTCTGTCAAATCAGTATGAGTACTCTTATTCACTCATGATGCATGGTTCTCTTTTGACATGGACGTGTGTATACCATAACTACTCTTACATTAAGTGAGATAATATTTGCCTAAGTATAACATGATACTTGTAGCGTTATTGTCATCAGTGTCTCCACATCCTTTTACACTTTTGAATGGCACCATTGCATACTTGCACTTAATTTCGAAGTATGTGACTGGTTGATATATCTCCATTTTCACTTTTTCTTTAAATATATTTCTCATCAAATAATGTTCTAAATGCAGTCGGAGAGTGCACAAGGAGAAGCTGCAGCAAGTGCTATGGGTGGTAGAGGCCGAGGCCGAGGTGCTTTCCGTGGTCGTGGCCGTGGGATGAGGCGGTGATAGGGCTTTTGAAGTCTTATCATACACTGAAGCATTTTGGCTGAGTTTTGGTTTTATTTTAATATTTTTTCCTTTTCCTTTTTTTTGGTTCCTGTTTGTGTTTTCCCCCCTCCCTCCTAACTCCATGTATTTTGGCTAAATTTAAGTTGCATCGTTCTTTTTCTTTATGATGTATTAATACTTATGGCATTCGAATTTTTGTAGTGGTGTTTATGGACATTTATATTCGTCTTAGCAATGGTTGATCTTTGAGTTACTTTAGTGTTTTATAGCCCTAGAATATCATCTGATGACTCTCAAGGACCAAACCGAAGCCCTCGGCCCTAATATTGCCCATCACTCTCATGGCATCTCTTGTGGTTGGCTGAAGCTTGAAATAATGGATACATTGACACAGCATCAATATGAAATAATGGGTGCTACTTTGTCAGAAATGCTTCTCATCCCTGTGTCCTATTAACAATATGCAATGAAAAGCAGTTTTTCCACATTAGTTCAGAAGAGGAAGTTTTGATTTGTTTCTATCTATAGCTTGATCAGTCTTAACATTTATTTGGTGGTTATAATTCCAATCCCATTTCATGAAGCACAGATTTGAGGGCCCTGAGGCTCCAATTTGTAGTCAATGCACGGGGATACTCGATCTTTGACTTGTGTACCACGTTTGCAAATTAGCGTAGGGATGAAGTTGTACAGATCTCAAAGTAGAAGAAAGAATGTTGGTGATTGGTGACAGATTGACCCTTGCAACAAATTGTGTGATTTCCACAAGGGGTATTATCTTGGATCTTTCGACCCAAATAAGAAGCCAATTATACGTCTTGTCTGATGAGATGAGACTCCAAGAATTACTTGGGGTCGGTGGCATTATTAGTCAATAAAGTTTATGGCGAAATTTTCAAAAAACGTAGGCAGCAAGTGGGAGACTGTTGTTTTGATTGGGAAGCAAGAAAGTTTTTGGTTGGTGGTGGGAGGGTTCATTTTTTTTAAATGACATGTTTCCACCAACAAGTATATATTTTATTGACAAGTTGGGTTGAAATAAATCTACACATGCAGAGAGCTATACAGATATATATTTCACACACTCCGCCCCCTCCATACTTCATACAATTGTTCTCTCTCTTTCTCTCTCTCTCTCTCTCTCTGTATTATATATATATATATATGATGGTGATGATGAAAGTGAGGGGATAATGAAGATATGGTTCGCTCGCCGTTCATAATGGCTAAGTTGCCTTGATGACGCTCATTACCTGAAATATATCTGAGTCCCCAGTCTCCATGATCCTCTGAGGGAGAGAGACTGAGAGTTGTCATTTTTTTGTCTGATTATGAATGCATACATCTTCAAACAATATTCTTTTATATACAAAAAAACTTATTAATCCTACCATTTTTTTATTATTTTATTTTATCCTTTCATTCATTCTATTCTTTTAAACTTTTTTTACCCATAATACTTTTTTTAATTATTTTAACATTCTTCATACTTTGCCCTCACAAACTTCCATACTTCTTTAATAAACTGTTTTACAATTATTTTATCACTTTCATATTTATTTTATCTGACCAACTTCCATAATTTTAATAAACTCATAATTATAAATTTTCTTTCTTTCTTATTTTACCCCCACTTTTTTTTCCTCAGATACTTGTTTTTTTCTCACTTTACTATGTTTTGTGTATTTTTATAATTTTTTTCTCATTATCTCATACTATAATTTTTTATATGCTCGCGGGAACCACGTGCAACAACAACCTATATATATATATATATATATGTATGTATGTATACATGTAAAGTGCAAGAGTGAATTATTGATAGAAAAAAGAATTCAGTTGATAGCGAACCCATTCAATGGAATACAAGTAATTAACAGTAACACCCTCATCATTCATTTTTTTCATTAAAGTCATCAATTTTAAATTAATTACTAAAATTATCTATAAAAGTTTGACTCTATATATTTGCAGTAACCCGTTTCAAAGTTACATATTTATATTCATGACTTACATACATTAATATAGCAATACTTTTATTCTATTACAGAATTTTAACGTTATATTCCATAATAATATTAATAAAAGGACTCTGCATTGCTTTGATCAAAATCTTAATTTTAACACTTCATAAATTAATTGCTTCCACATCTCATATGCTTATTTTTTATATTATTTTACTTCTTGAAAACATAATTACCTTTGTTATGCATTTTACAGACTTGAAAAATATTTTTAAATACTCCAGATATTTTATCATGACACACTGCTATAGGACTAATTTAATTAACCCTTTTTTCTACATGACAAAAGCTTTTTTACCAGCAATTATTTTCACAAATACTTTGGAAAAAAAAAATAATAATATCTATCAACAACATTATATGAAAGAGAGTCGAAAATGAAAGGATTGGAGAAGTTAATTTTGAGGCAGGTTAGAATGAGTCCCAATGTCTAACTGTAAAAGAAAACCTGAAACTGTTCACTCTGTGGAGTTATGAGACTAAGCCCATAACATCACCAGGCACAGCATAACTGTTAGTTCCTATCTCTTTTTAGGTTCCATCAACTTTAGGAAAATTACATAGCAGCAGTAGGATCAAAGCAGAAATTACGTCGGACGAAACCCCGGCTAAAACGGTCTGGTTCCAAGAACAATGTATTTTGCCACAACAAGAGAGACCTCGTAATCTAATCATTTCCATAGTTTGACAATTTTGTCATGACTGGCAGAAGCAACCAAGCCAGCCACCGTTGATACGGCCAATGATGCGATCAATCCTTCGTGTGCGGAAAGCGTCATAGTCTTGTTCTCTGTCATGTTCCAAAGCTCCAGCGACTGCAAATTCAGAAAAACACAGATCTAAGATGTTTTCTTTTATGTCAACTTCAAGAGATTCTTGTTGGTTTACTTGAAGACGTGATTTCAGGGAGTTAAAAGGTTCGGAGAGAAGGGCTGACTTGCCTGATAACAACCAATAACCAGCAACGATGAATATGTAGGATGGAAGACACAAGAATGGAATTTGTTGCCATTACAACTAAGTTCATGCAAACAATCCCCTTCGCTTCCAGATCTCAATGTCCAAACTCTCACTGAATCCTCACTAACAGAGGCCAGCAGCTCTCCAGAAGGGTCCCAGCAAACAGAATGAATAGGTTTCGTGTGACCCTACAGAAGTATCAATATGGACAAAAGCGCCCCATTAAGACAAGAATGAAGGTAAAGCGGGTATGAATTATCAATACACTCAACAGCAGAAGAACTAAGCGACCGTAAAGGATGACAAAGAAGATTCATATATAGTAAGCACTAATAACATATAGTGAAACCACCAACACCTGAAGGAGCTGGAAGCAAACAGACCTTTAGTGAATGTCGACAAGTCTGTGTCTCCGCATCCAGAATCGACACAACATTCTCAGCAGCAGCTGCAAGATATCTTCCAAGACGGGGTTGGAATCTCACTTGGGCAGTGCCACCCTAGTCCAACCAGAGATGGAAAAATCAGGAAAATTGATTGCCTTCTTCATTCCACAATAGTGTAAGACATATATAGTTATATACAAACACGCACATACACATGCATATATGAACACAAGAGGGTGGTAGGAGAAGATGAAGATGAATAAGAAAGAAAATAGTCAAGGGATTAGAGTGAGACACATTCTTTTTTGTACCTTGAAAACTCTTGCACAGCTTCCATTATTGATACTCCAGTATCTTATCTCACCATCACCGTCACAGGAGCATATCAAATCTTCTTTGTTGGGATGAAAATCCAATGACATTACTCCAGAAGAATGCCCAGTAAAGGTCCGAAGTGAATAGCCAGGCTGCAATACGAGCCAAAAGTAAGTGGGCATCCTACAAAGCTAGGAGCATATCTTCCAAGAGTCCCAAGGATATGATTTAACTCCCTTTAAAGTATTCAAAGTACAGCCATATTTCCAGATGCTTTTGCGGACAATAAGACAAAATAGCATTTACACTATCTAAATTTCTTAGAGAATGCAGTGGGTGCACATCGTCACACAGGGAGTGATGTCATTCTCTTGACTTCCCACATTAAAAGCAACATGTCAAAGAGAAACAACATCATCCCGTGCCTGTAATTTTCAGTTAAAATGTGGAAAACATTACAACAGAAGATGGTAAGTTTAAGAGAACAAAAATTATGCCAATCAAATAATACAATACGATCACCATGATAGAAGAATCAGACAAATATGCTGATGGCAAAGCATGAAAGATCTTGTATAGCAAAGACAGAAAAGATCAACTAACATTATCTGCATCCCAGACCCTGACAGTTTTGTCAAAAGATGATGTGGCCAGGCGAGCCATGCTAGGACTGAAACGAACATCAGTAATCAGTGACGAGTGTTCCTCAAGTGTAGTCTTTGGCTTCAAAGTGTCCGTGAACCACAAGACAGCCTGCATTAATATAATTTCATTATTGCTGTGAGCTAGCAAATCAACATTAAGTCAATTGGCATGCATAAATCAAAGTCTACTTAATACTTGTCCTCTTAATTTTGAATAGCCTTTCTCAATTCTAACGCTTACCTTTTTGTCATGACCGCCGCTAGCAAGCAGCTTCCCATCTGATGAGAAGTGGCAACAAACAACTTTACTGGTACTAGCACGAACAGAACTGACTTCGGTAAATGTAAACCCTGAATAGCATGAAACTCCGAATTAGGATGTACTGAATTGATATTTTAGAGAAGAAATAGAATTCAAATGTTTTCAAGCCATGAAGACAGAAGAAATTCTTTATGCTTATAGTCGGCAAACTAAGAAGCACAGCAAGTGCAATCACCTTATGTTGAGAGGTAAAATCAATTTAAATAAATTATAACCAGCAAAATATAAGAAATTGCAAGAAAATAATTCCATTTCTTCTAAATCTACAAAGTTCATATAAAAATCTCCAGTGTGTTTGCTTACTAAAAACCGTTAAACAAAATAAATCATCTCAGAAAGCTTCAAAACATAAATTGCAGAAGTTCTGAATATAGGCTCGAGCAAACTGAATATTATATCCTTTTACTTACCTTTGCTAACATCCATACAACGACCAACTGCATCACGGGGATCAGCATCATCATGTGACAAAAAAGATTCTACATTGTCTTCAACGTCATCCACAAAACGGTCCATATCAGCTTGAACAAGATCTTTATCATCCCACTGTCAAAATAGTATATACATGAGAAGTTTCAGCACTAAATAAAAACTGTATTCACAAAAAATTAGGACATCCACCAACTATGCTTACCAATTGGTTTGACGGTGATGTAAGAGTACCACTGTTATCAGCTCCAAACATCATGAGGGGCTTCGAAGAACTGCCACTATGTGGCAAAGCAGGCATTGACATCACATCTCCAGGTGTATGAGTCGAGGGTGTTGATGGAGCTGAACTTGGAGATGGGCCAGCTGTGTTTGCAGTCCCTGAGCTATTTGCAGGGCCAGAAGATGATACAGGCTGCTTTCTCTTTCTTCCAGTCTGGTTTTTTGAAGCCTTGAAATTCATGAAAGACCATATTAACATCCATAAAATTCAGAGCAATAAACTTCAGCAAGATTCATATCAACACTTGTATCAGGCAATGCCTACAAGCTCTATCTGCAACTCTAATAGCAGCTAACATGCATAGATTAATCACCTGAAATAGTTACCAAATTTATTTATAGTTCTTTTAAGCGACCGTTCAGAGTTACTGTCAGTGAATACAACAAATATAGAAAGTTGATGATTTTATTCATCATAGTAAATGATGACAAGGGCTATGCAAAACTTTTATCCTGACAACTGAATAACTGATGAGTGCACTAGATTGTCCATTATGACCTGAAGTATGAGAAGTGAATGCTCAAGCAAAGTATATAAACCATGTACAGAGTTCAACAATAAAAATTGGGGTGTGTGTGTGTGTATCCAATAACATGGAAAAGGATAAACCTGATCATTTCCGCGGAATGAATTCGACATGCTACCATCGCCAGTGACACTGCCAGTGCCTATAATTTTATCTTGCTGGAGATTGTGATTAGAACTCTGAGGTTGCTGTTGAAGCAGCTGCTGTGGTGTTTGATTATTGCTCTGTTGTTGCTGCTGCTGTTGCTGTTGCTGCTGCAGTTGTGCAATTTTCAACTACACAAGAAATGAACAACAAGGGTGTCATGAATGATTCAACAGTTGCAGGACTCGTTCTTTTGGTTACAATGGCAAGATTTGGTCAAGCCACCAAGAAACAACCAGGTGCAAACTTGAATGAAGACATTGATCAAGGAAGTTGAGCCACCTTCATTAACATCTCTGGATCTGCACGAGGCACAACTGGGCAGCCAGCTGGCAAGGGGGATCCAATGTTAGGAACTACATCGCCAACTGAGTTAGTGAGCCCATCTTTACCCATAGACAAACTTCGATTGTTGAGAAGCATTCTCAGCCTTCTGCTGTCTACATCACTGGCAGATGGAGAAGTTAAACTCTGCTGTGCAAGCATAAGCTGCTGCTGGTGCTGAGGTGTTAGCATCTGTAGTTGATGAAAGGGCTGAGGACCTTGCATAAATGACTTTGGCTGCTGGAGAAGCCCAGAGCGAAGATGATCAAAACCCTATCAATAATAAAAATACAAAAGAGAAGATGTAAATGAGGAACAGATTCAGCGTCAACATGAAATTGCAAACAGAAATCTGAAAAAACATAAAATTATTAAACTTGCACTGTTAAGAAAACCAAAATGCTAATGGAGTCCTTAAAAACATTAAAGTAGATGCCTGCAGTGACCCCAAACTTTAAGATGCAAGTCATTGTTAAAAGACGTTGAATAATTAAACATGCAACCATGTAAAATATTGTGCCTTCACAGTTTTATACGCATTGAAAAGTTGTGGACCTAAAATGTGACTGCCTAAAAGGTGACTATCAGCCAAGGCAGTGAACATCAAGTAGAATCACGCAGTTTAATATCAGAAACAAGCATCCATCATTTTGTGGCAAAAATAATTATTAACCTAGGATATCATTATCTGAGCTGACATTAAGACTAAGCAAACGAAAGGCAAAAATCGCTTTCCAGTTCGTCAATATATGAACCCCTTGCATTGGAATCTCAAGCAACTTTCTAGCCACATCTGGGTATATAGTTTTCAGAATTATGTAACATGACATATATGGATTTCTAAGTGCAGACAAATCTGAACGCTATGATGCAATATCGCCTCACGAGATGCAGGTCAACGAAACAGTACTCCAACCACAATATCCATGAACCAACAAGAGCCTTAAAGATATGTAAAAACCATATATACTTACTGTTAGAGGCCATCCTTTCAATGTCAAATTGTTACCACCTTGATTTGACCCTAAAACAAACACAAGGATATTATCATCAGAAAGTACAGGGAACGTCCATCAATTAAACAAATGGCATTACTGTGCCTGCTAATATAAAAATATAATCCCATTTCACCTGGTTAGAATTTGTTGACCTACCAATAGCAATTATCTAACGAGTGCATCTATGTGTTTAACAACAAAGATCACTTGAAGCCAAAGGATGATTGAGGCATACCAGAAATTCCAATCAGTGATCCATCAGGTCCAGGAGCTCTCGGGTTCAGGATAGGATTCATTTCAGTTTTAATTTCCTGTTCAGGCATACAAATGTATACATGCGTATGAATAACACACGCAAGTCGAAACACAACTAGCAAAATTTTATCTGAAGAGAAAAAGAAAGAAAGAAAGAACTGACTGGTGTAGACCCTGGAAATTGCTGGCTTCTTGCTTGAACCTGGGGAGACATACCACCAGCAGTAACATGCAAAACTTGCCTGAAAAATGAATTTTAAGTGCTGATGAATCAAGGATAAGGGGTCAATACCATTGGCTAAATTAACAGTAAATATTATAACCTAAATAAAATAAGGACTCTTATGTTTACCCAACCATCTTTTCTTCTTCTCAATTCAAAAGATAAGATTTATGCTCGTTCACTAGAAAAATTAAAAGAAGAAATTAGGAATGTCACCACAAAGTCAGATAACTTCAGTTCTTCAAATAAAGACCAAGAATATACAATCATCCTAGAACAAACATGCAGATTCATCTGGGGTAGCCGGACGTATAGAGCGGACGAAAACCCATATCCATATTTCTACAATGGACAATATAATGAGCAATATTCACAGATATCATATTGAGCATACCCAGATGGCTGGCCAGCTGCTGCAGCTGATTTCAAGATTGAAGCATGATTTTGATCCAAAAGCTGGCCCACATTATCACCAAATCTTTGCTGAAAGTAAACAGTGTACTGTTAGGACCTCAATGAGGAGTTACATATTCTTCTGCTATGCCCTTACATATAATTTGTACCTTCAACGCTGCTGCATCTCCCAAAGAATCCCTCTGAACAGGGAGCTTTAAGTTCTCCTCATACATCTTTGTTGCCAATGCACTGGCAGTGCCAGGATTCTGTCTCATGAGAGGATCATTTCCAACAATCCCATTGGCTGTACCATTCATGAGGTGGCCACCCTCACGCCGCTGTTGCTGATGTGCCTGTTGTTGTTGCTGTTGTTGCTGTTGCTGCTGCTGCTGCTGCTGTTGCTGCTGTTGCTGTTGTTGTTGTTGCTGCTGTTGTTGTTGTTGCTGCTGCTGCTGTTGTTGTTGCTGCTGCTGCTGAACTTGCCTCTGCAATAAAAGCTGCTGCATCTGCAGTTGGTGCTGCTGCTGCTGCTGTGAGTTTTGTGACTGTGATGGCTGCTGCTGCTGTTGTTGCTGCTCTCTTGCTTTCATTAACTGAGTCTGTTTTCCGTATATAAGTAAAACAACTGATTAGAAATCAAAACTACAATAACATTAGACACAACACTGGCTACTTTTGTGGAACATCATGCACATACTTGATGAAGTTAGTTTCCAGGAAAACTAATAGGAGGAGCATAGAGTCTGACAAGAAACTTGAAGACAAACCAAAATTCATAATAAAAACACCATGCCGTTAAGCATATTAAACAAAAAATACTATGCAGTTTTGATCAAGCCATAAAAAACTGCCATATGTACAATTGATGGGGCATAAGATGCTTGTGATAAGAGCTTGGGCAAATAAAGATTAAAAAAAAACAGGTAAAATGGAAGTTGGAATTATTTTAGATGTGTAGCAAACCTCAATGTAAGAGGCAGCAACTTCAGAGTGCTTCTCATTTGTCCTAGCAATAAATATATCCCAAAACACCGACCACCATTCAAAGAGAAAGCCACCAGGAGCATCGATAGCTGAAACACGCACAAAAAAGAAATTAAAATTTGAAAAAAAGGGAAGTCATTAAATAAGAAACGTTATCCTCTTTGAAGTCGCCTTTCCCATACGCACCAACAGGGTCAGATGATACTTTCCCTTCAGCTTGGAAAGCCTGAGCAGTGGCCTTCAAATCTCTCTTTACTAAATAATCGTGAATATAGACATCCAACCTAGAAATAAGAAGTCAAGACATCGGCATAAAATTGTGTGCAACAGTCCCGGGAAACATGCACGTTAAAGGGGAAAACATGAAACCCTAACGATAACTCCAACATCATATCAGGAAAGTAGATGGAAGCAACAGAATCGACAAAGTTCCAATAGGCAAGTCAAAAGAAAAGGTAAAACATGAAACCCTACAGATAACTCCAGAATCATATAAGGAAAGTAGCTGGAAGTAACAGAATCAACATAATTCCAATAGGCAACTTAGAAGAACACATCTCAACCAATCAAAAAAGAGGGGAGGAGCGAGAATACTTGTCTATCAAACAAAAGAAAAGGATTGCATTGTCAAGAACCAAGAACACTCTAGAAAAATTATATTGAGCTTTATAACAAAAACCACAACTTTGACTTCACACAAGCTAGAACCTGTAAGAAGTGCAAATTCAGACCGGACACAGGCACACCAGAGAAAACCCTATAGAAGAGACACTGGAAAAAGGGTTAAAGAAAACGAGAGACATGAATAGAAAGACTAAAACTTCAAGCCAATACTGAACAGTGAACAGTTCTCCCAGAACTCACGGACCCAAAACCACACAACCTCCGAAATCTAACAGAAACACAAAAAAAATGCATAAAACAGGAATCTTGAACCCTATAAAAGAAAATATTCAAAACACACACCAAACAGCAAAAGGTGAGACCTTTTCAGTATTTGAAAATAGAACACAAGAACTTACATTTTGTCCGCTTCCCAGTTGGTTTGAGACATCTTTTGCAGTCGAATAGAGGAGAATACAGATTGTCAGATCCTTAAATACAATCTTTCCTTCTATTTCGTCCCCCTTATAGCCTTTATAAACCCATAAAAGAGAAGGAAAAAATTAGAGCAACTGGTTATTTACAATCAGTACAACAGCGGACAAGTAAAACAAAATCTAAAGCCGATAGTTAACACACCACACAAATTGGGGTTCAGAGACAAGAAAACCAAGAAATCTCGAAAAAACACAAGTAAAAGTCAGTCACCTCCAAAATGCAAAATACAATATGCTACATACTACTGGTAAAACATACACATATATTTGCTATTTATCCACATCCCATCTATATTTTGAGTCATGTATTGACAAAAAATTGAAAACAAAGATAAACAGAGATTACCTACAATCCCATAAACATAAAAAATAAAAATAAAAAAAGAAAGAACCCTTCTGAATATTTTCTCTGTGGGTACCCTTTTTCTTTCTTCTTTTTTTCTCTTGGAAGAAAGTAGCAGCAGCTGTTAGTTTTGCAGAGAACTAAAAGAAATTCTCTTTATTTCTGATTAGCTTTCTTGGTGGATTGAAGGGGCTGTTGCAGATATCATAATGGCTCTCAGAATAATATTTACCCTTAAGTCCCTTTCAGTTGGTCAAATTTGCAGTTTAAGGCCAGTGCTGCAGAGGGTGGTGATGTAAATACGGAAAACACCCCCGTCAAGCGCCCGAGTTATGAGAAGAAATGGGGATTGAAACGTCAATTCCGTTGGCCTTTTGCTTTAGGAACAGCCTTTTTAACGTGGGGCTTGTACTTTAGCGTATTTATGATTAAGCCCCTTAAGTTTGAGTGTTTTTTGCACTGCTTTTGACATTTTCCAGATTGTCTTAATTTTTCATGCTTAGCCTTCGGAGTTGTGAGCGGGTAATGACGATTTTGGCCATGGTCTTGAGAGGGTCAACATAGTGGGACTAGAATGTTGTCTGTTTGAGTATTGCAAAATTTGTTAATTAGGTAGGAATAATGATTATACCATCCAATATTATTAAATAATAAATAAATTAAAGGAAATATTATAATACGTATAAACCCCACATATAAACCAAAAAAAATCAAAAATAAAACAAATCCCGAAAATTCTTCAACACATGAGTATAATTGTATCGAGTCGTACATAATTATTAATTAATACTGATTCATAATCAAAATTCTATGAAAAAAACTATTCTTTCACGTCATTTATATCTCATTGTACGAATAGATTCTAATATTTCTTTTTATTTTGAATAATGATAATTTTCAAATGAGGGTGAGAATATATTTTTTTTTGCATCAATTATATGTATTTATTACTTGCATCCGACTTACAATTTGATAATTTTTTATTGACCTATAAACTCAAATATTAATTGTATTTAATTATGGGAACCCAATATGTCCATACCATATGCTTCTTTTGCTTTCAATTTGGCATGCATGTGGCTTATAGAAACATATAATACTTTATTTTTCTATTATTTGTTCATGTACAATATTACATGGGTAAATACCATTAAATCCCATTTTAGAAAAAAATGGATAAGTGACTAATATATAAAAGTTGGAGTGTTTGAAGAAATAATTGTAAGAAAAACAAAGTTGACGTGGACGTTTTTTATAAAAAGAATTAGTGCATTACTAGCTTATTTGTATTACTTAATTATCCTGTTTCATAGATGAATAAATTTAAGACGTTACTGGAAAGAGGATTTTCAAAAAATATAAAAAATAATTAAGACAAAATAATTTTAAAAAAATTAAACTTATTTACAAAATATCTTTAAGTTGCTTATCACCAACTTACAATTTTTGAATTATTTTAACTTAATTTAAGCTATGATTCACGGAAAAATCAAAAACTGGCCGAACCGAAAATTCGGTTCGATTTTCAATTTTTCTTAAAAAAAAAATTCGGTTTTTGGTCACCGTTTCGATGACCAAACCGAACCGAAAAACTGAAATTTTTAATTATAAAATAAATATAATATATTTTTATACATATTAATATTATATAATTATATATAATAATATTATATTAGTAATATATATTAATATATAGAATAAGAATTGAGAATGAGATTGATTATTTGACTTGACTAACTTAGGCTGTTAGGCAGTCGTTACAGAAGAAGAGAAAAGACAAACACTCTGAAACAGAACAGAAAGAAAAGAAAAAAAGAAAGAGAGACTCCCTTGGCACCGGCGACAACTGACGAACTGAGACCAGATTCACCGGAATATTGCAAAGACGACTTTACACGAGTCACGACAGGTAGGTTTCTGGCTTTGGTCTCTTAGATTCTTACAAAAAATGAAAAAATTTTAACTTACAATTTTGCTTTGAAGGTGTTTGATGGAATGCCTAAGTTAAAAAATATGTTGTTATTTTTCCTCTTTTGAGTTTTCGGATTCTTGGCATTGTTGCTGTTAATGGAATTTTCCCTTGGTTTAAAATATCAAAATATATTATTTTTTTTAAAAAAGAAAAAAAAACGGTTATTTTTCGGTTTTTAAACCGAAAAACCATTTTTTTATTTGGTTTTCGATTTTTCAAAATGTCGAACCGAATTTTCGATTAACCGGTTTGGACACCTCTAAAAGTCCCCCCCCCCCCCCCAAACACCCCCTTAGTTATTGTTACTATGAAAAGTATTTTTAAAATAATGCAATAAATTGACAATGACCGGGTGTGAATTTGGGAAAGAATAAATCTTTTACCAAAAGGGTAAGCAATTTTTTGGCTTTGGGCTTTAAATATTAGAATATATTTAAACAAAAAAGAAAAGAAAAGAAAAAGGGAATAAGGCTGTAAAATGTGTAGTTTGTCTTTTGTGATGACCTCAAATACATTATTCATTGCATCCATCCAACACTATGTTTTGATAATAAATGGATGAAGCATTTTACATCATCAAATCATGCCATCCAACTCTCCCATCAACTTGTGTGTCAACTCTCGTCTCATTTTTAAAATTGTCTATTCATCAATGGGTTATCTTTTTATAATAATATTACCCCATTTATTTTTTAATGTTAGATTGAATAATTATTTCAATTTAGATGAAAACGATCATTTATTTGTTTGGATGGGGTCCGAACAACAGGTCGGACCTAACCACTGTTTCACTTAATTTACAAATTAGCATAACCGCTATAATCAGTTTAATTGAATTAATAACAGTTAAATCTTGAATTTTTTTTTTACCGTATATTTAATTATAATTTATCATATCACACAATTATCTCATAACACAAACTAAACGGAACGTTATTGAATACCTACTATTACACAACCACCAACACCATTCCTATTTCATAAACACCATTTGCCAAAAAAGAATGTGGGGGGAAAAATTCAAAAGAATATACAACTCGATGAAATATTGTATATTTGAATAAATTATAACAAAAAATAATTATGTACGATCAGAATAATTTTTAAATACTCAATCAGAGCGATTACAGACAACCTCTTTATGTGTCAAATAATAGTAATATATATTAGGTTTTGCAGTATATTTTAATTATAATGTAAATCTATCCAAATCCACACTATTTCTATTATTTATTTATTTGTCGTATTTTTAAAGAATATTTACTCATCCAATTAGGAAAAATGATTTATCAAAGTAAAGTTGGGCTAGCCATAAGACGGGCCCAAACTTGTTAGCAGGGGTATTTTTAGTCGAACAAAATCGTAACCAACTTTAGTCGAGCCCATTTAGCAAGTAAGCCCAAAACACGAGTTGCTGATTCATTTTCCTAAAAATTTGAACCCAATTCTCTACCGACAAAATTAATTAGACCAAGAAAAGACGGGATTGAATTTTGTGTTGTAAATTCTATTATATTTTATACTTCATTCAACATACATACGCTACGTGTATAAAAATGAGATTTTGTATTGAATTATACGCAAGTGTCATGTGTGTTGATTGAAGTAGAAGATGGAATAGAGTTTACGACACAAAAATTGGATATGGAGGAGGAGGGTGAAAAGCAACATGCCACTGAACTTAAACAGTAGGTGGGTGCAAAAAACAAGTGGACCCAAATCATTCAAATATTCATTAGTTCAGAGCGGCAGCGCCCTCTGCTCGGATCATCCACACACAGACAACGGAATTTCCAAATCCTGCTGCTGCAGTTGCACATCCCCCACCAAGCTATATATCTACCGCTATCCCCCCCCACCCCACCTTGTCATGTGGACCTTATTATCACACACACACACACACACACCAACACCAAGAATGAAGACGGACGAAGTTGAAGAAGAAGGAAAAGACAATTAAATTACAAGGGGGCTGATGAGTAGCGGGTGGGTAGAAGGTACGTACGTGTATGAAACATCAAAATTGAAGGTTGAGATGCAAAAAGTTGACAGCAAATAGAGATGTAATAACGATTTGTCGTCTGATAATTGCATGCATGGCAAGATGGCAGGCATGCATGCACAGTTTGACTTACTCTCATTAACATTACACCAGCAGATATCAGTTTTGAATGAGATTTATCCCCATGCACCTACCTAGGTGTCTGCGCCGTGACCTTACATAAAAAAATCATCTTATTAGATATTGAAAAGTTTTTACTAAAGAAAGAATATTTATGGGTTTTTTTTTTTGTAAAAGAAAAAGGTAATATATTAGGAGTTTATAATTAAGAAAAATGCAAGCAACCCCTTTTTGATGCGGAGTATATACAAAACAGTCTACGTTTTTTTTAAAATGAACTAATTTAATTACTTTCTTATCAGAGAGGTAAATTGGTTTATTAAAAAAAATTAGGGATGAGATGTATTATTATTTCTTTTTTTAGGTGAAATTTATTTATTTGTAATATTACAGTGGAATAAATTGCATTAAACCTGTTTATAATTAATTAGCTCCTTAAAAAAACTAAGAATTTATCGATTTATTTTGAAAATAATAAGAAATGATTTGATTATACTAATATTTAATTTAATTATAAGCGCCACAGTCTTGTTTTATATAAATATTAGAAAGAATTTAATTTTAAAATAAAATTTAACATCATATAAAGTATAAAAAGATGAGTGTATTATTATAAGATGTTTTACATAAGTTTAGGCAAATTAACCAGCTCCTAATTACTTAATATTGATATTTTTAGAGAGATATATGTTTGATTTTGGGTGAAATGAATATACACATAAAGAAATGATAAGGTGATATGAGATAGATGGAGGAGAAAGAGAAGCGCATATGCATTATGGAATGGGTGAGTGAGAAGGAAGAAGAAGAAATTGGAGGTGAGGTGCAGTACGTAGTGTTGTCAGAAGAGCAGCAATGGAAGGGAATGACGCAATTGTTGGGAGGGCAGGCGTGCTCTGGATGCGTGTCATACTCTCACAATTAATATAGTTGCCAACTCCCTCTTTAACTCACCTTTTCCACTTTTCTTCTCTTCTTCACTCTTCCCACTTTCTAACCTTAATATTATTTAATTATGTTTATTTAAATTATACACGAAAAATAAAGCATGGAAGAAGAAGGAGGGGTGTGGTACAATGGGATGTCAGAGCCCCATCATTGTCTCAATAATCAGCGTGACACACTCAGTACTCACTGCCTGCCTACATCATTTTTCTCTGATAATAATAGTAGAAAAGAGGAGGGAGGGGTAGGTGGAGGAGAAGTCAGGTACAACATGATTAATGTTGATGATAGTGGTAATAATTTGTTAAGTAATAAGAATAAAAGGTGAGAAAAAGGAGTGGGTGTAAGTGTAAGAAATGAGGGAAATGAAATTGCAGAAAAGAAGAAGAAAACAGAAATAGAAAAAAGTGGAATGTTGTAGGTAGGTAGCAAAGCAATCATTAATAACTCAGAAAAAGCAATTTCCATAGATTCTGTCTTTTGCGTGTAAAAAACACACGTACTTGATAACCGAAATAACTAATGTGTTAACAAACTAGCTACTAAAAACTAAAAACCTCCATCTCTCTCTCGCATCCCATAACATCACCAATACTTTGAATATCTTCAAAAATGTGAAGGCATAACAATTGGAGTCACTATCAGTAGGTATGTAAAATTTTATTTGTCTTTTGCATTAAATGATGTGCAAACTTCTCTCTTAAGTTGACAATTCTCTTTGTCCTTGAAAGTAGCAAATATTTGTAATTTGGTCCCACCACCCCAAATATTTACACACATACCTCTCTCTATACCTATATAGGTACCCTTATAAATGCTCATTTAATTTTCATGTGCCAAATACTAACATATATTATATTAAACATTAATTCTATTATACACCATGAACCAACCCGTAGACCAGCCCCCATCATACAAATCTCATTAATTGATTTACAAAAAAGGAAGAAAAGAAAAGAAAAAAAAAAAAAAGGGAAAACTTGCTAGCATAATGGTGGCATAAGCCTAAAAACTTTTTCACTTTTTGCCCCCCAAAATTTTCTGTCTCTTGCTATTTTTCCCCAGCACTTTTTCACTAATCACTTATCTTCACTATTGATCTTTCTTTTTCCGGATATCTTTGTTGATGATCCTCCATTGATCAGCAATGTCTCTGGCGATATTCCGTGCGTCCGATGATGTCCCAAGGAGGCCTCTTCTCGTGAACCCCACCGCATACAGACCATTCTCTCCCTTCCAGCCATTAGGGAAAGCTGGCTTAGGCATCCCATCTTGTGTGAAGAAATCGGTACCCTGAGATGAGAACGACAACTCAAAAATGTGAATTTAAATTAAAAAAAATATATGAGAAGAAAATGGTACGAGTAATTCGATGATGATCATAATAAGCCTACAACTTTTGTCAATAGGTCAAATTGATAATTGTTAGTATACCAAGACATTTATGAACCATAATTATTATGTCACAATTCAGACTTAATTAATTGCTTCTCAGACTATACTCAAATGTCTACTTCATAGTAGTAAAAGCCAAGTAGTTAATTCAACACTTATTTCCAGTGATGGATGATTTTCATCATTTCGAATTTTACATATCTGTACATAATCCAACCCAATATTTTATTTGCATCTTATTATTATATAAGTCCCACAACACATTACATCACATCACTATGTATAATATATTTTTTTAAATATACAAAATGCATGAATCTTATATATATATATATGTTTGTGGGATAGGAAATGCAATATTTGGATTGATATATATATGAATGAAGTCTTATTATTATATAAGTCCCACAACACATTACATCACATCACTATGTATAATATATTTTTTTAAATATACAAAATGCATGAATCTTATATATATATATATGTTTGTGGGATAGGAAATGCAATATTTTAATTGATATAAATAGGAATGAAGCAGGGGGGGGTCTAGAAAAGAGGAGAAAATGCAGCGTGAGGTTCCCAGAAAAAACAAAAAAAATTTCTATGACAACAACAGATCGTGAAATCGAAACAAAAATATATTTTAACATTAGGGAGGGAATGATCCAAACAAATGCCGTCAGATTTTCTCTTTTCTGTAACAGTATAAGAAAACGTTTTGTAGCCCACTGCATGTGTAAGAAGGAAAGCGATATGTGATTGTGAATAAAGATAAAATATATATATATATATATATATATTTTATTTTTTTTAAAAAAAGAAGAAGAAGAAGGAGATGATGATGAAGAAGAAGATTTGTCAGTACTGTTAGCAAAGAGATATATACCTTGAGCCAAGTAGGCACATTGCTCTTGTACCCCGTTGCAAGAATTATGGAGTCAAATTCTCGCTCTTGGCCGTCTACGAATTTCGCCCCGTTTTTTGTTATTTCCTTCACTCCTTCCACCACCTGCACTCATTTTTATTTACTCATTATTAATGAAATTCTTGCATGTGTATTTGAGGGTTTGGCGGTTAATAAATTACCTTAATTTTTCCAGCTTTGATTTGTGAGAGAGCTCCGACGTCGAGCACTGGGGTTTTCCCGGTGGCGTTCTTGAGCTCGATAGGGCCGGTTTTGGGGCGGCGGAGGCCGAGTTTGTCGGTGTTGCCTAAGGTTAAGTTGGCCACCAGGAGGAGGAACTTGTCGACTAGTCGTAAAGGCAGCCATTTGATGAGCAACATGGCTATGGAAAATGTCGAAACCCCAAACATTTCCCTTGGTAGAATATGAACCTGAGATCATAAGACTTTGTCATCAGAATATTGTGTGATGCATGAACGATGTACGAGATTATGTATACATATATATATGAAATTCCAAAAGATTTAAAAAGAGATAGTGTAGTTACAGAGTTTCTGACGACCATGTGGGGGCTTGCATTATGCCTGCACAGGTCTAAACTAACTTCCATACCGGAATTCCCACACCCCACAACCAAAACCCTTCGCTTTTCAAACTCTGAGCCCGACTTGTAGACGCTGGTATGCAAGACGGGCCCTCGAAACCTGTCAATCCCTTGAATTTCGGGTATGACGGGCTCGGCATTTTCGCCGGTGGCAACTATCAACCATCTGGAGAAGTAGTGGGAATCTTGAGTTTGGACGGTCCAGAGGGCGGCGACTGCATCAAACTCAGCTCTTGAAACGGACTGTTTGAATTTGGGGTGAATTGAGAAGTGTTTGGCGTAAGAGTCCATGTAGGAAATGAACTGACGTTTGGTGGGGTATTTGGGGAAGTAATGAGGGAAATTGAGTAAAGGGAGTTGGCAAAATTGTTTAGGGAGATGGAGTTTGAGCCGATCGTAGGTTCTTTGCTGCCATAAAGAAGCTATGCAATCGCTTCTTTCAAGGATTAGAGAAGAAACGCCATGTTGTTGAAGGCAGGCGGCGACAGCAAGGCCCGAGGGGCCTGCGCCTACAATGATAGGGCCGTGAACAAACAGGCAGTTTAATTCATCATGATCTCTTCTATCTTCTTGTTTGCAAGAACCCATTTAGGAAAATGAGCCAAGAAAAGGGTAGGGGAGAGAGAGAGAGTGAAAAGAAAGTTCAAGAAAAGAAAGAAGCAGACTTTTTTCAGGGGGAGGGGGAGGGGGAGGGCGTGGGCGTGGGGGTAGCAGCTGCTTCTCCGTGTTTGCGCTCTGGTGAAAAACTCTGTTGTTCTACCTGAGAAAGCGTGGTGGCCTGCATTTAAAGGGTGAGAAATGGAGAATGTAAGATTGTTTCCAGTGCGTGTTGTGCGTCTTTCTTTCTTTCTTTCTTTCTTTCTTCAATGCATAATATATGTATATATATATATATGTTAGAGAGAGAGAGAGAGAGAGAGGGTTTTTGTTAAAAGAGAGAGTAATGGGGAGGCGTAAAGGTGAAGGAAAGGATTTGGTTTTCTGTTTCTCAAGGCTCTTTCTTCTCTGCAGAATTGAGGAGGAGTTATTGGCAATGGGGAGAAGAGAAACACATCATTATAATTATAATAATAATAAAACAGACTCTTGTATGTATAGATATATAATGTGCTCTCTCTCTCCCTCTCTCTCTCTGTCCAGAATTTATACTATACGCGCATAAATGGTGTTGGGTGTTGGGTGTTGAGTGTTTGAGTGTTGAAGGGAGGAGATTCAAGCTCACATCCCACTCGCGCTTTCCTAACCTAACACACGCTTATGCTATTAATGTAAAATCTTGGGGAAACGCGACTCTAGTTTAATTCCGTAGCAGATAGCATTAACACTTTTTCTCCTGCTGTTACTTATTTGTTTCTCAAGACGTGAAGTCAGCGAATATCGACTATTTTTATGTTATTTCAGCCACATCTTAGGTCGAGGCTAAAAGCTACTGCACCAATCACTTTGTTAATATTCGATTTTTTAATTACTCTGTTAATTCCTTTGGTAAGAACATACGGAGCGCTAATCTCAATTTTGCATGCCAAGTCCACTTCAGCCATTCCGAATCTTCAATTATAAATTAATACTTATATATAATAGGTATAAATAATGTTACTTTTTTAGAGAGGATTGATGGTGTTGGGCTTAATGCATGAGTTGTTATGTAACAGAATTCAACTAGGCACTTGAGAACTGTTGCATAAGAGGGAACATTATGAACCTATTTTATGTTTCAAGTGCAACCTAATATCAGTAGTCTAAGACACAAAAGGCTAAACCATGTACGAAAAATGCACATTAGTTTCTAACACCAAAACTGCAACACATTCACAGTCCAGTCATACAATATTTTCAAATAAAGCATCAGTGGGGAACTTACAGAAACAATGACCGTCTCCTAATTATTGTAGTGGTAGACATTAATGAGACAACAAGTACATTGATGAGAGTGGAATATAATCTCAACAACCAAATCCTTTCTTTTTCTTCTTTTTTTTTTTGTAAGAAAAAAAAAATATATAGAAGAATAACGATTAACATAACAATCCTCTTTTAGTGAATTGATATGAACCGTGACTACTAGTCATAGGGGTCTACCATAAGAGGCTTACCCCATAGAACCTCAAAATACCCAAATAAAAGAAGGATTGATAGACTTTTTTTGTTTAATCAGGTCATTTGATTTGAAACCACAATCATCGATCTACCAACACTTGGAAGGTTGAGAATACAACATGTGGATCGGGACTAGTGGTGGCAACGGGGTGGGTCCGTGGCGGGTTTGCCCGAACCCGACACCCGTCCCGCTTTATGAAACCTCGTCTGCCTGATTTAATTTTTTTTTAAATTAAGTAATATAAACTTAAATTTAATATTTAACATAGTTCTTTTTTAATCTAAAATGAATTATATAATACATATAATATATTCAACTTATTTTTTATAAGTAATACTAAATATCATTGTTAATTTAGGTAATTTAACATAGGTTTTTTTTAATCCAAAATAAATTATATAATACAAATAATACATTCAACTATTCTTATTTTGGTATTTCATATATAGAGTTGGATATATAAAATTATTTAAAAATTTACCTAGAATATTAAAAAATTTTTGTTACCAATGTATTAATATATGAATAAATAAAAAAGAATATAGAAAAATAGACCGGGGGCGGGTTTGGGACGGGTCCGGCATAAAACCCGTAACCCGCCTCGGACCTATCAGGCCCTAAAACATCGGGTCCAATTGCATCTCTAATCGAGACAAATACGAAAATTTCGCTCTATAAATACTTCAAAATTATTTTGAATTTACTGTACGTTATTCGATAAAGAGCTTAATCTGTTTCTTTCTTAGTTTAAGTATCGAAAGATTTTAACTGTAGTCTCCTTAACAAATCTAATAATTTCATTTTCTCAAATCTCAAACACGTTTGAATCGATTATCTTTTAAAACACGACGACCCCGACATAGATAAATTGATAAGTTGGTGAAGTATGTACGAAGATATACACATTATTAGTTGGCTCCCACTCCACTGCTTGGTTAGTAGTAAGTAGTATGTATATATGATATCAGCACACCATCTACATCTATCATGTCATGATTAATTTCCCTTCTTTTCATGTCTACACTTTAATTTCAAATCTGCTCCCAGAGACTTGTGTCATTTGCTTGCTTGCTTCCATTCTTTTCTCTCACTTGGGAACACCAAAATTTAAGACTTCATTAATTACAGATATTTGCTTTTCACTTTGATATATATATATATATATTATATCTTGTTTTTATTTCTTGATTTTAGACAAGCATGCATGTAGAGATTTATGTTGTTTTATCTGGATTGTCCCCATTCACTTTTGATTTAACTTATGATAACTATGTAATCATTTTTCTTATCTTTATTTTATATGAAATTATAAATATTTTTCAAAAATACATGCTACATATTTTCCCTCTTAAATATTTGCTAATTACTATTTTTTTATAAACCAATTTTGACAATAAATATTAATAATTATTATATTTCGAGTATAGTTATCTCGATTTTTTATTGTACAAGTCATATATGAAAAAATTCAGACTGACAAGCATGTTAGAATATTTCTTTACTCAAATATAATCTAAATGGACTTTTTATTTTTGATACATGTGGATATGCTATTTGTGTGTATATATATATGGATTGAGAATGGGGAGGGATTACTGTTAAAAAAAAAAAAAGAAAAAGAATATGGGGAAGGATTGGTACTGATAATGATTGGTCACTTATTAATAATGATGATTCAAATAATCATAGGCAGAGTCCGATTTTTCAATTTAAGAAATGTATTTTAGTAATTTAAAAAAAAATAAAAAAAGGGGTGTAGAAATGGTTGCGTTGGGAGGAGGAGAGTGATGGAGAAGGATAATAATAAGCGTAGGTACGGAGGGAGGGTAGAGCGTAGGGCAGGGCAGGCGTCGTCAGTTCTTGGGGCAGCTGCGCAGACCAACTTGGAAATTTGATGTCACGTGACCTCATCCCACCATCACCCACTCACGTGTCCCTCTTCCCTACTAGTTAACACTCTCCCCCGTGGGGGCCCCCCTCCTCTCCATCCTCCCTTCTATATTTCTTTCATCAATGCACAAACTCACCCTCGCCTAAATGTGAGTCTTTTTAAGGGGCAGCCCCATAACCTTTGGAAAGGACTCGAGACAAGATTTGATTAAATGACTTTTATGTCCCGTTTTATTACAAAACAAGTTATGACTATACATATTTGATAGATAAGTTTGTAATACGATTGATTTGATATAATTAGATTTTAATTGTGTAAGCTATGTATAATTTAATTTACCCATAGCTATATGTGTAATTTATAGTGTTCAATGTTAGAATTTCCACATATTCAAAGCAATGGCTGATTATTTCTCAACTCTTTGGACCCTTTTTCATGAAAACATGAATTGAGTTCACCTCAATTCATTTCCTTGCAATTTCCCATGTACAAAAGCATGTCCTAAATTGAACTGCATCCGTGCAAAGGGAGGCACTGACAACATATATATATATATATAAATGTATATCAACTACAACAACAAAATCAAACTGCTGATTGATTATGTAATTGAGTTGACAGTGGCTTGCGCTTTGGTCATTCATGCCACATGATGGACACGTGTCGATGACCCTTTTGCTCATTTTGTTGCCTGTTTTGGAAATATTTGATTGCGGGTCTAAAAATGGTCAAGTCCCCGATTAGATTACTGGTGGTTATCGGCTTTGGCGCCACTGGGTGGTGGTCGTCGGATGAAGGCTGAGAAGGTCGCATCACCCCCGGAATCCCCAAACGGCTGCGCACTGCTTCTGACACTACCAACCTTAGACTCTTTTTTCTTGACAATGTTTGATTTGTGTGTGATTGCTTGGGAAAAGCTGAGATATATGAGAAGGAAAAAGGGTTTGGGAAAAGGGAGCAATGGCAGATCAATGCATGTAATAATTATTGCAAAGAAAAATGTACGGTACTGTTGTAAATGTGAGAACTATTATTATCATTACTAGGACCACTGATTAGTTAATGATTCAGTTTGATTTCATATGATTACCAGACAAAATTATTTGGAGAACTAGAATGTTTCGTTTCAATTTCAAGCTTTTGAGTTTACATTAATATCATAATAATTAATTGAAATTGATGCTTGCGAGAAAAATACAGGTCCAATAAGTCTGGATTTTGGTGTTGAATGTGGACTAATAAATAAAAGAGCTTGTGAAAATGGAACCTGCAAAGCAATACATTAACACTCGTATACTCAACTTAGCTTCGAATTTAAAAAATAATAATTGTAAAAAGTAAATCATAATTAAGAATTGCAATATGGTAATCGAATTTTGTAAGAGAAATCGTGTTCAGAATGCAAAGAGAGTACAAAATGAGAGTTTGACAGCAATAGTTCAGAGTCTAGAAGGTGTCCCTACTGAGGACCAAACTTGTATTTATAGGGGGTGTCTGCCTCCGACAGGATTCTACACATTTTCTTTAATCTTGGGACGAGTGGATAAGGGTTGTTAAGATAAGCCATAATTTGATCTTATCTTTTGCTAATCTTGCTGAGGTGAGTATGACTTCAAACTGAGGGGGTTTCTCCACCGTTGAGGATTCCTTATTCAATAAGGAGTCCTTTCGCTCCAGGAGTTTAGGGCTTTAAGGGTACTTTCTTTGACATGCGTCTTCCATGTGGGTTAGTTGTATTGCCTGGCCATCAAGATGGATGTCATGTATGGACATTTGGGTATGGGTTTAGCCCGATCATCATTACTGGGGCATATAATTGGCAAATCTGAGAGTGGCTCGGGCCATTCCTTTCATACGAATTGTTGGGCTAATGGGGGAGGTCTTGAGCTTCCCACTCTTCTTCTAACGTAATGTACCCTATTAGGCTGTTGAGGGTTCTTTATTTGGGCCAAGTTTCTTTGGTTCATATACATCATTCAGTCCCCCCACTCTAAAGAGGAGGGGTGTCTCTAACACCTACTTAGAGTAGGAGTCCTTGTTATGTCGGGGGGAGAAGACCCCCTACCTTGGCACGCCATGGTTCAAGGCGCCCCCTCCACACTGAGCTACGCTTCTTTTCCAGCCTTTTGTCTTTTTTCAAAATCTGGAGCCTTGTGTCCTGTCACCTATCAGTGAGGGAATGATGGTTAGGTCTATGCATAACAATCATGATTACAGGTACCAAGGGGGCGTTTGAGAATCGTCTCCTCCCACGCGCCTAAGGTGCTAAGTAACTGCCTAATC
Organism: Sesamum indicum; assembly: GCF_000512975.1. Taxonomy (NCBI): domain Eukaryota; kingdom Viridiplantae; phylum Streptophyta; class Magnoliopsida; order Lamiales; family Pedaliaceae; genus Sesamum; species Sesamum indicum. The sequence continues at coordinate 17,638,391 of NC_026150.1, forward strand.
AAGGGTAGTTATGAGGGAAGTGTGGGCTTAACTCCTCCTCCTCGTTCTTAATCACGAAGCAACCTCTTTCCCCTTTATCTTCCTCTTTTCCATATTTTCGTGAAGAGCCAGGGCTTCTCTTTCAAAAATCTGTATGTACCCCCATCCTTTTTTAATTTTACTTGAAATTTTCTTCTTGGCTCCCTCTTATGGCGTCTTCGGATGAGTATGTTCGTTTCGTTAAAGAAACCTTCCCAGACGATGATATCTCTAAAGCCACTTCAAGAAGAATAAACCCTAGTTTGTCTACGCTCCTGAGTGGCTTGAGGTGAGGTTAGCAACAGGCGACTACAACGACTAATCACTTTTCAATAGATGATGAGGTGGAGGAATCGAAGGTAGGGAGAAAAAAGGGGAAGGGTCTTCCTTTAGGGAAGAAGAGAGAGTTGTGCCCTAACCAACGGTGGATTGGGGGTCCAATAATCTCAAAACTTCCACTATTGATCAGTTGATGAGCTAATTCCATATTCTTCTTTCTTTCATTATTTATACTGCCTCCCCCAATAATCGCCCTCATTCTCCCCTTCAAAATTGCTTATGTTTCTTTTCTGCTCAGCTTAGGTTATGTTTGTGTTTCCCATCCTTTGTTTTTACTCTGATGTGGCTTGCCTTTTTCAAGTACCCTTGAATCAGTTGGTTCGCAAGTTTTTTTAGGGTTTTGTCTAGTGTTTTAGATTAAAATGTACTAAAATGGGTTTCTTTCGCTTCATGCTCCGATGAAGGATGTCTTTCTTGCTACCGCTAATGGTTCAAAGAATTGGAAGATAGTTTCTTTTTTTTTTTTTGGCCCTTCAACCTGGACTTTCCGAGATCGTTGGATGAAAGAGACCCCTCTTTCTGTGAATGTTGGGGCAAGGATTGTTGCCGTGTCGAGAGGTTTCTGGGACACTTTGACTTGAGTCATTGGAAAGAACCCTTGGATGACTCCTTGGATATCTTATAATTCTCTTTGTATTCAATTAGTTCATTTAATCATGATCATAACTATGTTTCTTTCTTCTTGACAGGGGATATAATGTTCAGCAAGTTGATGCGCGATTATGCTTCTGGGCGACCCCTCCTTCCCGATCTCCTCAGGGAACCGTGACACCCAACGAATCCAAAGGGAAATGCGCTGCTTCTTCTTCTCCTTGAGATAAGTATGGAGGTTTTTCTAGAAAAGCTAAGATGAGCTCTTTAGGTACCCTCTAGTTAATTCTTCAAGGTTTTCTCTTGGACCTCCCCCCGTCCTTCTTTCCTTCAAGGACGAGATAGGAGTTCCTCTCAAATCTTTTCGTGCTTCGTCTGACGGTTTGCATACTCACCACTCTTTAGAGTATGAGAGAGGAAAAAGCTGCCCCTTAGTGGCCGAAACTATGAGGAGGACCCAGTTCTTTGGGGATGGGCACCTTCTGGCTCGTATGCCCTTGGAGGAGCTTGAAGGGATAGTCTCCTCATAGTTTGTTAAGGTATGTCTTCTTGGTTTAATCATTCCTCTCTTCTTTGTCATACATACTAATATTTTTCCTTTTCGTAGGCGATCTTCATATACAAGGAACTCTTTTCTCGATCCCAAGAGATCCCCCATCCCCCAAAGTGAGGCTCAGAGGCGGAAGCTAGAGGAAAGGGTGGAACGTCTGGGCGTTGAAAATGAAAAAAATAAAGGAGGTTACCAGCCGTTGCCAGCAATTGGAAAGATTTTGAACTTCAGTTCTGGACGTGGACCAACAAATAAAGAACTTAAAAAGTAGAACCTGCAAAACAACACATTAGCACTGCAACGCTCAAGTTAATATTGGATTTAAGAGATAATAATAGTAAAAACTACATCCTAATTAAGAATTGATGTATAGTAATCAAATTTTGTAAGAGAAATTGTGCTCAGAGTACAAAGAGAGTGTAAAATGAGAGTTTGACAACAAGAATTTAGAGTCTGGAAGGTGTCCTCCACTTTGGGACCAAACCTGTATTTATAGGCGTGTCCCCTTTTGTCAGGATTATGCATGTTTTCTTTAATCTTGGGACGAGCGGATATGAGTTAGTAACATTAGCCATAATCCGATCTTATCAGTTGCTAATCTTGCTGAGGAGAGCATGACTTCAACGATTATTGGGCTAATGGAGGAGGCCTTGAACTTCCCTCTCTTTTTCTAATCTCTCTTTGGGCCATTTACATCAGGAATAATTATATTATGTGCATATGTGACGAATGATACAATTTTCATGAATATGTAAAAATTCAAAAAATTCCAAATTTCGATACTCGTTTTGTAAAATGTTTTGAGGGTAGATGATTGTGCTTGTTTAAAAGATTTTATATACAGATCCATAATTACTTTTTAAGCTTAGGTACTAGAGATTATTTTTAAACTAAGATATCAATCGAAATATTTGGTTAATAAAATTATCGAGCTTATAAGGGTAGTAATTTGGTTAGTATTAGATATTTATTTGACTTATAATAAGTCAATCATATGTATATATACAGATTTTTATTCAACTTTGTTATTGCTATCAGCGAATTCTGTTAATTCATCAACGAAAATAAAAATTTAATTTTTTTGAATTCAAACAATGGAGAGTTTACGTTTATCCTTATGAATTATTTTGAAAAGTTTGTCAAGTAATCCAAGCAAATACTTTGGTCGCCTCTCGTCGTACGTATAATATACAGGCACGTTAAGAGTGATGCAGAAAGTAGTCAGGAATGAATCGAGCATACAGAATCCAGTACATAAATAAAGTAAGAGCCAACCAATGTTCCACAAAGTGATTTATGAACACTTTATTATCATGGTAACATCCTGAATCATAGTAGGGACATGACAAAATCCAGAAACATGGGGTTTGATCTGATCGGACACAAAATGCTCAACACCACACATGATGATCACAAACAATTTCCTCTCTCTCTCTCTCTCTCTCTCTCTCTCACTCTCTCTTTATATATACACAATAGCTAGATGCTCTCCCTATGAATCCATTAATCTAAGTACAGGACTGATGATAGTCTTCTTATGTTCTTACCAAGAATCATGATGTATGTTGGAAAGAACAGCTACAAAACAAGACAACACCACCAGATTTAATTTAAAACTGGATCGCTTAGCTTCTCCCTCTTGTTATAATAAGCTAGCTATAGCTGAGTCCAAACACTTTCTAACCCGATAATGATGAAAGCGTGATTGCGATCTGCGATGCTCAAACAACGGGTCCCCACCAATTCTAGGAGAATATTTCTGATAATATCATGGTGAAATCGCATCTTACTTCTGTCATGCAATAGTTTCCTCCATTATGAGAAGAAAACGCTCTCATGCCATGCAACTTATTCCACTTCAAGATGAGTGTTTCTGCCACTCTAATTTCTTCAAAAAGCGTTCTTCTTCTTTTCCCCCACACTATTTGGAGTAGCTATCTATCTTACTTCCATCTAACCACGACCAAGTTGTTGGCATAGGCTGATAAGAACTTCGCCTGAGCCCGTATAATTAGAAGATTGTGTTCGAATTTCAAAAATATTATTGTGGATGTTAATCAATTTTTAATTTTCATCGTATTATTTTTGTTTAAATAAATACTTTGAATTCGGAACTGTTAAAATGTACTTAATCAATTTTGATATTCGTATCAAATTAGACCCCGTCAAGTTATAAGGTGCATGGGGGTAACAGTGGGATGGGAATTTAGGTAGGATTAGTTAATAATCTATGATTTACTTATTGGTATTGTAAATACTTGTATGTCTTGTGGAACACGAACCTATCACCTGTAAGTTGTTCAATAAAAAAAGGGCAAAAGGTAATTTTCGTCCCACAACTATAGGCCATTTTCATTTTAGTCCTGTAAGTTTCTAGGGTTTCAATTTGGTTTCGTAAAACTGAAAAATTCGCAATTTCAGTCCAAATTTGGCCGGAAAAATTTGTGGGTCGTCGGAAAAAGTCACATGCGATGCATGTGACTTTTAAAATTGGGGGCTCGATCCTGATTGGCTGGAGAAGTTGATGTGGCGCATACGTGGAAATAAAAAAAAAAAAACGACGGGAAATCAAAGTTGTGATTTTGTATTCGCCACCACCTTCTCTCTTCAATTCCGCCGCCATTACTTGAAATTTCTAGCCACCACATATACCATTCGATTACCCATAGTAAGGAGAATTAAACCCCTCAACCAATTTTGCGATTCGACCACGACAGCAACTGGACTTTGAAATTGACCGCCGCGGACAATTCCCGTCGATTCGCCAGCGACAGGACGACCCACGATCGCGGATTGGTACCATTGGATTCGTCTCCTCACTGCGGTTCTAATGGGACTAGTCTCATCCATTTTCATCAACTAGGTGCAAAGATCCATCGTTTTCAAGATCTCAGTTGTCCGCCGCGACTGCACCTTCTGCCGGTGGTTTTCTCCTTCGTCTGAACGAACCACCGGCTCGGAAGACCATCGTTGAACGCCTCTCGTTCTGGCGAATCTTTTGAGACCAGTCCCATCAATTTTGGTCATCTCTGTGTAAAGATCCGACAAAAGCCGTCCTCCGGCTTTGCCATTCTTTTGAGATCAGTCATTTTTTTTTTTTAATTTCCACGTATGCGCCATATCAGCTTCTCCAGCCAATCAGGATCAAGCCCCCAATTTTAAAAGTCACATGCATCGCATGTGACTTTTTCTGGCGACCCAAAAAATTTTCCGGTCAAATTTGGATTGAAATTGCGAATTTTTCAGTTTTACGGGATCAAATTGAAACCCTAAAAACTTACGGGACTAAAATGAAAGTAACCTATAGCTGTGGGACGGAAATTGTCTTTTGCCCATAAAAAAATAGTGTCGTTAAAACCTTGTTTCGTCCTATATATTATTAGGTCATAGAATGTCTCTCAAATAAAAAAGTAAAAATAAAATATGTAAGGTTGACAGTGAGAATGTGACAGGTCTAACAGGGGTCCCCCCTCTCCTTTGGTAATCCTGGAATGACACGTAGTTGCTGTACCACATAGTAAAGTTGAGGAGATTTTAATTACTTCACATTTGACATTAGGACATATGTATATGTGCGTATAAATAGGAATTATCTCAGAACTATTTCTGGTATGAAAACTGCCTTTCCAGAACTGCAGCTAGACCTATACCTGGACTTTAGGACTATCTTTTTTTATTTATTTAATTTTTGCCCAAGAAAGACGGATTGACTCGGCTCAGCTCACAATAAATTCTAATTATATGTTTTTCAGTATCTAAAATTCTTGATATTTTTATTCGAAATACCAAGTTTATTTGTTTCTTATTAAATTTTAATTTTTTATTTGAAGATTCGATTAGACATGTAAATGAAAAAGTAACATAGTATTTATATATATATATATAGTTGTTTGGGCAATAAAAATGAATTAGTGACTAGATAATTTGTTGAGTCAGATCTCTTGTTGAAAAAATTGATTATTACATTATATATAGGAGTGGGGCTCCCTGTTTGGTATTGGACCCAATCAAGACTTTGTAAAGGCCCATTGACTACATTAACTACTCCAAGGCCCATTACAATATCCATGGGATTGTCAAATTATTTCAACACTTTATTTCTACTTTACTTTGAGATTTAAAATTGAGTTTTTATCATTATATGAGGTTCTTATCATAATGGTCAAAGCGGAATAAAGAAACTCATCTTTTTGCTGAAAATTTTGTATAAATATTACGAGATATATTTTATAGTCCAACAAGTTGTTTTGACAATGTGACTATGAATTGATTTCTAATGTTGTTGTTATGGTGCACATTGGATAAGATGCAGCTACGGGTCCTTACTATACCGCATGTAGAGAGTATCAGCCACTGCGTAATTAGCGTTGAATATGCATCAGAATCTCTGCTTCACTTACAACCATGCCCAGCAGGTTAATGCATGCATCTATGTCTGTGTTGCCCTTTCCTTGCCCAAACGCTACCGCACTTATGCATTGCACACGCCTCAGACGCTCTCCAACTTACCTCTTTTTGTCCCTCTGGGGCCTTTTTATAGGCGTTATGACGACATATTCAAATTTGATCCACCCAACTCCGTACTAAAATTTTTCAAGAATGTTTTTTGCAGGACCACATGCGCAAGTCTTACGTGCCGACCCCCAACTCCCACCTGTCCAAGTTTGGTCAAAATTTTAAGGCCATTCCTATAATTGGACCTTATTCTTCCACATCGATACTTCTAAGTACAATATCTGAGTTATGGTCCGAAAAATACTTGATGGCTCGTAGAATAGTTGTTCTTCATGTGCCTTTGGATCCTAATATGGAAGAGGAGACCTTTTGATAAGGAAAATTTTGATTCAAATGGTGGTCGATCGGATTTGAATTAATTATATGATAAAATATAATACATTAGTGGTGTGAGATTGGTGTATAGTTAGGAAAAATAACTAATGTATCACAGTTGCTATGTGATTGATTTGATTTGGCTAGACCTAATTTGAGATAGAAATTTTCTGTATAATTATTTGTCTTTTTATAGTGATTTCATGTTTACCTAATTTGAAAAGACCATCGTATAATCAGTACTAGAAAGCATTTTAATTTTCTCCTATTCACACCCACTAACAACCAATTGAAAATTTTCTTATTCAAATCAAATTTAGACGAACCTAACTAACCTCACATCATGTGCGAAATTATTAGCTCTCCCTAAACGGTATACTAAAAATATGACAAATTTATTATACTTATTCTGTAATTAATTCAATCAAATTCAAATTGAATTAGAATTTTATTTAATTGATTTGAGCAATTATCGGTACATCAAAGGAAGTACATCTTATTCAACAATCAAGTGTTGTTTTTTTTTCTTTGTTTGGGTGTCAAATGCTTTTTTTGAAGTTATCTTTAGAATTAGACTTTTAATGGAAGGATAGGAAATATGTTTTTTTTTTCTTTTTGTGTTTTCATGCATCTTTCTTTTCACATTTTTTTTATAAATTTAATATTAAATCATAACTATTTGATTAATATCTTGTTTTAAATAGTATTAATTATAAAATTTATTTACACATAATTAGATGCGCCACAAATTACTTAATATAACATGAATAGTTTTTGTGCATTCATTAATTTAGAATGGAAAATTAATTTTGTTCAATTATTAATTTTATTATTCTTTAATTCAATTAATACATATTATAAAAAAAATTAAAAATTATACAAACACGTGTATCAAGTGGTGATATTGCTTTTACTTCTTTCTATTTATTTTGGGGCAGACAGTACAAATTTCCTGTACTTTGTACTGCAGTTTGCATGTACTAACCTCCTCTCCATGTATTGACAATAGGTCCAATCAATTCCATCAACCCTCTTCATCTCCAAATATCTTCCAATTCAATCATCCAATCACGTTGTAAATATTAACGTGTAGTTATATAATTTTTATTTTATTTAAATACATGTAATACACTTATTATATAATTAATTATTTTTATTAAATTATATAGTAATTATTCTATGAATATATTGTACTTATTATATAATTAATTTTAGTCACGTTAAAATGAACATCATAATTTTCTAGTGTTCTATTACTTTTGGAAGATCTAACACTGTTTTTATGGAATCCCGAATCACAGCTTACTGTACCGTATAGCCTACAATTTTCATTCTGCAGCTATGATCATACAAAGTGTTACAAATAGAAACAACTTTTAGCTCTAGACCTGGCCACCACCTTCACTGGCGGCGCAGACTCGGAGAAGCCAGTGGCCGAAGGCCGCGGAAGGTTCTCCGGCACGATGGTCTCGAGTGAATTAGGCCGCCACGGCTGGCAAGCCCTTCTGTCGCTCCACCTGATGATGATCTTGGACGCTGCTGACGGCATATCCGCTGCAATGGCTCTTTCTTGATCGCCCACCACCGCGAAATTCCCCAATTCCAGTCCAATAATCGCGCATGTTAACCCTAACAAGCATTGGCTCTTCCATGATCGCTCCCTTGCAGCAGGGTTGCTGATGAACAAAAATTTGAAGAAATCATAAGGCAAATATCAACAATGAAAATAGAAAATCGTGTTTTTATTGAATAACAAGAAACTCACCATGCGACTTCTGCAGGTCTCGAAATTGGGGAAGAAATAGGAGGGGGGAAAAGATTGAGGGTGCAATATGTTGAAATACCCATTTCTTACTTTGTGTTCCTTCTCTGGATATTTTGTTTGTGTTATATAGTGACTTTAACTTGCCGTCTTGCAACACTTTTTCCAAATCTTAGACGTGTTTCTTGAAAATGTTACTTGTTTAGTTTGAGCTGGCGGGACAAGGACATGTACATGTGTAGTGCACGTTTCAATTTTGGGTTTCTTTTAATAAATTAATATAGTAAGAAATAAACGCAAAAAATAAAAAGAAATAATATATTTTTTTTCTGTAAATAAGAAATAATATTATCTCACTATATCATTGATGGGATCATCTACAAACAAGATATTTTGAGAATTTTTTAATATTTAATTTGAAATTATATAGGTAATTATACCATTATTCTATTTATTGACCAACCACAGTGATATTGATAATAGTTGGGGGAGGTCTCAAGTCTCTACTCTACCAAATTGGGCTGCCCCATTACACTTTCTTGATCCAATTTAATAGGCCCAATTCAGTGGGCTTCAATTCTCTTTGTTGAGATGAAATCCAAAGTTATTGTGAAAAAAGATAATTATATATGTGCATGGGCAAAAAAGAAAGATGCCCTTCAAAAGCACACACGTCACTCACCAAACGTCACACGACACCGTTCTGTGTTTACACGTCACCCCCATCTCCCGTATATATACGCGACTACTCGCAACGCCACACTTCCTCTAAACCGACCCAATTACCAATATTCAACGCTTCCCCTCTCTCTCTCAGATCTCTTCCCTCTCTCTGTCTCTCTCTCTATATATACACCCAATCTGTATCTATTTATCTCACTGTTTCATTATAAAACCCTAGTCCCCAATTCGGAACCCTAGAACTTACTAACACTAGCCAAACTCTTGAATTTTGAGCTTCATTGGAATTGGATTTCCTTTTTCCTTTTTCTTTTTTCTTTTTTTCAATTGTTTTAAGTCAGTAGTTTGGAATTTCTTGGAGGAGTGATGGTTGAGATTTGTAATGGAGGGCAGTAGAGTGATTAGCAACAATGTCGATGGTAGCAGAGAGAACTGTAGCTCTGCCGATGGACGGCCGCCGATTCCCAACTCCATAGGCGGCCGAGGTGCCTACCGACACAGCTTCAACTCTAATGGGACCACGCCTTTGTGCACTAAGTCCTTAGTTCGTCACCCATCTTTGGTAATTCCAGTTAAAATTCGACTTTTTCTGTTTTCCTTTTTGTTTAATTTAATTTTAAGTTTGTATTTGTTGCCGCACGTTGTTTTCAAGCAATGCAAAATTTATTAATCTTGTAAGTTTGTAGGATTCATTTGTCGGTTCATTATTGTTGAAAACAGTTCGCATCTGAATCGAGTATGGATTGATCCTGTTGTCGTTTTGTCCAAGTTACTAATACAGTTAGTAGGTGTCATGGTGGTCTTTTTGTCATTGTGTTCAGCTACGGTTGTGGGATTGTAGAATCTTTAGGTTGGGTTCACGCGCTTGGGAACTTTACTGCTGCTGGGAGCAATTTCACTTCTGTTATAGGGAATAGATGATGTGGGATGAGACTATTCTTGGTGTTACCAAATTACTTGGGGTGTTCATTAATTTTTTGACATGCGTCATAAATGTGGATTTCTTTTGTCAGTCTCTTATTAGTTAGATTTATATGGAAAAATCAATTTAGAAAGAAGATACGAAAGTGGATCGTGTGCAAATCTTTAGGTGCTGGATGTGTAATGAGGTGTCTGTTGTAGAGTCTCTGCTTCATTGATTGTATAAGTACCCTTACAGATATACACAAATCTTCTGGCATTATTCAAACTATGCCACATGGAGGTTCTTCTTTTGTTCACTTGTTGACGTAATTATATAAGTGAGCTTTCGAGTTTCAAATGATCTGCCTTGGGTTTACTGTTATTCAAGACATTTTTAAATGTAATTTATTTTATGCTATTTTCACTTTCACTCTGCTAAGATATACTCAAATGGTTAACAATGTTGGGGGAAATGGAATGATAGAGATTTTATTTGGTCTTAAAGTTATGTAGGATATTCAACTGAACATAATGTATTGCTTTTGCTGTCAGTTTAATAGGCTATTTTGGGCTTTTCCTTGCTCTAGTAATACTAGCATGTTGCCTCTTGAACTAGATGTTAGAGTACCTTATATTGTTGTACTCCCGCTCTGCTAATAATTTGTCATATGTCTACACTCCCTTAATGTTTAACAACTCGAGTGAGCACATGCGTATCTTCTCCCTGTTTCTCAATTTTGTAAATTTACTCTATTTTCACTCTTGGGGGGATTACATTTTGACTAGAGCTTTAGCAGGTGAAGATCAGGTCCCCTGATATCTCAATTGAACCGAGACTGGGTGGAGATGATGGTGATGCTGAATATATGCCCCTGCTTCGCTCAGGTGCATGGGCAGACATTGGTTCTCGCTCAAACATGGAGGATGTCTATGTTTGTGCAGACAATTTGATGCATGATTATGGGTTGAATACTTTAAACAAAAGGCCTAGTGCGTTCTATGGGGTAACTCTTCTCTTCTGACATACTGATACTTCCTACATGTTTCCTTTTCCTATTCCACACATATCATTCTGATTGTTCCGTAGAATTGTCATTCATAGGCATACATCTTGCTTGTTACTTTTGACTAATATGCAGCAGGCTCCTTCCTACAATTTTCATTTTCTGGAAAAAAGATTCTGATCTAGACACAGACGTTTTCTGATAATTCAATTATTTCAAATGTTAGTTTAATGTTCACTTAGTAAATGATGACCTGCACATTGACGTGCGTATCAAATGGTTTTAGTTAAATGGTTAACTAAGAATTCAATTTGTGCCCATAGAATTGAGAAATTGCGATATTTATATTATGGAAAGTTGTTCAATTCATCTGTCGTCTCGTAAGCTTGCAACTCACGACATATATTTTCTAAATAATGGTCAGGTTTTTGATGGACATGGAGGAAAGCATGCTGCTGACTTTGCATGCTATCATTTGCCAAGGTTCATTGTTGAGGATGAAGATTTTCCACAGGAGATTGAGAGAGTGATGTCATCGGCATTTTTACAGACGGATACTGCTTTTGCGGAAGCCTGCTCTTTGGACACAGATCTTGCTTCTGGGACCACTGCTCTGGCTGCTATTGTAATTGGAAGGTTAGTATACTGGTAGTTACATAGATAATTGACTTGTTTTTTGTGGTTTTCGATGCAAAATAATGAGATATCCCTCTTTTAATTGGAGATTATTCTTCTGCAGAACTCTGCAACTGATTTGTCTTCTTAATGTCTCTTCACCCAATGCAGCTCTCTGGTGGTGGCCAATGCTGGAGATTGCAGAGCAGTGCTTTGTCGCCGGGGTAAAGCAATTGAGATGTCAAGAGACCATAAACCTGTTTGTTTGAGGGAAAGAAGGCGTATTGAAGCTTCAGGAGGCTACGTGTATGATGGCTACCTCAATGGACAACTCAATGTTGCTCGTGCTTTAGGAGACTGGCATATGGAAGGATTGAAAGGTCAAGATGGTGGACCCCTAACTGCGGAGCCTGAACTTATGAGCACAAAACTAACCGAAGAAGATGAGTTCCTAATCATAGGCTGTGACGGCATCTGGGATGTGTTTATGAGCCAGAATGCTGTGGATTTTGCTCGTAGAAGGCTTCAGGAGCACAATGATCCCGTGATGTGTAGCAGGGATCTTGTTGATGAGGCTTTGAAGCGAAAGAGTGGAGACAACTTGTCAGTAGTGGTCGTGTGTTTCCAGCAGCAACCACCTCCCAACTTGATTGTACCTCGTGGAAGAGTGCAACGGAGCATTTCTGCTGAAGGGTTGAAGGAGTTGCAAAGCTTCTTGGATAACTTAGATAATTGAGATGATCATGAAAGCTTTTGCCTCTTCTCCTCTTTCGTGCCTCTGCCTCAATTTGTTACCTTCGTAGTCTTTTCCTTATTGTTCTTGCTTGATGTTGAGAGAGAATGTAATTTCCAACTGTAACATATGCGGCTGTCTGACATGTATTTCTTTTCGCTTCCTTTTCTTTTTTTTGGTTGTTTTCCGTTTTCCTTTTTCGTATATCCTGCTAATTGTTATGCAGGCTAGGGTCGCATTTGACATTTGAATTAATGTTACCATTAACTTACTTCAACATAGTGAATTGGTATCTTGGTAGGCGGGTTTTTGCTTAACGCGAGCACGACGAAGTTGGTTACTTGCATGAGATCATTCTTCCATTAAGAAATGAGCAGCTATGGATTCTATTCTCCTCATATATCATCTCTAAGCATTTCTTTGAAAGCGGCAAGGGCACTCCCGCTCGCTCTTCTATTATGTGCTAAACAGAGAATAAGTCTACTTCTGACATCAAACTTTTATACTTAGAAGCTCGAGAACTCCGGATGAAGCAAAGCAGAAAGTACTTTCAGGTCCTCATGTATTAAAGAACTGTTTATACATGTAATGGTAGGAAAGAATAATTGGATTGCACCCAATTTGATTCAGGACAAGGGGAGAGAAATGAAGAAGGGGGCCAGATATGAAGAGCAAAAAGTACAGAAAATTAAGATTACAGGATAAGAGAGTTATGCTTTTCTGTCAAGAGCGTAATGTGTATTGCTAACCTCTATTTCCTAGGCATCTTCAAACTTCTATCGTGTCTGGAAGTTAAATACCTTGATGGAGAATGCAAAAATGAAGCCAAAAATCACACCTATTCCAGCTATAATAACAGCAACATATCCAACAAAGTCATGCTTGAATCCCAGATAACTCCTAATAAATTGCTCCACTGTTTCACCTGTGTCAAGCTTATCCTGGATATCTCCAAATTGTGAGGCTACTAATCCATACAATGTCCATGCCATTGGACACAAGTAGTAGTACCATCTCCACCACTTTGGAATTCTCTGTCACACCCAGAAAACAAGGAACAATAAATTAATAAATAAATATCGATGTATGTTGTTGCAATTATATATTAGTCTGCCAGGAAAATAACTTACAGTCTTTGGAATGATGAATCCTGAGAAAAGGTTCCATATTGCGTAGAATGCAGATGAGATTATGGCAGCTATGTTATGGTTGGGTGTTACAGCCACTGTCATCATCCCGTACAACGTGAAGTATAACAAGGTGAAGTACATGAAGAAAATGTACCAAAAGAACTTGGCAGGCGTCCAGTGAAAACCGATCATGGCATAAACTATGACACTGTAGACAAGTGTTTGGACCAACAGGTGGGGAAGTTCTACCACAACCTGCAGGAGAAACAAGACAAGAAGGATTTCTTTAAGCCACAGTTGATTCTTGGTCTTTTGGGTTCTGAAAATTTAGTAATAACTACTATGAAGTACCTGTCCAAAAGCATATGGCAAAGCTGAATACATCCGCTCTTTC
>NC_026150.1:17651950-17661334 GCF_000512975.1 Sesamum indicum
TGTTCTCTCAATTGCTACAACTGGCTGCACTGATGCAGCGTTTTGTACTCCAAGAAATAGGACGGCAGCATACATGGAACCCATAGCGTTAATGATGTCTAATGAATTTCTCCTGGCAACAAATGATAGATATTAGTAAAAGAATGTGGAAAGTTTGGAGGTACCGGTTTCATGGTTTCATCATGTCTTGCTTACTTCTTGGAGCCAAGATTCCAGAATATTGTTCCAAACATGAGGGCAATGAAGGTCGTAAACAGGAGTCTCACGGCAATGTAAGGTGGGTTACGCGAATATGATAGATGCTGTTTCCAAAGGCATGCTTTGCATTGGGTGAAGAAAGATCGGGAGTAACGTGTAGGAAAGTGTAGATCTTCTGAACCAGGGATTGGTTTACTGAGTTCTGCTATCAATGCTTTATTTCTCCTGAGAGTGTCACCGAGGAAGACATACTAAAATCAATGTACTATGGTAGGATAACTGCTCAAAATTTGTATAAATTACTTAACAGCAATTGTTACAATTTATGTTAGATCTTTCATATATAGAGTTTTGTCTTCTTGGATAGATAAAAGTGGATTGATATTTGTAATTTTAGACCAGGTTCTCAAGCCGAAGACATCCATCCTGAGGTTTCGATATAGTATTACCTGTACAGTTCTGAGTTCTTGTAAACTTCAGCGAAATCAACTCCTAGAGCAACTTCTTGTGCTATTGAGGTTACCTCCAACATCCATGTTGCTGGATTATAACCGTTTTTAATTTTAGGAACTCCAGAAATCCCCTGGAGAGGAGAAAATCAAGACATGCTCGAAATGAATTGTGGTGAGCATTGGGAAGCTACAAAACATCATCTACTAATGAATCTCACCTCGAAGTATTGGATGAGCTCAGAACAATGCCATCCTAATGGACCAACATATATTTCTTCACCTCCTCGTTTTAGAAGCAGCAGCTGAATCCATTTACCCCTTAGTTTTTTCCCTTAGTAAGTAGTAGAAATTTGCAAAACAAACAACATCTACCTCATCAAAAGCATCAAATATGTCAATGCTTGGTTGATGGATGGTGCATACAACAGTTCGACCTGTATCCACTGTGTTTCTCACTGTTCTCATTACTATTGCAGCGGCTCTAGCATCAAGCCCTGAAGTTGGCTCATCCATGAAAATAATAGAAGGGTTGGCAACAAGTTCAACTGCAATAGTTAGCCTCTTCCGCTGCTCAGTCGAGAGGCCATTCACTCCTGGTAAGCCTACCAGCCCTCCCCTAAGTGGAGTAAGCTCAACAAGTTCCATGACCTCTTCAACAAACATCTGCAGTTTGTTTGTCAGTTGAAGATATGTATTTTCACCAAAGAAAAAGAACATATATCTGGATTAGAGATCACCTTTCGTGTTTCAGCATCTACATCCTGAGGCAAGCGGAGCCAGGCAGAATACTGCAGAGATTCATGCACTGTAACATGAGGAGAGTGAATGTCGGTTTGCTCACAGTATCCTGCAATGCGGGCAAATGTTTCTTGCTTCTTTGGGTACCCTGATATAGTGATTGTGCCATTGATGTATCCACTGTTTTTCCTCCCTGCTAACACATCCATCAGTGTGGTCTTACCAGCCCCTGTAACACCCATTAGGGCTGTCAAAACACCTGGTCTGAAAGCACCACTTATGCCTTTCAGAAGCTGCAGTTGATCCTCTTGAACACCACGAGCTTTCATTTCCTGTGTCATAAGGATTCTCTGAGCATCTCGGACCTAGTTATAGAAGAAACTACACAAAAATTGATGTACCTGTGGCATATCGACTGCATAGTGGATATCCTCAAAAGTTATCGACAAAGGTTGAAAGGGTAAAACCATTCCTTTCTTTCTATTTGGATCCGCTTCATTGATACTGTCCACTCTTGATGATGCAGACCTGGTATCAATTTGTTGAATGTTGTTGCCACCTCCTGGATCTTTCGATGTTCACACGTTAGTACCCATTTCCCTGATTTGCAATGAGGAATCATCAGACTTGAAAATTGACAACTTACCAGAATGACTCTCCCCTGTTGATGATTGTTGAGTATAATTGCCTGCAATTCTTGAGTTCCTTTCTGCCAATGTTTCCTCAGATAGAACTGCGTGGGATTTCCCAAATGCTGCATCAAGTACACAATTAATTAGTGATTTTAGATCATCTCGGCCTTGCACAACAGAATATTACAAATAAGCGACAGATGTATCCTTACGGTTGAGGTATGTTAGAGCCAAGGTGCACAAGAAATTGAAGAGAAGAACATATCCAATCAGAGCTCCAACTCCAATCCAATACCAATATGCATGTGGAAAAATCCCTCTAGACTTCAAAACTGAGACACCCACTGACTCGTTGGAGCCTGGAGGAACCTGGAATAGGCATTCTTGATGTCAAACTATACAAGAACTGTAGGAAAAGTCACTTACATGGTTCCAACTCTTTCCAAGAAATTCGTTGACTGTTATAGCGTTCTGTCCATACATCATAGGTGAGATCCAGTAACCCCATATCCACCATTTTCTGATATTCTCTGATAGCAATTATCAAGAGTGAAGTCTCTTATGTCTATTCACAAATAGGTATAGGAATGGTAACTTTAATTTTCTGTATTTTAAAGTTTGCCTACCTCGTGTCAAAATGAATCCACCCAACACCAAAATTGCAATTAATGAGCCAGAGCCAAATGTATTGGCAACGATCATGTTTCTCCCCAGTGCACCCATCAAGCGAAATAGTGCAGAAGCCATCTGATTCACCCATATAAGAAGGAAAAAGTGCCTGAAAAACCTGCAATAATTCATCCCGCCTGTGAGATGAAACAAACTTGAAACTATTATGTATGGAAGTAAATTTTCACTGATGGAATAGTACCTTGTTGCATTAGAATCAAATCCGATGGGGTAATAAGTAACAAGCACCCAAATGGCAACATCAACGAATGTGATGGGGATTTTTAGGATCCATGCAGGCAAAGAGTATGCCCATGCAGGAAAGAAAAGCAGGTCCCGTTGCTTGTAAAAGACGGGAAGTTTTAGAATACTTAGTGCCATCTCTGAAAATCCGTTAAACATCAACGCAACAAGTGTATAAAAGAGAGCACCCATGAAAATTCCACCATCTGTCACTGTATCCTTGGGCATCTTAGTACGTAGGAATACAGTCATCGATATGAGACCCATGACAAGAAGCTGGAAACATGAAAAGAAAACGATCAATTAGATTATGTTTAGATATCTACCAATGTTTAATAGAAGAATCAGAGCTTTAGAGTTGTTTCGTGCCAATTACTTGCATCATCCTGAAGATGTAGACAGCAGAATTTCTCTTCATAAGGAGGTATTCCCGAGAAGAACAAGCTTTTAATACTTCTGTTTTGCTGAGACCATATTTGTTAGTAGTTAGAGCAGCAGGGTGGCTCTTAGCCTTGTCAAAAGGAATGGCAAGCTCATCGCCTATCTTTCTTCCAACATGGAATGACTGAAATGCTTCTGAAAATTCCTTGACAGAAACGAAACTATAAGGCTGATCTCTACGAGCCCAGTATTGTTCCTGATCTTTCCTTGATGTTACCTGCAAATTTTCACCATGGAAAGGTTGATAACGTCTCGGCTTTCTCTATGTATACAGAAAGCAGAAAGGTGATCGAATTTACTTCTTGCAAAAAGTCTGCTACTCCTTTTCTCTCAGGACATTTGAAACCTGTGCTCTCAAAAAACTCCAACACATTCTCCCGAGGACCTTGGTACACAATTCTTCCATCTGATAAAAGAATTATGTCATCAAATAGCTCATAAGTCTCTGGTGCAGGCTGCAGGAGGGAGATTAGAGCAGTTCCTTGGAGAATGTGGATGGATTGCTTTATTGAATTCACAATCTGGAATGTTGTCGAACTGTCCAATCCAGTCGATATCTCATCCATAAAAAGTGCTCGTGCTGGTCCAACCAACATTTCCCCTGAATCACATCGAACAGATTCATGAGAAACCTTTATACTTGTTCTAAGTGCTTTCGACTCTGTTATTTGAATTGCAAAGAAATCAATGTCTTTTTCCAGTTACCTATTGTCACTCTCTTCTTCTGTCCCCCAGATATTCCCCGAAACATTTCATTCCCAACAAAGGTATCAGCACAAATTTCAAGTCCCAAGATCTGTAAGTGACTAATACCAAAAGGTCAAGCAATTTGCACGTTTATCTCCAAAAAATTTCGGAGCTTAGAGTACTTTTTGACTCATTACCTTCAGAACGTAATCGGTCATAACGCTTGCCTCTTGCCCTTCAATAGATACAGCCTAGAACACAGGAAATCCATATTAACACATTTTCACAAGCAAGGAGGAGCAGAACGGGGCTCGTGTGATAGTTTACCTTCATGAAAATGTCGATATCAGGATCTGGTTTAATGTTTGCTTCTTTCTCTCTTCTCAGCAATTCAGCTATCATTTCTGCAGATTTCAAGAATTCCAACTTCAAAATCTTCTCAGTTATGTAAAAGAACATCACATATGAAGAGCAGTTAAAAAGAAAATTCTTGCTCACCATAACCAGCTCCAACTCCTTGGCACCTTGCTGAAAAAGCTAGTGTTTCTCGCACTGTCATTTCTCCCAAGTGAAGGTCGTGCTGACTTATGTAAGCTGCCGTCCGCTGTGGTATAAACTCATGCATTTCATGCCCGTTGTACGTTATTCTTCCTAATACCTAATCAAACCCAAAAACTTGTGATTTCAAACAATTCCACTACCTTTCTGATGTACCAAAAACAGTATTTCCATTCTTACCTTTAAATCTGAATCAAGTCTTCCTGCCAATGCTGATAGCAAAGTAGTCTTCCCAGAACCTGGCGGCCCTAGAAGCAGAGTCATTCTGCAGTTCCCAGTCAAGAAAATATGAAGTGAGCTGTCCATCATCAGGTCAAAAAACTGATTACTCCAACATTTATGCTCACCTTCCGGGCTTGATGATTCCATTGAGATCATGAAGAATGGACAGTGGTTTCTTTCGACTTGGTAGAATATGTAGGAAACTCAAGAAACCCTTCACAGAGGTAGACAAAAATTTAGGTCCACAGCAAACTTGAATTATGATTTGAGGAACTGAGAGATTATCATGAAACAAAATATCCATCACCTCCAAGATATTGGCAGTGAAGTTGAATATTGTGGGCAGCGCTCTACTACCAACATGAGCTTCTGTACTAACATTCAACCCCTCAAACCGAACTTCAATGGTCGGAAAATCAATCCCAACCCTGCATCCATCTCAAAATCCCATCACAAAACAGAAACACTATTCCAATCAAATGAATGTACTCCAAAGCACAACTACTCTATATTTACCTGTCCATACGCCGTTTGATCTTCAACAGAAACTTCTCATTGTCGTCTTGGGCAATCTTCACTAGCCTCTCAAGAAGATTCTTCCTCTCTATCAGTCCAAGGTTCTTGACATCCACTTCTCTCGGTTGGCCCTCGTCCTCAGCATATATGCCTCTCCTTATACGAGTATACGTCGGAAGCCTCTCCAGAGCAGCCCATTTCAGCGCCTCTTCGTCGTCTTCCTCTCGAGACGACCTCGAGAAAACATCCATGGAGGTGTTCCTCCATATGTTGGAACTGCTCAGCCGCCCACTGCTAATTCTATCCACATTTTCCATCATTTCAGCAGAAGTTGACAAGTATACTGCTGACCTGAAAAGTTTGCTAAGAGCTTCAAATCTCAATCTATCAATCAAGAAAGATGAATTTAAGAGATGGTTGATTCCAGGTCAGGGAGTAGGTTGGATTTGTTCTACATCTTGTGATTCACTTTAAATTATTCAAGAATTCTACATTACATATCTAATGATGGACTTCTTTATATAACTTGCAACTGGGAAATAAAGTATTAGTCAAATGCATGGCCCATGCACCGATGCAACTGCTGCGCCAATTAGGCGTTCCTGTTGTTCGACTTCACAATTAAATGGTTGTGCGTTAGAACTCTATAAAATTCGAACTTATGTCGTTTCGTGTATTCATTGATTTGAATTATTGATTTTCTAATCAATATTTGAAAAAATAAATAAATATATATGTAGAGGCAACTGTAGCATTAATGATACTGATAAGGTTTTTAAATTATATATTAATTGTATTCATATCAAGATAATACAAAAAGGGGTATATGAAGTAAAAATCCGAAATCATAACAAAACTTTGAGAGTGGTATAATTAATACGTATACGCATACGTATGATTATGTTGGGTTTAAAGCTGCACCCAGAATTCCTTGGTCGATTACCTAATTTTATATTAATGACTGTAGTACGAGGAAAAATTCCCGGATTAATAAGGTGACGGCCACAGCGGGCAACCTTAAACATTTCCTAAATGCCTTAAATCCAAATTAAATACCTCCCCTCTCACCTATTATTTCTTAATTTAGTCGCTGATACCGAGATTTCATTAATAAATTAGAGGTCATGAGTTTGATCAGTTCAATTCAACTCTCACATGCATCCTTTTTTGTGTATATCTACCGCAGCCAAATATGATATTTTATTGATAAAATTTCCTCTAATTTTACATCTAAAATGGGGTTGAACTAATAAAAGACGACAACAACAACAGTGATAAAACATGCCAAACATTAGGTACCAAATCTAATGATTTGAAAATTTAAGGTACTAAAAGTGAGAGAGCAATATAATTAAGGTATTAAAAGTAAAATTATACCGTTTTATAACAAATGAAACAACAAATAATAAACTGTAGCACAAATTAAAAATAAATTACAAAACTATTTATAAGCAAATAAACCCATATATATATATATATGATCTCCAAATTAAGATTTTTACCAAATAAAAATAAAAATTGAACCTCAACTTTATTATTGAGACAAAAACCTGGTCGTCGGCGACATGGTTTAAAAATAGTTCTGAGTCAATGTTGCCACGGCCAGATCTGCATTGTCTTACCAAGTTACTTTTTGTGGGATGAATTGTTGATTTAAATTTTTTATAATTAATTTATATTATATATTATATATAAGAATACTATAGTACTATACTGCAGTTCCTTCAATTTAGTGTAGTTATATGTAAAGTTCTATGCAAAAGTTATGGTATTAATTTAAAATAAAAGGATTAAGTTGCTAATTTGCACCTGTTAATTGTTTTTTTAGTGCATCATTATCTAAAGTGCGAGAGAAGTGATTTAGAACGTAATAGAAAGAATGTACCTGAGCCTTTTGATTCGTGTGATATGGAAAAATATTAAAAAATTTCCTATAAAAATTTTAATATAAAAGATTATTCCTATGTTATGAATAATAACTCATACTGCCCCTAGTTAACCTGAGCCTGTTCTTTTTAAGAACAATGATTAAAATGCCCCTCATGTTCAACCTCGGCATATTAAAATATTACTTATAACATATCTATAATATATAAAATTAAAATTTCATATAGAAATTTTTTTTTAGTCCGTTTAATGTGCTCAATATTGATTTTAATTTTTTATAGAGTTTTTAGTCCTACAAGGCTTTAGAAAAAGAGTTAGATGTAATTATACTATATGAAGTATTACAATTTATTAAAATAAAATTATTTACAATAAAAATAAAAATATTATAATTATTATAATAATAAAAAATATTATAATTATAATTTAAAATAAATATAATTTATAAAAATTAAATTATTATTTAAAAAAATAATTATATATTATTTTAAAAATTTAAACTATATATAATATATATATAATTGGGTGAAACATTAAAATGGGAGAAAGAAGGATAAAATCATAAAAGAATTACAATTACTAGACATTTATTTGTAGTCAATGCGCGTGTATCACAATTTCTGATTTCAGAATGTTTTTCTAATTTTTTTTCATATCACAGAAAAAGTAATTGATATTAATATTTTATAATTTTTCTTTTTGTATATTTTCAGTATGGAGTTCTTAATTTTTCTCATAATAAAAATAAAAAATAATTTTGTTAATAGTTACAAGCAGTCCTATTATAAATTATATTATCTTGACGTATCTTGTTACGTTACACGACTTCACAGTCATGATTACTTAATGAGGAAGTCGTGCAGTGTACGTTTGTGTTTTGATCTTTATGGGTTTTTTTTTTCCCTCATCAAATTCTAGAATGTTTCATCATTAAATTCCTTTATATTGTTTGAAGAAATAAATATTTAAACCTAAGAATTTTAAATTCGAAATAATGAATATACTATTTTTTTTGTATAATTCTATGTTATTTGTTATTTTAAATTACTTTTAAAAAAATTTTAAATTTAATTAATATGAAATCATTTAAAATTATGATACAACTGATCCGTTCATTCAAATACAGCCATACCATGTTCAATCAACATTTCTTTTACTTCCCAATAAATAATAATTATTTTAAAAATTCATTGTTGATTCTATTTTTTTATTTATTTTGAATATATTTATAAATTTTAAAATATTAATATTTGAGTTTCAATATAATTAATGATATATTAATGAATCGAATCATTAATTCTGATATCAGCATATGCATCATCTCCTAATATTTATATATCAAATAAAATACTAATCATTTCGTCTGATCTTAAGAATTCAAAGTTTGAATTTGTCATACAATGTCGCAATCAAACTTAGTCCAACATGTTTATTTAGAAATTGTCTTCCGATTGGAATATTATCAACCAGTAATCGCAGTCGTCGATGAGACCAATGTACGATGTTGCATTAGATACACTCTACAATTTTATCCAATAAAATATATAAATATCAATTGAAAATTGATCATCCGTTGAATTCTTCAACATAATATTTTATACATTAATATTCCACCTTTTGTTATTGGATCCGCCTTGTCCCAACCCTATTTATAGCTGGGCTTTTACACATAATTGTATGTATTTTTAGTAAATTTATTTAAAATATCTTATAAGATCATACCATTCATAAAATATTTGTAGAGCTTATAAATAAAGATTAATAGAAATAAGATTTTAAAATAAGTTGAGAATTCGGAGTTTATGAGTTCCAAACATCTTATTTCTGGATCTTATAATTTTATTTTTTTAAAAATTTTACAAAATACGTTTCAAGATGTTTTAAAGAGATTATAAACGTAAACAGAACATAGTCTAAGGTAAGATATAATATAAATTTGCAATAAAAGATCTATCTATCAGTTGATGATGGAGATTAATTTACTTGCAGAAATTCAGAGAAAAAAATGGGGAAATTGATTTACTTGCAGAGATTTGGAAAAGTAAAAGAAGCAGAAGAGAAGAAGATTTCTAACACTCTCTAAATATTTGTACTGGCTAGTATGCATATCATATGTATGGATTCTTGAATCCAAATTTTTG
>NC_026150.1:17661368-17687996 GCF_000512975.1 Sesamum indicum
TCATTTGTTGGGATTTTTTAATCCAAATTGGGGGGGGGGGGGGGGTTGTGATTCTATCTTTTCTGGAAGTTAAAGACTCTGATGGAGAAGGCAAAAATGAAGGCGAAGAGCACAGCTATTCCAGCGATGATTACAGCGACATACCCCACGAAGTCATGTCTGAACCCGAAATAGTTTCTTACAAATTCTTCAACTGTTTGATCATTATCATCCAGCTGAGCTTTTATGTCTCCAAATTGTGAGGCAACCAATCCATATAGTGTCCAAGAAATGGGACAAACGTAATAGTACCATCTCCACCACACTGGGATTCTCTGTCACCAAATGCAAGAAAAATGATTTTTGTTTAAGCCCATGAATCTCTGTTACTGATACATGCATTTGAGGGGTGATGTTCTGTTGCAGATGCCACATTCACATCATGTGTATGTGATATATAAGTCGTGTGGATTTTATATACGTGGTGTGCGTATGTGAAGTGAAATATGGAACATGGTTTTGCATGAGGATACTTACTGTCTTGGGAATGATGAATCCGGAGAAAAGGTTCCATAATGCATAGAATGCTGATGAAACTATGGCGGCTATGTTGTGGTTTGGAGTTACGGCCACTGTCATCATTCCGTACAATGTGAAGTACAACAAGGTGAAATACATGAAGAAAAGGTACCAAAGGAACTTGGCAACGGTCCACTCGAATCCGATCATTGCATACACGATGACACCGTACACGAGTGTCTGAATGAGAAGGTTAGGGAGTTCAACCACAGCCTGCAGAACAAGTAAATTGATGACAATGCTACGTTATTACATATTCATTATAGCTTTTCAAGATGTTCTTGCATGGATTAGTGATATTACCTGTCCAAATGCATATGGCAGAGCTGAATACATCCCTGCTGCTCTTTCTCTGTAGAAGACCGTTCTCTCGATGGCAACAACTGGTTGAACTGATGTAGCATTCTGTACTCCAAGAAACAGAACAGCAGCATACATGGAACCCATTGCATTAAATATATCTTGCTGCTTTTTCCTGCAATCATGCATATGAACATATTGAGGGATTATCAGTTCAGTAAAATATTTTGCAAGACTGCAGTTGATTTTGGTTCCGATCCATATACAAACCTTTTGGAGCCAAGATCCCAAAAAATAGTTCCAAACATTATGGCTATGAATGTTGTAAACAGCAGTCTGACTGCAGTGTATGGGGGGTTTCTCCAGTATGACCAATGTTGTTTCCATAGGCAAGCCATGCATTGTGTCCAGAAAGATTGAGAATAATGCGTTTGGAAGTATAGATCTTTTGAACCTGGGGCAGGTGTGCTGAGTTCCTTGATCAGTGCTTTGTTTCTCCTGAATTATTCATCAAGGAGGTTGAAAATAAGTCAGCCCCTGTGTGGTTTTGCTGACATTTGCATGATGATAGATTTATCACATATTTTCTAGTATTACCTGTAAAGTTCTGAGTTTCTGTATACTTCAGCAAAATTAACGCCAAGAGCTGCTTCTTGTGCTTCTGAAGTTACTTCCAGCATCCACGTAGCTGGATTATAGCCATCCTTGATTTTACTGATTCCATCGATCCCCTGTGGATAGGCCAATATAAAAGCATATTATTGTTACTGAGGATAGTGTGGCAGCTCAAATACACCTTTTAATAATTATCTTACCTCAAAGAATTTGATGAGCTGAGAAGAATGCCGGCCTAAAGGAC
Organism: Sesamum indicum; assembly: GCF_000512975.1. Taxonomy (NCBI): domain Eukaryota; kingdom Viridiplantae; phylum Streptophyta; class Magnoliopsida; order Lamiales; family Pedaliaceae; genus Sesamum; species Sesamum indicum. Next base: position 17,663,086 of record NC_026150.1, read on the forward strand.
CCACGTATATCTCTTCACCTCCTCGTTTGAGTAGTAGTAGCTGCATTTATTTATAGCTCTTTACTTGGTATGGTATAGAAGACAGATCAAAGAATGTCGGCCAGATACGTACCTCATCAAAAGCATCAAAAATGTCAATGCTTGGTTGATGAATGGTGCAAACCACAGTTCGACCTGTGTCCACCGTGTTTCTCACTGTTCTCATTACAATTGCAGCTGCTCTAGCATCAAGTCCTGAAGTTGGCTCGTCCATGAATATAATAGAAGGATTGGCCACAAGTTCGACTGCAATAGTTAGCCTCTTCCGCTGCTCAGTGGAGAGACCGTCCACACCGGGCAAGCCTACGAGTGCATCCCTCAATGGAGTAAGCTCAACAAGTTCCATAACCTCTTCTATGAACATCTGTATGTAGTTCATTTATTGGTCTGGGGTCAGTAAAACTTCTGTATCATTTTTTTCCGTAATAATTTCAAGAATATATTTAACAAGCAGAAAGCACCGTTCGTGTTGCAGCGTCAACTTCAGGAGGCAAGCGAAGCCAAGCAGAAAACTGCAGGGACTCATAAACTGTAACATGAGGTGAGTGAATGTCAGTTTGCTCACAGTATCCTGCTATACGTGCAAAGGTTTCTTGCTTCTTTGGGTACCCTGATATTGTGATTCTCCCATCAATATATCCTCCTGTTTTCCGACCTGACAAGACATCCATTAGCGTAGTCTTTCCTGCCCCACTAATACCCATCAGGGCTGTCAAAACTCCTGGCCTGAAAGCACCACTGACACCTTTCAAAAGCTCTAGTCTCTCCTCTTGTATGCCATGAGCCTTCATTTCCTGTGAGCATAAACGTGATTTAGATAGGTACAATCTAACCAGTATAAGTAGATTATTATTGCACTATGTGGAGACAATAACTGAGGGGAAACACAGAAACATGGAGAAGCAAGAACTAATGTGAAATCCTAAATTATATGGAGGTTGCTCATTTGGCACTTCTATCAGGTGAACTTAAATTCTCAGGGGAAAAAGAAGTTACCTGTGGCATATCTACTGCATAATGGATATCATCAAATGTCATCGAAAGAGGTTCAAAGGGTAAAATCATTCCTCTCTTCCTACTTGGATCGGCATTACTGATGCTGCCCACTCTTGATGACATAGATCTTGCTGATACACTCCTCTGGACATCATCTTCCCTCCCTGCAAATATGTTATCATTTGAATTAGTTCTAACTACTTTGGATTAATTGTAAATTACCCATAGCACCATACAAAGTGAATTACTTACCAGAGGTTCTCTTTCCTCTGGATGACAGTTCAATAGGCTCGATTCTTTTGCTTGCAGTCCTCTCTGCTAATGTTTCTTCTGATAGAATAGCTTGTGGTTTCCCCAATGCTGCATTCGATATGCCAACTTTTCTCATTTTGATCTAAAAATAATATGACTGAATCATATGAACATGTTGAAAAGAACACATACGGTTGAGATAAGTTAGAGCCAATGTCACTAGGAAATTGAATAGAAATGCATATCCAATAATTGCTCCTAGACCAATCCAGTACCAACGTGCTTCTGGGAAAATCCCTCGAGCCTTTAAGATTGACACACCAACTGGTTCCGTTGCGCCAGGAGGAATCTGTAAACCATATGTTTCATTGATGTTAATTTGCTTAGATCATCGCCTTGTCCTCCATAAACTCCAAAATATACAGAAGATTCTTACATGGCTCCAACTCTTTCCAAGAAATTCATTCACCGCAATGGCATTCTGCCCGTACATCAAGGGTGAGAACCAGTAACCCCATATCCACCAACTTTTAATATTATCTGATAGAGAAGTAGGTATAGCTTATCAAATTTTGATCAACACGAGGAGTAAAGCATCCAGTGTGATATAAGGTCTTAGTATGCTATGTATGGATTTCTCTAAATATATTGTTTCAATACCTCGTGATAAAATGAATCCACCTAAGACAAGAACTGTGAGTAATGCACATGATCCAAATGTATTTGCAACTATGATGTTTCTTCCTAGTGCACCCACCAAACGGAACAGTCCGCCAGCCATTTGATTGATGACTATAAGCAGAAGCAATTGTTTGAAAAATCTGCAATCGGAAGAACTGAGAGACTAAGAATCTGCATACATTTTATATAAACATATTAGTGAAGTACAAAGAATTTACCTTCCAGCATCAGAATCATATCCAGTGGGATAATAAGTCAGTCCCACCCAAATGGCAACTTCAACAAGTGTGATGGGAATTTTAAGGATCCATGCTGGTAGAGAATATGCCCATGGAGGAAAAAACAGAAGGTCGCGTTGCTTGTAAAAAACCGGAAGTTTGAGAATGCTGAGAGCTAGCTCTGAGAATCCGTTGAACATAATCATTATAAGGGCATAAAAGAGAGCACCCATGTAAATTCCACCATCAGTTACTGTATTCTTAGGCATCTCAGTGCGCAGAAATACTGTCATTGATATGCTACCCATAAGGATAAGCTGCAAAGGGTAAAGAACATTGATTATGCTCAAACCAAACACTCAGACATAGATATTTGCAATTATGATTGATGTCTAATAACACTTCTACATCCACTTACTTGTATCAATTTGAATATATAGACGAACGAATTCCTCTTCATCAGCAGAAATTCTCTAGCTACACAGGCTTTTAGAAGTTCCTTCTTGCTAACGCCGTATTTAACAGTGGTAAGGGCATCACGATGGCTCTTTTCCTTGTCAAAAGGAACAGCAAGCTCATCACCAAGCTTCCGCCCGACATGGAATGACTGAAATGCTTCAGAAAACTCCTTGGAAGACACATAACTGTAAGGCTCATCTTTGTGTATCCGATACTGCTCTTGATCTTTCTTTGACGTCACCTAAAATTTCCAACGGCAAAGAAGTTCCAATCATTTCCAATTTCTTTAAGGCTGTCTGAGAAAGTAAAAGGAAATGATGGAAAGCACATAAGGTTTACTTCTTGCAAAAAGTCTGCTACTCCTTTTCTCTCAGGACATCTGAAACCCATAAATTCAAAGAATTCTAGTACGTGTTCACGGGGACCTTGATATACAATCTCTCCATCTGATAAAAGGATTATGTCATCAAATAAGTTATACGTCTCTGGTGCAGGCTGCAGGAGTGAGATTACAGCAGTTCCTTGTAAAATGTGGATGGATTGCCTTATTGAATTCACTATCTGGAAAGTTGTTGAACTATCCAAACCAGTCGATATCTCATCCATAAATAGCGCTCTTGCTGGCCCAACCAGCATTTCCCCTGACATACATTACAATTAAATTCATCAAGTCCCCAAGTCTTTACATATTCTGATGGATCATTAAGGTGAAAAAATATAGCTCCCAGTGAAATAATACTACCTGTCGTCAATCTCTTCCGTTGCCCTCCAGAAATTCCTCTCACCATTTCATCACCAACTAAAGTATCAGCACAGACCTCAAGCCCCAAAATCTGTGAACGGAAGTTACTGAAGATATCAAAGTGATTTGACGTACATCTTTGAGGCAAGAGGACGGTATTTTATAACTTGTTACCTTGATTATGTAATCTGTGACGACACTTGCGTCCTGCCCTTCAATTGATGCTGCCTGTAGGATGAAAGACCAAGAAGATATATGATGAGTCGTCTGTGAAATACAATTTATGGCTGATAACAAGCATGATAAGAACTTTTCCCTTAAGCTAATCATAACCTTCATGAAAATATCAAGATCAGGGTCTGGCTTAATGTTTGCTTCCTTCTCTCTTCTTGACAACTCGGCCAGCATTTCTGAAAATTTCAAAAAGAGCAATTAATATATACTAATCTGTATGATTGCAACATATGATTTAGAAGAAAGTGAAATTCTTACTGACCATAACGAGCTCCAACTCCTTGACATCTTGCCGAAAAAGCCAGTGTTTCTCTAACTGTCAATTCTCCTATATGCAGATCATTCTGACTAATGTATGCTGATGTCCTTTGTGGTACAAACTCTTCCATCTCATGACCATTGTATGTTACTCTTCCAGATACCTGTGGAACTCAGTACAAGTGCATAAAATTTAGAGGTGGAAGTCGTTTTCTTATCTTTCCAGTTCAACATTATATTTCTTAGGATACTGCTTCAGATCATCAACATTTGTAACTGGGAGATCTGTTTCCTTACTTTTAACTCTGGATCCAGTTTTCCAGCCAAGGCTAACAGCAATGTGGTTTTTCCGGAGCATGGCGGCCCTAAAAGCAGCGTCATTCTGCAAACAGGAGTGATCTTGTTGAAGGAAAAGATCAACTAAAGCTTGGAACAACTAACAGAGGAATAACAGGTACAAAGGGTTGGATTTAAGTACAAGAGCTAACAAAACTGTCTGCTCACCTGCCAGGTTTGATGATTCCACTGACATCATGCAGAATTGGTAGTGGTTTCTTCCTACTTGGAAGAACATGAAGATAACTCAAGAAACCCTGTACATAATTAAAGCAAATAGAGACAGAAAGGTCAGATATTCAGGCCAACATTGTTTTGATGGTAATATGTCTGAATGAACTGAATCACCTCCAAGATATTAACAGTAAAGTTGAACACAGTAGGCAGAGCTCTGCTGCCAACATATGCTTCTGCATCAACATTCAAGTGCTCATATCGGACTTCAATTGTCGGAAAATCAAGACCGACCCTGGATCAAATTTCAGAAGAAGTGTAAACTAACAACATTATGCATCAAAGTTGATATCCTAATGCAGAAAACATCCCCAAGAATGAGATGAACAGAATTCAGCACATCTCTTCTTGAAATTACCTCTGAATACGTTCCTTGAGCTTCAGCAAAAACTTCTCATTGCCTTCCTCTGCAATTCTCAGCAGCCTTTCTACAAGATTCTTTCTTTCAACAAGTCCAAGATTCTTTATATCGATTTCTCGTGTTTTACCCTCTTCTTCTGTAAATATGCCTCTCCTTATACGAAGATTTGTCGGAAGTTTCTCCAGCGCCGCCCACTTCAATGCCTCTTCATCGTCAGCCTCCCTAGAAGACCTCGAAAACGCTTCCATCCCAGTGTTCCTCCATATATTTGAACTACTTAAGCGTGCGCTACTAACTCTGAATATGTCACCACCTTCCATCATTACTTCATCAAACTCCCCTGAAGCTGCACTGGACAACTTCCACACCACCGAAACGAAGCTGAAACAGCTATTTGCTGCTCTGTCTCTGTCCTGGGATCCTTTTATAGGTAGTGATATGGCAAATTGTATACATTAATTATTCACAATAAAATAGTAATTTTTCCAAACACGTATGCTAAACTTCATGGAAACTCATAAACATGACATATACTATTTTAGTACGTGCTGTGAGCTATGTCTTGAAAATGCTCATGATGCCAAACGTTTTCGCCTTTTATGACAGTTAGTTGTTGCCTTCAGAATCATCATCTGTCTCCACTACTTGACAGCTTCTAGCTTTCTTCATAGATTCCCATTTCACCTAATCCTTTTTTCTTTTCTCCACCCTCTACCTTGCTTTGTTTACAATTCATCAACATTCATTAATCCCACTTACAGCTCACTTTGTGTTCAAGTAAATCATTGATTATTGAAGCAAAAATCTATCTTTCGAGACGGACCACTTGTTTCCGTCTCAAATAGTAAAGTCAGGTAGACATAGAACCAACAAGATGTTGTTGCTTTCCTGGACTGATCCTCTTTCCTCGTTGGTTCAAAAACTATAGGATTGTGGCTGTCCTCTCCCCCCTCAAATGATGCAAAAATCTCAGTGTCACAGAATCCGTGGGGGATATGTTGTGTGTTGAATATTAGAAAACTAATCTGAATTTGTGAGCAATCATATTTAAAATAAAAGCCAACTGGATGTATAAAATAAGAGTGTGTCACATGGTGTGTGGATTTCTTATTTCTGTCTGCCCAAGAATAAGCATATGCAGCATATTGATTGAGAGCTAGAGACCGCATTTCCTTCCTGCTTGAAATGACATCACATCCTTCAATCAAAATGGTGTGAATATTTTGCTGAAGCCTCTCATTCATCATGGCTTACGTTTTTGCACTTACACCCTTCTTTTGCCACAGTTTTTGACACGGGTTCACAATTATAGTATGGGGAGATTTCCATTACACGCCCCTTGGAATTCGGGATATTGCTGAAAGGTCCCTCACTTTTGGATAATTGTACTAATAATCATACTTTATGTTATAAATTTCCTTTTGACTAATCTGGTTTTACGCGGAAACATCTGATTTAAATCTCTGTTCCGTTATTTGTCTCATTTTATGTGTGTTATTATAATTTATTTATCGTTGCTAGCTATATTGATATATTGGTCGAATGAGGTATTATTTAATGTATCGAGGTGAATTATTATTTGCTGTTATTAGTAAAAAAAATCTCTACTAACGAAACTTTGAATTCGTTTGGTACTTTTAAATTCAAAATATTTCAAATTTATTCGTTCCAAATAAGAATTATGTTTCGCTAAAAATTGATGAATTTTAAATTAATTCCAATATGAAATTATTTGAATTTTTTTTTATTGTTGTCTTAACCCCGAACCCTACATCACAATTGTCCTCTAGTCGTAAAGAATCTTCTCCACCTCGAATATGAATTTATTGGGGGAAGAAACATAAAAAGAATTATAGAAATAGGTCAAATTGTCTGGAAAATAGATTTAATTTAATTGATAAAGTTGAAGTTCATTATATAAGTAAAATGTTATTTTACTGTATAGTAAGCATTGTTTAAATTTAATTTATTTAATATTATTGAATAATGTTGTAATTATCTTTATTAGATATTGATAATTAATAAAAATAATTGTAATCGATTTATTTTAATTAATAATAATTCATTAGTACGATTAAAAAAAACAAGGTAGAAAGGAAGTATTGTCAAAGGTATTTAGTCAAATACATTAATGTTAGCTTCATGCAAGCTGGGTCTGTCTCCCTTCTAGAAGTTACATGTCAATTTTTTTTTCTTTTTCTTCTTTGAATTTATGTATAAAATATTATAATAAAATTTAATTTAATTAATAAAATTAAAATTTCATAAACATTATAATTATGGAGTCAAATCCTATTAATATATATACGACTGTTGGTGTATTATAATAATAATTACTGAGTTATTTTAATAATAATTATTAATTTTTACATATATATATAATATTGATTGTTGATATGTTAATCGGTACAGTTATTAATTATTAAATTATAATGTAACTTTAATCGATTCGTTAAAAAAAAAAAACAGTCTCATAATTAGCATTTCAAGAATGATGCAAATCATGCAAGAGAGTGGGAAGATTATGAGTCGTTAATTATAAACACGACAAGCATGAACCCGATATTAATTATATCTGGTGAGATGGGGGGTAATCATCTGGATCCATGCATGATCATCATGATCATAATCATGATCGTGATCATGATCATGATCTCAACCCTCCACTACAAACCCTAGTGTGTACTAAATCCCATTGAATCCTAAGAAGATTTGTCGGTTCAAAGTCAACTTAAATATCATAAATAATAATTTAAAATAGTTTTAATTTTGGGTACACGCATCCCTCTTAATTATGTGTGCATGTGCATGTGCACCTACGTTACAGTACACTACACACCTCTTCTCAATTTACCTTTGACTTTTTTATTTCTCATTTCAATTACTAAAAACTAATAAATTATTTATACTTATAGTATAATAATAATAATAATAAATAAAATAATTGCCCCACCGGGATTCCCAAGATTTTCCGTAATTGCAAAAGGCATCTGGCTTTGGGTTGGGATTCCCAAAACTTTCTCTAATTGCAAATCGAACCCGCAGTTATCCCAATACCTTGTCTGAAACCGTGGTATGGTATAAAAGTTATGGGATTCCTACAAGTCAGCAGTTATTTGGTATGGTATAAAAGTTATGGGATTCCTACAAGTCAGATTTTATTTTATATAAGTTTATTTATAATTTAGCTGACATTTTGAAATTTTTTATTTATTATTATGAAGCCAGACAAGATATTCATAATCTTTTTCAATGCTGATTTTGCTCCACGCAATTTCTTTCGATTTTGGAGGAATATATTTGATACATCAAACCTTAATCACCACAATCTACATAGGGTTCTTGACTGCGTAATGAATTGTAACTAACACGTTCTTCTTAGCTAACTTGCAAGATCAATGGGTCTTGTTCGATTGATAAGGTTGTTGTCTTATAATTAATATGTTGTGAATTCGAGTTCCACGAATCTGGGTACATGTCAATTTCTATAATAATTTTATTATTATTATTATCTTATTTTAACGTATTCGTCGTTTTAAATTATTGATGTATTGATTTAGTCATGTAAATTTAAATATATTAAATGATATCATGGAATTAAAATTTTAGGGCTCAACTCTATTCATTTGATTAAATGAAAGGTGGGCGAAGATTGGACAGAATTTGTAAGAAGAATATTGTATAGGGTTAGGTTTACGTGTCCTGACTCAAGGAGGAATCTTATTAACTGATACTACTCCTATTAATTGCCGAATTTTATATATAGTTGAGATCATCATAAACTGTACTACCTGATTAATGATTTGTCTAATTAAGCTTAATTTGTCATTAGCATTAGCAACAAATGAACATGAGATAGAATCATGGAATATGCTAATTGTTCTTGCTAATTATTGGATTATTCAGGCATAATTTGAGGTAATTAGCATAAGATTCCTTTTCTTTCTTTTCTTTTTTATTTGCATTAGCATAATTTTTTTTTTAATTTGAAGTAAGAGCGATGAACTATTATTAATTAAAATAAATCGATAATAATCATTCATGTCGAATATCAATATCTAACAAAGACTATTAAAACAATCATATCCTGATCAATAGTATCGAATAAACTAAATTAACAAACACCTACTATTACAGTAGACAATACCTACTGTGTAATGAAAACAACATCCCTGCTATAAATACTATTACAACAATCATATCATGATCAATAGTATCTAATAAACTAAATAGAAGTAGGTAGTTGCATCAAGTTGTGGGCCTTCTCTGATGCAGTAAGGAGTCAGCACTACAACCCAACCCAATTGGCATTACCTACCCATTTGGTTGTGATTTCATTTTCAAACGAGTGTTTGATTTTTTTGTACGAGAATTGAGAATATATTTGAATTGTTTATTTTTAAATATAAGTATATAGGTGTTTAGAAATAAAAATGTGTTCGGATACAGAGTAATTTAACTCAAAATATATAGGCATTTTATAGATATTAGATTTAGAAATTGTAGTATAAAATGACAAAATTGGAGTTGAGCACTTGAGAATGGCATCTTCAGTTGTAGCCCTATAAAAATTGGAAATATGGCACAGAACATTTCAGTAGGAGTTGGGCTGCTGCCATTTCCAAATTCTTAAGCAGTAAAAAATGAAAATGAACCACTTGAAACCAACAACCCACACGAGAAAACAACTGTCGTAATAAAAAAATAAATGAAGTTGATATATTCTATTTATTATTTGGATTTCTTTGGCAATAGCAAGAGAGCGTTTGTAGTCCAACGGTTAGGATAATTGCCTTCCAAGCAATAGACCCGGGTTCGACTCCCGGCAAACGCATTTTGTTTTTCTGTTTTTTGATCTGAAGTTTCGAACATTTTGCCCAGTGTTTTTTTTTTATCATATCCTACATGAGAAAAGAATATATATCCGAGACTAAGCAATGATTTTAATGCCTCTGAAAAGAATTAACTAGTGCAAATGTTTGAGCTTATTTGTTTATCTCTCTGCTCATGAAAGTGAAACTACAGCAGGAACTCAATCAAGCATCTCATCTCTAGTACTAGTTCTTGGCTTACTTCACACTTTATGGACATTAATTGTATCAGTTTGATGCACATAAACATCACTTCATTTCGTTGCAAATTACTTCATACCGAAGAATTTCGACCTCTTTGGTCCTTACCTCATTCCATCTAAGAGAGGTTTCTGTTCAACCCCATCCAAATGGTTGGACCAAATTGCTTAATCAATCCATCTTCAAGAAGCTTTTCAGCTTCAACTTCTGGAAGTGTGACCGAGACCACTCTACTGCATGCCCCGTCGCCTCCTGGTGATGGAAGGATAAGTATCTGCCCTGCTCCAGCCACTGGCTCAATATAGTACGACACACGAAGTGGGCTTGAATTCTCCTCAAAGATTGCAGAATATGAGTCCACGTTCTCCAAATTGGCACATATCAAACATGAACCATTCATGCATGAAGGATTCTTTTCCCAGTTTTCTTGTTCCAACCACTCAATCAAGTCCATAACCTCATCTCTATCTGTCTTTGAAACCGCTTCTTTGATAAAACCGGCAGCTCTAGATAGGTCAGTTTCTTGTATTCCATCTCCCTTCACCCTGTTATAAACCATGCAGTTCCCAAAGAAGCCCTTCTCCAAGCCTAGCACTTTCCGCACGTCCAAACATAAAGACATGTCGACTAAGGCACTCTTCATTCCCTTTACCTTGCTGATACGTGTCCAGAATAGAGCAGCCAGGGCTTCAAATGGGGTCAGGCTCTGTTCAGAGTTATGTGCATTTGTAGCTCTAGCCATGGCAATGCAAATTTTTACCATTTGTTGATTGAAATTTAGTGTAATAGTCGTTTGTTTTGTTTCGGATGCTTGAACTGAATTTTCTTTAGCTGATTTATAGTGGTTGATCGAGTGAAAGTTTCTGTTCTTTTTTCCTGTTCTTGGAGGTGGCAAGGGGTGGAAGAAAGGTGGAGCTATAATCTCACCATGCAGCGTCACATCAGCCCATGCTTTGATCATCATGGCCGCGCAAGTAGGATCAGAGAGTAGATGTGTGCAGCTCAAACCTATTGCTAGTCCACCACCCTCAAATTCAGTGATCTGGAAATAAAGTGAATTCAAAGAGAAGTCCAATTGGTATTCAATCAAAAAGCATTTCTCTGTATGCTAATTCTTCCATACCTGAACATAAAAGGTAGACCAGAAGTATGGCCTGTGAAACATGTCCTCCCAGTGAACTAGCTTGAGCTCTTTTTCTCTATCCACATTCTTCAGCCACTCGTCAATGGTCCCTTCCACTCTTGCTTCTACCATTCTTACCCCTGAATCGTTGCATTTGATCGTCCAGTCTCCTTCTGACGTCCTCAACAGTCGTCCTGTAACTACTGGAAAAGCAGATAGCATAGCAGATATCGATTCTCTAAGCTTCTTAGTCAGTTCTCCAGCCCTTCTCCTTGTTTGAAGACTATAATAGAACACTACACGAAGATGATTATGTTCCATTACTCGATCAAGAATTGATAGAGGGCTGAATTGTCCAGCTTGCACTGGTTTAGTGCTGCTCACCGTTCGTTTACAGATAAATGAAACTTCAGCCATTGAACAGAACTTTTTAGTGGTATCTGGTGTGATATTGAGTTTGTATCAGTATATGCAGCATTTGTCGGTTCTTTATTCGTGGGGGGAGGGGAAAAACCCATCCCATAATTGCTGGGAAATGAATTTCTCATGACTTATTGTCAGTTAGGTAGCATGCCAGACTTTTGTTTCATTGAGTCAAAAGCTTTTGATAAGAGCAATTGCCACAACTGATTTTAGCTTTTCCAACCAATTTAGGTGAAGTTGCCTGCCAAAACATCTCTTCTGCCTCATAGATATACTTCTCCGTTGCTGACTTAAACTACTTCTTATTCTTTTATGAAGTCGAACAATATATAAATATTGGGTTCCAAAAAAACTTCTTAATTCACTCAGCCTTGGCTGTTTATAAGTTGTTTTGAATTTTTTTGTAGATTATTAACTTATTCTGGAAATCCGACGTAATTAACACTAATATTTATGATACATTCTGTCTATATACCCCGTCTCAGAAATGCTGTTTGTTGTGTGTCAATAAGCTTATAGTTAGTCCAAAAATGTCAACTTTACTCTTTACCTGCTACGTGCTACGGGACAATGTCTAGGAAATGAGTCATTTTCACCTCTAGAAAGAATCGAGCCAGCTCTAAGAACGACAAAGAATAATACAAAGAAGGGGCTTTCATTGTGTTCCTTCTCAGTTTCTCAGATGATGCATATGAGAAAAGCTCAAAGCTCCTATCTTGCTATAATATTGAATCAACGTCATTTTCATGTTTGTCCTTTCTTGTAGACTTAAAATTAACCTTCTTCTTATGTATTGTAAGTTGCATTTTTATGAGGTCTCTCCAAGATTCATTTTTCACTCCAACTTTACTCAGGAGAAAATTATGGGAGCTAACTGTTGTGTTTTTGTGAACAAGTCGAATGTCGAGATGGAACTCAGGGTTTTCCTCCCACCAGCGCGGCCTGATAAATACAGGAAAATCATCAGGGTTAAAGCTGGTGAAGTGAAATTCTTGAAGACTACAAAGTTGTGCTGTGAGGACTCAGGGCCCGAACAAACTGCTCACCTGATGATTTTCGTCAGTGGAGTCTACACCGGGGCGACCCTATATCCATCTCATATCAAGAAGTACGCAAAAATCCTTGGCTATCTGGACGACAACGGCCTTGTTGACATCAAAGGCATCAGCATCAGATTTCCCACCTTCTGTAGGCTGATCAAGTATTACAGCTTCCCAACTTTTTCAATACTCTTTTAGTCCAAATTTTGATGTAACTACTGCAGTTAATATTCATATTGATTTAGCTATTTTGTTCTTCTTAGGCGAAGCTGGAATATGGTCCTGTTTCTTAACTGAAAGGTTGGCCTACAGAAGACTATATATATATATGTAGTTCATCACCTTCAGAGTTCTGTATGCCGTTTTCTTTCTATATTCCAACGGCATTAAATAAAGCATATGGATTAATAATGGAGCTACAAGCCTACACGTGAATGAAGCACGGTCTAGCAACGGTGAATGGTTTATGCAAATGTAGTAGCAAGTGTACACCAAGAAGCCCCTGATATCGTATCGGCTATGGGTTCAGCTAATTTGGTGTTATTTCTCTGTGTTGTACGCCTGAAATGGCCGTATTTTCGTTTGTGCTTGTTATTCCGGTGCACTTCTATTTAGAGTTAATTGTGTGAAAATCCATTTATACAATGTGACAAAGAACTGTAAGTCAGAGCAACCAGACAACTATGCTGTAGGAGGACTTAAAACTTGTGTGCATATCCTGGAGTTACATAATCATTGTACCAGTATTACTTTAACTATGTAATAAGCAAGACGAGATCAGGTCGAAAGTAAAGAATGAAGTCTTAAGAACTTATACTGCATATGTGCAAACTTTTGCAAACAAAATAATAAAGAAAAAATCACAAAATTGTATACCATGAGGAGGAAAAAGGAAAGCTAATCCATGTAGAAATCATTTGAATTTTTTCAAGCATCCTATCCAATTCTTGATGTTAATGAAAGCTTCAATAAAAAGAAATACAAAATAAAAGAATAACAAAATAAGAGAAATAAAGCTGTTTGTGTGTGTGTGTGTGTTTCAGAATCTAGAATTCATTAGCTTGCAATTCACAGACAATTTCGGACCAATTTGAAGCAAAACTAGAAATGAAGAAATGGATACAACACTTGTCAAAAGGAACTATGCGTCTTCAGCACGAAAAACTAAGAACCGTATAAAAGTTACAGCAGGCAAATGGCCGCCCCACCTGACAACTCCAGTTCTTTATATAGCGGAACGGCAGTGAAGGGCCCGTCTTCATCTGCAGTGTAGCACGAAGAACCAGAGGGAGCCTGAATCTGCTGAAACCGATCCGCATCGCCCCGGACTCCTCCGATCTTCACTCCTCTTCTTTTAACACTGTAGCCAAGGATATTTGCGTGAATCCGGTATGTGATCCGCTTACTTTGATCCGAAACTTGGGTCAAATAGTTCGCTTGCTTATGTATATGCGTCCACGCAGAGATCTTTGGCTATCAGGGAATGGAGGAATGGAGATGAGAGGTGACCCCGGATCCGATTTGAATCGGTTTCAACGGGTCTCATGTTCACTCTTGCTCTTGAAGTACTCTAATGTAGGGTTTCGAGAAACATTGTTTCAAAAGTTGAACTCTTGATATGATAGAATATCACTTGATTCATGATGATAGGTATAAATAAATCTTGTTCAGGGTTATAGGAATTTCCTATTCATGTGATGCATATTATATTCTTTGAAATTTGATATTTTGTCCGTCTGTTTGGTTATGCTCTGTGTTTTTAAGGCTTGCAGGTATTAAGAAAGATTAGACGAAAAGGAATGGTTACTAGGAAATAGAACAATTGTAGGATGTGTATAAGTTTGAATATATTAGATGTTGTGTGTTTCAATATCAACATACAATATCATCAAATTCAGACAACACATACAATTACTGAAAAGGGGTCTGATTCTCAGTACATATAATGGCAAAAGCTGGAAGGAAGTGGTATACACTGTCACTTCAATATGGATGGAATATCAGAAAAGTAGGGGATGTTCCTTAGCTGCAGTACTTTGCTTTCCTCTTGACTTGCTGCCATGGGATCAAAGAGCCCCTGATCAGGGATTTGTAAGCGTTGCTTTATACCCCCCCAGTCATCGTGAGAACAGAACTTGCTCTGAGGCCACCGGCAGTCTTGTAGACTGATGTTCTTTAAGGGCTGAGCTCAGGTTCTCGATGCCCTATTTCTCAAGGCTTTTGCCCAAGATGGTAACATCCAGAATCGACATGTTTGTGCTTCTTGCACCATGAGGACTTATGGAGTGAGCTGCATCTCCAATCAAAACCGCATTGTCCCAATAGAATTGATTTAATCTCTCACTATCATATATGGCATTCAAGAAAGGCTCTTTGGTTTCACGCATTACTTTAACCAGTTCAGGTATCCAGACCTCTGCTGCTTCATACATCTTCTCAATCATGGAGTTGCTAACATTTGTGGTAACTGAGTTTCCCTGAGTTCAATCATCAAAGTAAAAACATGGACTAAACTCTTTATGTTCAGTTATTATCTATTTTGGGAGTGAACTGAATCTTTACAAGCTTCAATACATCAGGTTTTCGACTAAGATACCTCAATTTGAACCACGAATGTAAGAGTAGAAAATATGTATACCTTAAAGTCTGGCTCTTGTTGATTAAGATACCAGATCCAGTTGATTCTTTGGTTGATTAACTCGTAAAAGATGGCATGACCTTCTGAACCTATGTCAAAATAGTTACAGTTCCCAAGATCAGGGTGTGCGTTCTTGAGTGCCAGTGTGGTTTCTGACTTCTCATTGCCCGCCAGTGTGGTTTCTGACTTCTCATTGTCCGAAAAATCAAAGACCCCTTTCCATGCGCAATAACCTGAACATCTACGAGACGTATCCTTTCAGGCAACAAAACGCTGGAAACCCAAAACTTGTTTCAGAACAAAAACACACAAAAAGCAGTGAGTTAGTTACAAACCTCAGTTTAAAGTTCGGAAGTATTTGCGTATAGAAAGAGATGCAACCATCAGCAGCAACAAGCAAATCACCAACTAACTCGACTGTTTCATCAGTTTGGAGCACTTCAGCTCGCACTTTTACTCAAGTTTTATTGTCGGAAATGCCAAAGGAGAGACACAAATGTTCCCAAAGAAACCTCTGGTGGTAAGGAGTAGTAGAGAGTGCTATGGAGATCAGCCAGTGAACTGCTCTAAAATTGAAAGTCTGGTTTCTGGTCAGCGTCCGTGTAATTTTCTTCTAACCATCTGTTGCTTGTTCCTATATTCAAGTAATGGTATGACGCAGAAAACTTATTTGCTTCAATTCTTTTTCAAGTGATTGATTAAGGTCTAATTTCAATTTTTCCAAAATAAACTTAGCTGTTTATATTCGAATCTTTTGATGGACAATAGTGACTCTCCTTTCTGGGATAAGACGTATAGTTGCAGACTACTGTAAATGTTGAATCATACGAGAAAGAAGCTTAGTGGCTAAAAATTATTTTTTCATTTTATAAAATCAATTGTTTTATAGGCACACGAGTCCTAATTAAAAAGATAAATATTCCCCTCAAGTATCAAACTTCTTCATCACATTTACCACCAAGAATTCCAGTATTATCATTTAGACCATGACCAACATAATTTTTCATTTCTCAACGAATAACATTTCACTTTAACTACTCATCAAAACCGTAAAAAAACCACGTCATAAAGTTTCCTTGTCCATTTTGATGCACGCAGTTTCTGCAGTCCTGAATGGAGAAACGTAACTTACGTGCTCAATAGTCATGGGCAGAATGATCCTTTGGAGGAGTTCAGATTGTTTTATCCACGGCTCGATGAGTTTCAGAGATACCGTTTCAAGTCCAAGCCCAGCACCAGTGGCACAACTATTTGGAGGAGAGCATGTCTTCTCCAGCACCACCACCTCCCACCCAGCAGTAATCAGGGCGTATGCACAAGAAATCCCTGCTATGCTGCCTCCCACAACCACTGCTTTGCCTGCCTTCCTGTTTTCTTCATCTCTGTGCAAACACTGTTTTTCTGTGTGTTTTGACTCTTGAGAAAGGTTGGAATCTATAAAAACCAAGAACACTTAGTGGAAGAGTGCACATCAGGAATTACCATATGGCTGCATTCTCATTGAACTGTTCACACATTGATCCAATTATAAAATTAGTCTGAGTTTAAAATGAGGGTTGTGGCATAATAGCATGTGAAGATTTTGGCAGGTAGCAGACGAGCTCTATGATTTCATTTCACGGAAATCTTTTTGCTTGATTAATTATTCATTGATAATTCTATCATTATTGTATTTATTTCAGTCCTAAATCAAGTGATAGTGACATGCATTATCTGGAATTTATTTCATAAAGTATAATTTCAATCTTTTTTAGAACTTTAAAACCTTTTCAAAGAGCTATGATTGCTTTAGCTCGTAAACACTTGAACTAAGAAAACTTATGCTTTATCTCACAGCTTGATTATCCATTCTGCAGTTGATCCTTATGTTATTGCTTCTAGATTGTATCTGAATTACATAACTCATACCACTTCAAGTTACATAAAAGACAAATATCATAACAACGGTCCACAAGAACGGTAGGTCAATGCTCCAATGGTAGCATACTGTTACCCAGTATAGAAGGAATGTCGTGTAGAAAAGGCATGTTCTTTTGCTGCAGCTCCTCGCAATCGTTTTGGCTTGCTATAATTGGATCAAAGGACTCACGATCAGGAAGGACTAGACCTTGCTTGATACACCCCAGTCTTCGTGAAAATAGAACCTGCTTTGAGGTGACTGGCAGACGAGTAGATTGATACTCTTTGAGAGCGGAGTTTAGATTTTCGACTCCCCATTTCTCAAGACATTTTCCCAGGACTGAAGCATCCAGTATGGACATGTTTGTGCTTCTCAAACCATGAGGAGTAGTTGGATGAGCTGCATCTCCAATCAAAACGACATTGTCCCAAACAATTCTCTCTAGAGGCTCACTGTCGTATATGACATTCAAGAATGGCTCTTTTGTTTCTCGTATTACTTTCACCAATTCAGGTAACCAGACCTTCTCTGCTGCTTCGTGCATGGTTCTAATCATCTCATCGCTAACTTTCAAGGTTACTGAGTTTCCCTGATTTGACCACCAAAAGATACCTTACACTTGGGACAAATCTACCAAGTACAATATGTAAATCATACAATTTGTACCCATGAACAAAAGAACGAGTAGTAGAAAGTGATGGTGTAACACGATCATCATCAAGAAGCCAGATTCAGGAGATAAAAAATAAAAGAGAGGGATAATGAAATCATTTCAAACCTACAATATATCACTATTGTATTTCACTCGAGCTTAACTATTTAGCTCCCTGTCTCAGTTGTCCAGAAGTTTTTATAGAAGCAGGGCTCTTCTATGAAAATTGTGAAATTTATAATCCTACAGCCCTTGCTTGAACAAAAGAATAATACATTACGAATAACATTTCAATATCATGTTTTGGTGGTAGTACTCAAACAGAAATCATTCAGAAATGTAGATTGAAGTTAGAATATACCTTAAGTTGTGGTTCTGGTTGATTAACATACCAAATCCAGTTTATCCTTTTGCTTAACAGCTCATAAAACACAGTGTGAGTTCCTGAACCAAGGTCAAAATATAAGCATTTCCCAAGGTCAGGGAAAGCCTTCTTAAGTGCTAGAATGGTTTCCCAGTTCTCATTGTCTGAGAAATTAAGCACCCCTCTCCATGCACAATAACCTGAATATCTAACAAAAATGTGTATTTTATTTCAAGAAACAAAATCCTAAGTTTCAGTTTACTAAAACAACCACGGTATCGGTCAGTTTAGCTCACTAACCTCAATTTAAGGTCAGGAAAGAAATGCTGACGTATTGAAGAGAGACAACCATCAGCCGCAATAAGCAAATTGCCAACTTCTTCAACTATATCACCAGTTTGAAAAGTTCTACTCTTTACTTTCACATAAGTTTTGTCATCAGAAACGGAAAAGGAGAGGAATATATGTCCCCAGCGAACGATCTCTGGTGGTAATGCACTGTATAGAAGTCTATGCAGATCAGACCAGTATGCTGCTCTAAAATTGAAGTTCTCATCTCTTGTGAGCATCCAGTTGGTCTTCTTCTCCCCACCTGTTGCCTGGTTCTATAATGAACAAAAATTCCAGGCAGAAACAAATGAATTTCCCACTTGAAATCATTCCAACAGTTTACTTTGATGAAATGAAGGAAACAGTAAAAGCTAATAAGATCCAGACATGGCATGTACTGATAACTAGAAAAATTTATTTTCACGGAGCTAAAGCTCTAATGCAAACCCCAATCAACTATATATCAATATGGATATACTAATTAAACGGGTATATATCAACAATAAGACAAAGCATGCATAGTAAATGAAGTATCAAATTATTAAGCTTACACATCAGTACAAAATGCAACCCTGAATTTAAGCAGGATAGACTTAATCAGTTCATAGTGAAATTAGATTAGCTATACTCTCTCCCAGTCCATCTTTGTTTCTTGTTCTTTTCATTTTTCAGCATGTGTACTGGAAAAAGAGGCTAAACATTGCCCAATAATATCACAATCGGCACTAATTCACACAGAAATTGCAAGATAATGAACTTTTAGATTCAGACACAAATTTGACATACCTATAAATTTCTACAGCAGTAATTAATTGGCATGATAAGTTAAAATTACTATAGCAGCCAAACAAAAATGGATACTTGATTAATTCCCCTATCTTATCTCCTATACAAATCCTTCTAATAGTCCTACTACGAGTAAACTAAACCAAGAATTTCATGAAAAATATGAGAATCGTCCACTTCTCCATTAAGTAAATTCTTGAAAGCTTCGTTCACTGACTTGATCAATCGTGAGTGGCAAGGTGGTGAGCTCAAGGATGCCGGGTTGCTTGAGCCATGACTGAATGACGTTCTGTGCCAAAGGATCGAGTCCGAGTCCAGCACCGGTGGCGCAACCCGTCGGAGGTGAGCATGTTTTCTCCAGAACCACCACTTCCCACCGGGCGGCGATCAGGGCATGTGCACAGGATAATCCTGCTATGCTGCCCCCCACCACCACCGCCTTCCCCTTCCTCTTCTCTGCCTTCATCCTGAGCGTTTATGGGTTCTTGATTTCAAGACTTGAGGTGGGAGCTAGAAGACAAGGGCGCAAATAATTCTTTGAGGACTGCACAAACATCATCTACACGTGTGTGAATCAAGATTCTAAAGATTTTTCTTTTTTTTGGGTTTCGTTTTATTTCATACCATTTTGATTTTTCCAGCCTTGTTTCTTTTTACTTCTTCAATGCGTTTGCTTGCTTTTTCACCTAAAATCTTAACCCCACTGTTTTTGCCGTCCAGGACACAAATGCTTTAGATTAGTAAATCGAGAACATCGGTAATAATCGGCATGCTAACAATGAAAGCGCAATTCTGATTACAGAAAATGTTAATTTTGCCATCAACTCGGAATGAAAGCACAAATGTTGGAAACTGGGGCTGCAAGTCATTGTATAAGCATAACAGGGTTTTCCCTATGAATTATAGTAGAAGTCAATAAAATGAAAGAAATTGTAGGTTTTACTGCCCAAAAGAAAGAAAAGAAGAAAACGAGCCAGATAGACACAATAACGACCCGCCTTACATTCCATCGAGCAATATTTATGGTCAGCTAGAGATAACACATACATCTCTGAACCTAAGACGACCTTTTTCAGCCTATGACAGTGGCATTTGTGTTGGATCCGTTGCATGCCACCTTGAGAAGAAGGAAGGTGGTGCTATCTTGTATACATAATGACATTGGGTGTTCTGGCACCTTACCTTGGGTTAGGTGCTGGTGAGTAACCTGCTTATCATCATTCATTCATTCTGACCTTCTCGTCAAATATACTGGCAACATGATGTCTGGTTGAAGTTTTATTTCACTATGTTGTCAACAAAGGGACATAAAGCAGTGTGATGTGTTCCATATGGCTGCCCACTTCTATTATTTTGCAGTCTCTCTTCTTGTGCAATGTGAACTAATTTCATTTCTGGATGTGGTTTAGGTACAAAGCTGTCGAATCATGTGCTTGATACTTACTGAAGCAGAATGTGGCTTTAGGTGTACCTGCATGTACAGACAAAAAATGAACTCTACAAGAAATTTGGATTTGAAATCACCGATACAATCCATAACTATTTATACAAATATCACCCCACCAGCCTGGTATGTTGTTACCAAGTTCATTAACCAATCTCAAACAAAGAAATAAGCATTTGGTGCCAGTGTGTGATTGATTACCATGTTTCAATCTCACAGTATCTGCCTGACAGGTTTTTCGTTGTATAACAATGTCATTGCTGTTCAATTCTATTTTACATATCTAGTTAGCAAAATTGGTTTCAGTTTTGTGTCATTCTGAGCTTTAAAAACACACACAACCCCAGAGAAAAAGGTTTAATTGCTGACCAAATGAGAGCTTACACTCCCCCACTCACCAGATAGCAAGATTGTAATCCTGGAGAAGGTATTCTCACAGCTTAAATAGAAAGAAAATCAATCTACAGCTATATTTTATGATCCTGTTCCTGTACAAAAGGATACAGTGTTTATATAAGCAGATAGAAGCTATCGTCTCAATCTTTACAAGTAAATCAGCTTTCTGGTTGCTATTACCATATCCTAATACAAGTATACACAAGCTTAGCGTCAAGCAATTTATGCTTCAGCAGCAAATGTGAGTTATACACAGCTCCAAAGCTCAACTGATATATACATTGGTCTGCTAACTTGGAGCTGACTTAATGGTTCAATATGCCACACCACCAGAAAAGCTATCTCCGTCATGAAGTAGAGATTCTGTTAGCCAATAACCATCCCAGGAACCACCAACTCTCTGAAAACAGGAAATTTTATGAGCAAATGCTTTGGAGGGGTGTACCACAACTAATATTCAGTTTAAATGGAGAAAGAAAATAAAAGATAGGTAGTAATGAAATAGTTTGGATAGATACTAATCAGCTGATCGAAATGCTTAAAAAATACATTTTAAGAATTTGCAGCTCTCTCAGATGACAGAACCATATCTTTTAGGCACTTCATAGAAACATCATGCACTTGTGCAGGCTTTGGCTAGGAAAGTGCATGCATACAACCAAGGGCTAGGATACACATCAGATGAGATAATTTTTTCTATCTCAAGTTCCTCTCCCCAACACAGTATGGGATCCTACACAGAAACCTTGTTTCCAAATGAAAATTCCAACTCATCTCTTAACATCCATAATGATAATATGCCAGCTCTTTCTGATTGTAGTAGTTGGAGCTTCCAATCAATTCTATATCCATAGAAGAGAGATACTAGGAAGAAAACATGTCTAGTAATCAAGGGAAATCAAACAAACCTGCACCATTGTAAATTGGAATACTTCTTCTTCTTCAGGACGAGTTCCTCGTACCCACACTCGCTGCTTATAGCAATTCTGTTTCATATATGCTGGTCACTAGGAGAAAGATGAGTAAATACATAGGTTCCTAAGATGGAAACGTGAACTGACTGACCTCCTTAACATTTAAACTGCTCAAAATCTTTCTTTCCCGGTGACCAAGTAGAACTCGATAGCTAGAATGGTGGAAGATCCGCCGAAATCTCTCGAACTGTCACATTATCGGTTAGCAACTAGAAACAGAAGTAACATACAACAACTCAGATTGGTATAATGATTGTACAGTTTAAAATGCATCTGCCATCACTGTGGTTTTACCAACTACTG
Organism: Sesamum indicum; assembly: GCF_000512975.1. Classification (NCBI taxonomy): domain Eukaryota; kingdom Viridiplantae; phylum Streptophyta; class Magnoliopsida; order Lamiales; family Pedaliaceae; genus Sesamum; species Sesamum indicum. The sequence goes on from NC_026150.1 coordinate 17,685,341, forward strand.
ATCGACCTATCTTTAACACCAAAAGAAAGAATAAAAACACATCACATGTAAGTAAAAATTAAAGATGTACTAACCTGGCCTAAATCAAAGAAGGGGCCAAAATAGGTAGATCTCTCAAAAGGATCAAATCCCGCGAACTGTACGAGGACATAACAATACTGTCATGATAATATCTAGCTGAAAAGCAAGAAATCAAAATCAAGCCAAAAAAACAACAAAACCCACAAACCAATGAATTGAATTATACCCTATACATGACTTCAATGCCATAATCAGGCCGAGGTTGGTCATTGAACATCAACGCATCAAGTTGGTATCTCACAGCTTCCTCTGCACTAAACTACACCAACGAAAAGGAAAAGAACTCATCACAGTGTTGTAAAGATGGCAGTATATAATAAAAAGTTTCCAGTTTGAAGCTTACACCCAATCTTGGACCAAAAGGCCTTTTCCGACGAGTTTCAAGCCTGCAAAAATGGAGATTAAGATACTTTTAAGCAATAATGTAAGTCAGCTAAAACTAATTAAATACAGAACTGAGCAAGGCAGGACACATCTAATAACACATGGCACTAACACAGTAACACTGGGCCATTCTTCCCATATTTAACTGAAGTGAAGCAATCGCAAAACAGAATGGATTTAACGTCCTTCAGTTTAGCAGACAATAAGGATTAAAAAAGAAGTATACGGAAACATCCATGAAATAACCGAAAAAACCCCATTTAATCTTTCTGAATGAGAATCTAGTCTATAATCCCATGCTTCACGGAGTAATCGGGTCAAATTTCAAACTTTTGATCCATGTCCAAAAATGCATGGGAGTCTGCAGTCAATCCTTAACTCCTGTTACGGAAATTCGAAAGATTACTATTTTAACAGCAGTCTCAACACGAATACGAATTCATATATGCATACAATAACCAACTACGGCACCCATATGAACATCTCCACCTGAAACATAATCAACAAATTCCCAATCTCAATAAAAATTACTTATTGACAGCAAGCTGCCAAGAAAATCATACATGATACGTAAACAGAGAGCGAGAGATACCACTCGGGGGGAAAGAAATCCGGGACGTCGGCAGCGCAAGCTCGGAAACGTAGGCTCAGAGGCTTAGAAGCGTGGAACTGCACGGAGAGCGGAGACGCAGCAAACGACATCGTTTCCTTCTGTCGACTGGTCAAATGAGACAATACACGGCGGGGAAGAATCAGAGAAGAGTGGCGCTGTTTTGGCGTTGCGAATAACGTTGCCGCCGCCGCCGCGATTCTTGAAATCTTTTCGCGGAATCTTCAAACTATTGCCGGAGTACCAAATCCGAATCTAAGCATGTAGTACTAATTTTATACGTAATATGTCTTTTTTTTATCAATTAATTTAATAATTTAAAACAAAGATATTTACTCATAAAAAGGAGAGTATTATTATTTCCCTGTTTTTAATAAATAAATATTTGTTTTGAAATATATTTTTGATGATAATATATAGTTTATTAATTAAATATATTAAACCGACGTATTTTGTTCAGTTTCAAATTCCACAATCCCAGCTGCTAGACCTCAATGAATCGCCGCCCTCCTTCCTTCCGTCCCCTCGCCGTCGCTGCCATCTCCGACGCCGGCATGTCTTATCGTCCCTATGTAATGACCGCAGCTCTAAACTCTCTCCAAGCGAGATTTTAAGTAGACTACCTCACACGCCGCAACTGAAATATCTCGCCTGCAATTTTTCCCTTTTCTTCTAACGTTGTTTTTTTTGTATCAACTAATTGAGCATCCAAGTTCCAATTAGGAATTGACTCGTTCTAATTCTAGTGAACTTTTCGTAAATTCCAATTTTGAGGATTCAGTTGTAATTAGTCAAGTTCAGAGTTAACGTTTTCGTTATTACAGTTCAGAGGAGGGCGTCCGCATGGGAGAAGCTACTCTGAAAGACCATTCCGTCCCGCAAGCGGGGAACGCGGGGAATTCGTGTCCGGCGATTCCCACTTCCGTGCAGTTCAAGACGCCAACCGCGGTTTCCGACCCAGTTATAATGCTGTTCCTCCACCACCTCAATATGTAACGGGTCAGCAGTTGTATGGACCTGGATCACAATCGTACCGGCCAGGTCCGCCTGTCTCGCAGCAGCTTCCTGGGCCGCGCCCCTATGGGCAACCACGGCAGGTGGGACCAGCTTTTGGTAATTATCAGCAGTTTAGACCACAGCAAAGGCCGCAACATTTCAGGCAAAGGGCCCCTAAGCCTCTGGATTATCGAGATTGGGAGTATGCAAAACCGGGGCCACCTCGTCATTGTGGTAATTTTTTGTGTCATATGGTCTTTCCGTGAATTTATTGTTTTGTATCTTTAGCTATGAACATTTTGAGTTACAGTAGAAGCTTGAGCTGATTAAGACGATGTTTTGTGAAACGTTGTATGATGTCATTTTGGTTTATTTACTAGAACTTTTATACCTATTCCTTTGAGTAGTACTTACTAAATTGCCAGGCTTTTCAGTTTGGGATTCAAAGATCAAATTCTGAATGACGCCACACATAATTATTTTTCTTAGTATCAAGTTTGGAATTCTGCTTTGTTTCACAAGTCGCCTACTATCTCGGTCGACTACAATTTTTCTGGGTTAAGTATTTCTCTTGATACCTTTATG
>NC_026150.1:17688006-17692905 GCF_000512975.1 Sesamum indicum
CAACATACTAGCTGACTACTTGGCCACCGATCATTGGCAAAAACTTTACTTCCACATTCCTCGCTACATCATGGACTGGAATTGGCGCAAGAAAAATATAACTTTTGAGCTTGGATTATGGTCAGCTGACATTTTGTGTTTTCAGGTTTATGACCGTGATGCTTTTGCTTGATACCTGTTAGCAGATTAGTCATAGTTAATATATAAGTTTTGAGAAAGGATCATAGATTCCTTATCATATGATTGTCACACTTTTCTGGTTTGCTCTTTGTATTTATTTCCTGTGACCATTTGTTTGCTTTAGTCTCCCATAGTATGTATTAAAGTAACTGATTAGGAGTTTTTTATCTGTATTTTCATTTGAAAACCAGGAGGTTGATAGATTTCAAGACATAGCAGCAGAATTGAAGCCCCGTGGGTACAATGGCATCTGGAAGGTTACCTGGAACATACTTAGTTGCTTTGATGTTATCTATGAAATTTGGTTCATGCCATTGGAGAAATTAAGTGTTAGTTATTGCATACTCACACACAATCATGCAGCATTTTGGTTTGGTTCTTGGTTGTGATTGGATTAATCTCACTAGATTTTCAGGTCAACCAAATATTAGAGTTGTTGTGCTTAAATTGTTGAGCTTGTATGACGTGGTAAGGTAGAAAGAGTTACAGTTTCGATAAGCATTGATCAACTTGTTAATTGGTTTGCTCGTCTGAGAAATCACACCAACATAGCATATATTAGAATTAAGTTGTGATGGTTTCCTAGGTTTTCAGAGGTAATATTATAAAGGAAGAGTTAAGGCTTGTAATCGTCCTTGTATTTATCACAGTCCCAGGCAGGCCAAGCCCTTGTTTATACAGGATAGTAAGTAGGGGGGTGGACATACCCATTGTTGTACACTTTCTTGGCCAAATTCCATTACAGGCAATGAGGTTTTGTACAGTAACTCTAGAGTTTTAAGTTAATATCTTTTTTCAGAGCATGCTCTGAGAATGTGATATGTTTAAACAATGTAGATGATCATTTTTTATTGTTTTTTAGATGCGAACTGGTGATCCTGCCGATGGTTGTGCCATATTTTGGCATGCTTCAAGGTATCAATTCCACTTATTGCAGGCATTTAAAATGGAAGTATCCACTCATGGAAATCTCTTTTAGCATTTGTGCAAGTCTATTTGATTCCACATTTTTTGCATTTCTAGCATGTAATTGGTGGCTTCAGACGCATAAAAGAGCTGGCAAGTTATTCCTTTTGGTCTTAGCATGCTGAAGATAACTTTGTATTCTGTATTTTGTCCTTCAGGTTGAAGCATATGTAATATACTTTGAACTGGAATTAAATAAGTGAATTGTGTTTTAGGTTCAAGTTGCTGCATGAAGAATCAATTGAGTACAATAAGCTTGGACTCCGGGATAACGTTGCCCAGATATGTGTGTTCGAGGTACATCAGTTCTCAGAGTACTTTTGAGTAAACAATAACTGAGACTCTGAGTATATAAATGCTGTTCTTGACTCTCTAAGATGTGTACTTGTTCATTCATTTTCTTTTTTCTTCTTGAATAGACTCTGAGTGGGCAGAATAAAAATAATGCGGCATCAACTATGTCTCCAAGGCAAGACTTTTGTTTCATTTATTATTTGGATCTTCCTATGATTTCTCAAAACTTTGTTTGATGAGCGTATGAATAATGTCTTTTTCATCATTTCATGGAGATATTTACGACTCAGATACTTTGTTAAAAGGTTTTCAACCAAGAGAATTATCAAAGACCCTTCTAACAGATATTGAAAGTATTACCATGACATTCTGTTCTGCTACATAGCTAGGTGTTTGATGACTTAATCCCTTCTACTAATTAAACCTGAATTTTTATCATCCATTAGATTCATGTGCCTTTTGAATTCAGATCATTAAGTCACTTCAGATACTGCAGCTAATAACAAATCGAATATATAGTGGCATCACTGTGTTAGTGAATCACCTAAAAGGTTGTTATTCCCCATGATGCCTTTTGTTGAATTTCTAAAGTTCAAACTGGAAAAATGAAGGAGGAGAAGAAGAAAAATGTGCCTTTACAAGAAGGTGATACTGGAGTATGTCAATGGTAAATGCTTTAATCTTTTCCAGGTTCCCTAAAGAACATTTGAGAGAATTGAACATCACGAGTCTGCAAAAACCTTGAAGAGCAATTAGATGTTGAAAACCAATCTTTATTTAGTGGTTAGGTGTCCTATCTCTTTATGGAACATGCATGTTAATGTTGCACATAATTGTGTTTTTTGTTCATACAGGTACTAGTGTTGCTCAGTGATTCTGTTTGATCTTTGTTATCTCATATGAGTAAGTACATTGCACTCATCTGCATTTCCCTTGAATAACAATGATTGGTTTCTTATTATAGACTAGATAATTCCTATGTGAATCATCACAAATATAGGATTCAGTCTAGTGTTTCAATGAATCTTTGGTCCCCCTGTTGAATGATGTACCCTTCTAAACATGGCAATAATCCATCAATCAATGTCGATTTCTGTCAAATAATGTTCCTAAACAATGTGAGAAGTCGAAAATGTGCACTGAGTGGACTCCAGAACTCCATGAAAAATTCATGGCTGCTGTCACGCAACTTGGAGATGGAAGTATGTTTTCTTACAACATATGCATGAGAATAATATTTTTATGTGTATGAATATATGCATGTATGCATGTTTTTTCTATGTGCGTTTATTTAAGCTTTTTTTTTTTTTTTTTTTTTCCTTCTTGCTCTTAGCTTTCTCTGATATTCTATAATTGTCTGGGAAAATTTTATGTTGTCCAATGTCTAGATTACAGGCCGTTTATCATTCCTTTAGTCACTGCAGTAGCTGAATATATGTGAGGCTGAGTCTGAAATTTTCTTTATTTTTCTTTCTCAAATCTTATTCAGAATACAGTTTTCTGCAGCTAAGGTTCAGCTAGGTGTTGCCTGTATGCTAGTTATATACTCTTTCTTTTACCAATAGTCACTTTGTCGAACTCTCTTCTTGTATAGAAGCTCTCTTATCTTGGATTTCAAATTGATGTTTTCATGATCTCATCTGTAGATTGTCTTGATTTTTAGTGTATAGTACTGAAATATTCATCTTGGAAATGCATGTTAGTATTTACATATTTCTTTGATTACATTTTTCTCTATCAGATCAGGGTGCTCCTGGACAGGGCACATGCTGTTTCCAAGCTTTGGGATGATGCTCCTGTAGTTATCTGTGGAGACTTTAACTGCACTCCCAAGGTTGTTTGTTTGTGTGCATTATAAATACTATCCAAATCTACCTTCTTGCTTTATGTACTCCCTTATTGTTTTGATTCGAACTTAATCCTCCATGGTCCTCTCTCTGACTATGTTTGATGTCAACAACACCTAATCAGAGTCCCATGTACAACTTTATCAGAGAACAAAAGGTATTCGGTGGCTTCATATTTGCTTTATGTTTTCCTCCTTTCTTGCTTTCTCTCTTTCTCAGATCTCCATAAATGGGACAGCTTAAAGAGACTCAGAATTTTCTTTATCTTACTGCAGCTAGATCTGTCAGAGCTGGCCCGAGATCAGGTTTCTGGCCAGGCCTCCGCTGAAATACGTCCATCTAGGCCTTCTTCTCCTGATTTTAGGTATATGCCTGCTTGCTGGTAAATGACTTGTCTGGTGAGGTCTTGAAGTATTATTCACTGTCATTTGTGGTGGAATGCTTACGCCATAATGCAGGTCACAAGCTGCTAATGATTCTATTCAAGCCGCTACAGTTTATTCTCAAAAAAGGCAAGAACCAGATTTGCCTTTAGATGCACAGAAGTTAATCTATCCTCGCTGTTCCCCAGATACCTCTTCTACAGGAAGCTACTCTGAACCTGGACGTTCAGTGGTGGGTGATACCCCTGAATCTTGCATTAAGAGATCTAATGAATCGCATAGCCATGATACAGCCGATAGTTGTTCAAGCAAGAGTATATTGGCTCCATCTGTCCAGCACGATGTCTTGAATGAAAGGCTTAGTAGCGCTGAAGATAACACTGAATCTCCTATACATCCAGCTACGGGTACAAATGAAGTTGCTTTCATGGAGTGTTCTGGTGAAGATATCCACTCCAAGGAGACTGAACTGAGAGAACAAGTCGAATCGAACTTACAAACATTCTATAAGGCCCCAGATAACGAGATTAAACCCCTTTGCTTGCCTGACAACCATTCAAATGATCTAACTGAAACATCCGAGTCCAAAGGGACATATGACTCTAATAAATCTCAACTTGAGGGACCTTCTGAAAAATTGTTTTCCAACTCTCTTGGTGTCACTTCTTCGAAATTTTTGGGGGTTGCTTCGTCTGTTTCAGCTGTAAATAATAACCATGGTAATCTGTCTTACAGTTCTACTTCATATGAATGTGTAAGTGCTGATTTCACGTTGGATGAGAAATTTGGGGACTTGACACTTAATATAACTGATGGGGTTACACACGAACTCAGTGAGGATTCTGAATCATTTTTATCTGAATTACATAGTACTGGCCAAAGTTCCTTTCCAGCTGATTTAGATCCTAGCTCCCCCAGCCAAAAGCTGCATTCTTGTGGTGGTGAGATTCTCGATGAGAACAATAATGTTAATAATGATATTATACTTCCTGTGGAAAATTCGTCATACAATCCATCAGCTTGGACTCCAGCAGAAACACAAATAGCTACAGGTAGTGCAGACTGCAAGATCATGGAACATCCTTTGAAGTTGACAAGTGCATATGCAGAAGTTGAGGTACAAAACTTTACAAACAATGACTTGTAATTTTCTTTAGGGTGCTCAATGTTGGAAAAGTGGTTATTTTTTAGTAATGAAGGGTAAGGCTTTCTACTCTTGCAGAACGCAT
>NC_026150.1:17692915-17699364 GCF_000512975.1 Sesamum indicum
CTACCACAGGCGTTTCTCAGGCACAGTTGATTACATATGGTCAGTCATATTCCTCTTTCAATATTATCATCTATCAGATGTATTTCTTCTCTCTGGACGAATTGGGGCAGCAGCAGGCCTGTGGGCGTTATGTTTCCTAAGATTTATTCCACATATGGTTAATAGTCTATATGGTGGATGAAGCTGAAGGTTGAGATTATGTATTCTAGGATGCATGATCCTCTCTTCCAATGTTCATATAATCTATCCTTGCATTTATAATCTACATGTGATCATTTCATCCATTGGCTTTCTAGCAGGCTCCACAGCTATCATATCGTAGCATGTAAAGATGTCCCAGCTATTTTTTTCTCTTAGTTCTGCTGCTACACTGATGATAAAATCATAAACACTTGCTCTTCAGAAATATTGCTTTTAAAGTATTTCTGACTCGATGCATGTGCATAATAATATTTATTTTCATTTGGAAAACTATTTAATTGAGCTGAAACAGTTAAATATAATCTCTTCTGTCCAGGCATTCTGAAGGGCTGCAAACTGCCAAGGTTCTTGCTCCAATTCCCAAGCATGTTATGCAGCAAACTCGGGGATTTCCTACAAAGGTGTAATGTCTAAAATTTCGAGTAAATTATGTTAGATCACTATATCATAATTTCTCTGAGTTAGCAAAGTTAGTTCATGATTAATATACTTCATAAGAATCATAACGTAGATGAATTTCTTGAAAAGTGAGAACCATGTGAAGTAGATTGATCTCCTTAATCATGTACGAGCTGAAAGCACACATCAAACGTGAAGATGGTGGTTAGATTTTGAAAGAAAAGTTACCAAGTTGAATAAGAAGTTTATTATGAGAACTTTGGGGATATCAGTGCTCACAAACCGTAGTGAATATGTCCCCAACTGAGTCATAATAGCAATGAAATGAAAAGCACCTGCTAGATGATCTGTTGTTTCTTATTCTGTGAGCTCCCTTTTTTACAAGAATTTAAATATTTGAGAAGAGCAAATATCGATTTCATCGAGTCACTATCTTGTGCTATTCACAAAACTGTGAGTCAACTATCTTGTGCTATTCGCAAAACTGAAACTCTTTTTTCAAGTAATACTTGTCGGTTATCAGCTTGCAGCATTTTCAGCTTGATAAAAAGGCATTGTTTTTCTACATGCTTTTGGGTGAATTTTGGTCAAACAGCATCTTAATATCTTCAGAAAGAGTCCTAAATTCCATTCTATACATGGTTCAATACTGTTTCACTCCTCATGTTATATAATGTTTCTTGTTGGGCTTTTATTTTTCAGAAATGGGGAAGTGATCATATTGCATTGGTTTCGGAATTTGCGTTCACTAAAGACATTTCCTCCGAGAAACCCAGCCAATGATACTTGACAGTCTTGTTTATTTCACCTTTGCCGTTCACCGAGCAACCGGAGTGCTCTGGAGCAGGAGCGAAAATCCCAGGCTCCCTCCAAACATCAGAGCTTGCTGGACTATTTTTCTTATGAGCCCAGTTTCAATACTAGATCATCATTGGTCTACAGCGATCGACAGTTGTAATCGTAGCAATTAGTATAGTTGAACTTGCATCCATGATCCATGATGAATGGTGGTTGATGTTGCCACCCCGGGGCCCGGAAACATCGTTTTCTTGAGTTGTAAATTAAGTGGAGATGTCCTGGACGACTACTGGCTGGAATCTGGACAGCCTGTGATCATCAGTATTCATTCACATGATATGATCATACGAAATATTTCATCAGCTTGAATGCAATATGTCTCCCTTTCTCCAGCCCTTCTTTTATTGAAACACACCTGAAATATGGATAATTTATGAGGCAGTAGCACGTGGAGGGAGTCCGCCATGTGACCACATTTTAAGTAATTGTTAGACAAGTCATGGAATAATTCCTTTGTTACTGAATATGAGAAGTGAGAGAAGAGGAGCAGCCCTCCACGTGACTGCCCGTCTGTGTTCCAAGCGTTGTCGTTTACTCGAGACGAGATGTGTCGCTTTTTGGAAAAAAATACAGAAGACCAAGTCCACCACGCTTTTCTCATCGTACATACAGCTGTTGTTTCTTGTTACATTGCGTTATTTCACTGTTGATATCACTATTCTTTGTGTTCACGAAAAAACTCTTGAATTTGTTTCCGCTCAATTTGCACATTTTCTTGAACCTAAAAGGATTAAATAAAATATTTATACTTTAGACAATGGGTTATTATTTCAATAATTTGAAATGGTATTTACAACTTAGATCAGGGGAGATTACCATTTTCCTTCATGCGGGAACACGACCTATTTGACTTTCAAACGATTTTAGTTGTACGCGTTGCCGGCCCCTTGACTTTTCAAACCCAATTATTGCTTCCTCTCCACCCCACTTTCACTTTCTTTTCTGTTTTAGAATAATGGAATTCAAATTTGAATTCATAATTATAGTACACCTCTTAATCTATAATATATTTATGTAAATTATTCATACATTTTGAATGATGACACCGTATATCAATCAACAATATCAATATCATCTTTTTTTTTTTTTTTTGGAAAAGTTACACATACACCCCTTAGAGATGTCAGCATCGTTACACAAACTAATTTTTGCATTTTGATAGCCAAGAGTAGTTTTTATAATTATGCAAAAAATTATAAATAACTTGTGTAAACGGATTATAGATAAGTCAATATAAATATTATTATCCCTTCTAGAAGAAAAACAATAAGGAAAAAAAGATAAAAGAAAGTAAAAACAACAGACGACTTGCAAATCTTTGGGGATCCAAAGTCAGGTGGTTCAGACCACAACTCTTAACTTGTACATTTGATATTCGAAGTTTGCAATTCCTTTTATAACATGTAATGTTTTGAATAGCAAAAAATGTATGATTTGATAAAAAACAATAATATATTATTTCATAGGATGGAATCAAGAAAACTCTTCCCAAAATAATTGTAGTAATAGTACCAACAGGACTTGTAAATATAATGAGAAACTTTAATTTAACTATCATTTCGGTGGAAATATAATGATAAGTCGCCTTTTAAGCATAATTATGATTCAAGTTAATTTACACAAGGACAAGGAATTATTGTGCCGCATCAAAAAAAATTTAAATCGGATATCTCCACCGTATTTTTTGTCTATCGATTGTAAAAACAAAGACTCATTGATATGATATTAGAAGAATCTTAATCAAAAAGATAAGTATCGAAGTATCCAAGTCCTTATAAAACTATACTCCATATCCATAATAGCTTTAATCCAATGCAAACACTGCAATACCGACTCCACCAACACTCTGCACCTTGATGCCAAAATTGCACTGTTCCTATCCTAACCTAATGCCATCGGCTTGGATTGATTCTGCATTAGTTTAACCTAATTCCAGACAAATATTAGAATTACTCCGATTGCATCTACAATTAAGACCCCAAAAGCTTTTGAACTAAATATACCCTACCTTCCTCCTAAATATCACAAATTCTTATCCCACTATCAACAAAAATGGAGCTTTTTATCAGAATTTGATTCTCATTCCACTTATCTCATATTCCTTATCCCACTTTTCTTTCTTTGTGATTTCTACAACCCTCTTTGCGTATTCAAACCACCAAACACTCCCTCAATAATTCTGGGTGCCAATTTGTATTTTTGTCACCCGATATTGTATAGCAAGACAAATGTTAAATAGATTTTAGGATAAATTACGACGCAAATTTTAAATTTTTTTATTATTTTAAAAATTATAATTACTTTATTGAAGTTAATAATCATTTAGTAAAAATTCCTTATTATTTATTAGATGATCATTAATTTATGGAATATTTATTTTTTATAATAAATAATTTATATATAATTTAGTTTTTTTAAAAAATATATATATATAATAAAAGCAGAGAGAATTTGTACATGAAATAAGAATGTAGATTAGGAAAAATACAACTCATCAACGCATACAACACAAACTAAAGAACATGCTGCATTCAAATCACGTCTTCACATTGTCGCCACTCGCAGCCTTTGGTGAATATTATTGACCCAAACACCTCCTCTATACTCTCTTCTTCTTCCCAGAACACAACTCTCTCTCTCTCTCTCTCTCTACACACTCACACATAGTTTTCTCAGGGAAATTCTTTGCCGTGGATGAGAAAAGTATTAGGTATACGATCTGTCTATCTTTTAGGCATGTCTTGCAATAATCAGTTCTGGGTTTTTTTGTTCTATTATTTTTCTTTTAAAAAAAATTGTGTTTATTGTGGTAAAGACAAATTCTAATGATAAAAGTTGAAATCTTTGGCCATCATTTGTGTCTTTGTTGATTTTTGTGAAAATGGGTCTCTGATTTTGCAGGGATTTTCTGAGATTTTGAATTTTGGAGCTGCATTACAAGCTTCTTTAATAGAGAGAGTGTGTGGAAAGGTATGTTCTTTGGATGTAGATTGGATTTTGATTATGCATCTAGATATGAAATCTGGAATTTTTTCTTCCAATTTTTTGGTGTAGGGCTCTTTAGATCCGGGAAAGGTTCCAGTTCTAAGGATTTAAATTTTTTCATCGTAGTTGCAATTATATATGATGCCCCTTTTTGTAATATAGCTATATTAATTTGGAGATCTTGAATATATGACCTTTCCTGATCCCGTTGAATTTCTTCTCTTGTTCCAGAGGGTCGAGGATTTAATTAGTGAAAAAATGAGTGAGACGACAGCAAGCACACCCTTGATTCCACCCTCTTCGTCTCGGAAGCTCCCTGATTTCAAACAATCTGTAAAGTTGAAGTATGTGAAGCTTGGTTATCATTACCTCATAACCCATGGGATGTACCTGTTTTTGTCGCCTCTAGTTGTGGTGATTGCAGCCCAAGTGTCCACATTTTCTCTCCAAGACCTTTATGTTCTCTGGGACCATCTTAGATTCAATCTCATATCAGTGATAGTTTGCTCGGCCCTCTTGGTCTTTTTATCGACTGTCTATTTCCTCACCCGTCCTCGCCCCGTGTACCTCGTGAACTTCTCGTGTTATAAGCCCAATGATGATAGGAAATGCACAAGGCAGATTTTCATGGAGAGATCACGGTTGACTGGGACGTTTACTGAAGAAAATCTCGAGTTCCAGAGGAAAATTCTTGAGAGGTCAGGCCTTGGTGAGTCTACTTATCTCCCTGAGGCTGTGCTGCGGGTTCCACCAAATCCCTGTATGGCGGAAGCAAGAAAAGAGGCTGAGACTGTGATGTTTGGTGCAATTGATGAACTGCTTGCCAAAACCTCTCTAAAGCCGAAGGACATTGGGATTTTGATTGTCAATTGCAGTCTTTTCAATCCCACACCTTCTTTATCTGCTATGGTTATTAACCATTACAAACTCAGGGGAAACATAATTAGTTACAATCTAGGTGGGATGGGTTGTAGTGCTGGTTTAATATCAATTGATCTTGCCAAAGATCTTCTACAGGTACATCCCAATACTTATGCTCTGGTAATCAGCATGGAGAATATTACTCTGAATTGGTATTTTGGGAATGAGAGATCCATGCTTGTTTCAAACTGTCTCTTCCGTATGGGAGGTGCTGCCATTTTGCTGTCAAATAAACGATCTGACTACTGGAGATCCAAGTACCGATTGGTCCATACTGTTAGAACCCACAAGGGTTCGGACGATAAATGTTTCTCTTGTGTCACCCAAATGGAGGATTCCAAAGGGAAAATTGGAGTTGCTTTGTCAAAGGACTTGATGGCCGTTGCTGGTGATGCCTTGAAGACCAATATTACAACTTTGGGTCCTCTTGTGCTGCCCATGTCTGAACAGTTGCTTTTCTTTGCCACCCTGGTGGGGAAAAAGCTGTTCAAGATGAAGCTAAAGCCTTACATACCTGATTTCAAATTGGCTTTTGAACATTTCTGCATCCACGCTGGTGGAAGGGCTGTGCTGGATGAATTAGAGAAAAACCTCCAACTCTCTGACTGGCACATGGAGCCTTCAAGGATGACTCTCTATCGATTCGGCAACACCTCAAGCAGCTCTCTCTGGTACGAATTGGCATATTCGGAAGCCAAAGGAAGGATTAAAAGGGGAGACAGGACCTGGCAGATAGCTTTTGGATCTGGTTTCAAATGTAACAGCGCTGTTTGGAAAGCTCTAAGGACTATAAATCCAGCAAAGGAGAAGAACCCATGGATGGATGAAATTCACCAATTTCCTGTGGAGGTTCCTAAGGTCTCAGCCATCTGATACTTGAGCCTTTTGCATCTGGTGGAATGTGCAGTTTGGGATGGAACTAGTGGTTAAATTGCAGTTAGCTTTTGTTTTTCTCTTTCCATTTGTTTTGCACTTGGCCTACCGGTGGACTATGCTGCTGCCATGCAAAGGTTGTAGGAGAAGAACGCGTTGTGTTAGGTGCTAGGAATTGCCATTGAAGTGTCTAGTTTGTAGTTGACCTTCCA